>NW_027556180.1:11241371-11646371 GCF_003287225.1 Phascolarctos cinereus | reverse complement strand
GTCAGGCTCCTCTCTCTCAGTTTTAAGCGGGCCAAAGAGGAGAAGGAACAGAAGCTCATCATCTTGGAAGAGGCCAAAGCCTCAGTCCAGAAGGAGGCCAGGGAGCTCAGAGTGACCCTCCGCAAGGTGGAAACGTCCAGAATGGAGGCCCGGCGAGAGCTCCAGGACCTTTGGAGACAGGTACCCAATGAGGGCTGGGTTCGGATGTAGCCATGCCACATGTTCCCAGGTCCTCTATCAGAGCCCCAGACTGAAGCTCCAAATAGATGAGGTGAGGTGACCCTCAGTGACACAAAAGATATTTGTGATGATCCCCACCACCTACCAGTAAAGAAACTTCAACCTTAAAGACTCTAAAATCATGAAACATCCACTGGGCCAGTCTTTATTTCACTGCTGTAAGGAAGAGGAATTGGGTTTGTTCTTCCTGGCCCCTGTGGAGAGGCAGATTTAGGTTTGATAGCAGTCAAAACTTTCTGAAACATGGTACTATCCAAAGAGGAAGGAGCTGTCTCAGGAAGTGGGAAGCTCCCCTGTCCTGGGGGTCTCCAAGCAGAGCTTGGAGGACACCCAGCATCACAGCTCTAGAGCCAGAAGAAGCCTCACAGGCTGTCTAGCCCAACCCACTCTTTTAACAGATGAGGAAACTGAGGCCCAGCTAGACAAGATTTTTCCCAGGTCACACAGGGAGTCAACATCAGAGGTGGGTTTTGGATCGTGGTCCTCTGACTTCAGAACCAGTCTCCTCCCAGCCATCTCGTCTATCAGGTGGCAGTGGGGATTCCCTTTCAAGGTATGGACTAGAGGCCTGCGGGAGTCCCTTCCAACTCTGACATTCTAGGGTGTTGTCCTCAGTGGATCCAAGAGAGTTTCCCCACAAAATCTGTAGCAATCAGCAGCAGGACCCTACCCTGGGCTCCTGGGGAGGCCTCCCTCTGAGAGGGGAGAGGAAGAGTGAGTAAGAAGGAGGTGGATACACAAAGAGCAGCCACACAGCCACTCTAACAAGGCAGGCTTGTGTTCGTTCCACAGACTGACAGGGATGGTCACAATTTTAAACAGAACAGCTACGGTCTGGGGGTTAGCACACAACTACCACGGAAAGAGTGTTAATTTGTCCAGCAACTGGTAATCAGAACCAGATTGGTCAAGCAGGCACAGCTTGCCTCCCTCTCAAGAGAGGAAAACAATGTTGGTGTTTAGCCTGGAGGAAAGACTTGGGGGGAACACAGAGCTGTCTTCAATTGGTTGAAGGCCTGTCAGAAGAAGACAGCTTGGCCTCATTCTGCCTGGCCCCAGAGGGCTGACCCAGGAGCGATGGGTGGAGGTTATAGGGAGATGAACTTCAGTTCAACCCTGGGAAAGAACATTCCGGTAACTAGAGCTGCCCCCGAATGGAGGGGGCTGCTTCTAGGAGAGAGGGAGCATCCCCCGGACCCCATCTCTGTCAGTGTTCTATGGGAGTTTGGATGGGTGACGGCTTCATGGGGTGAAGCACCCCTGCATGGAGAGATCTGCAGTGGAATGTAAGCTCTGTGAGGACAGGGCTGTTGTCTTTGCATCCCCAGATAAACAACAACAACAATAGCTAACACTCATTTATCACTTCAAGGGCGGCACCGATTTACTCACTGTGTATCCCTACCAAAATCCATGGGAGGTCAGTGCTATTGTCTTCCTTTGAGCCAGGAGGAAACTGAGAATCAAAGGGACTAAGTACTTAACCAGTCACACCACCACTACTTAACCAGTCACACCACCGCTGCATATCCAAGGCAGGGCCACATGGATAAGAGGCTGAAGCCGAGTCAGAACCCTTCCTAAGCCATTGATGAGCTGTGTGGCCCTGAGTCCATCACTTGTCCTGTCTCAAGCTCAGTTTCTCCATCTGTAAAATGAGGATAAAAATAGCACCTACTTCCAAGTTCCGTTGTGTGCTTCTAATGAAGTCCAATCAAATCTTGAAGGGCTCCATAAATATTATTTAATGTTTCCAAACCCAGCTTGCTATCCACTCCGGCACCTGGGGACTAGTGGGCTTTAAGAGATGGTTGTTGGGCTGACTCCATGGGGTGCTGGTAAACATTTAATAACTGGATCCCATGCCCATGGCATGCTGGTCAATGTTTAACAGCTGGATCCCACCACACCCTTTTATATTTAATTGCATCATTCCCATTTTCTCCATCACTTTCTCAAGTCTAGACGATAAATCAAACCCTATCGTGTAGTTTGCTGACTGCCGTGGTGTTCACACTGAAAACTGAATGAGGGGTCTGTCTGAGCCTCTCTGAGGGGGCTTCAGCATGGCCCCTTGCTCCTCTTACTGGCTGAAATGCTCAGTGGCTCTCCCAGGTGCGCAGGCAGTGACCCTCTGCATTCACGCAGGTAAGGACCATGGAGGGCGAGAATGAGAAGAAATGCAAAGAAGTGAGTGACCTGCGGGCCAGAGTCGAGCAAGAGGAGCAGCGGGTGCAGCAGGGCCGGGGGGAATCTGCGCGACTGCAGAAGAAGGTCATGGAGACAGAGGCCAGCTGGGAATGTGCTCGAAAGGAGGTGAGAAGGCAGCAGTACCTGGGCTCTTCCAGACGAGTGCCCAGAGGTCCGCTGTCAGTGGGGTCAAGGGCAGAGCAGGCAGGAGTTGAGTCTGAACTGCCTGATGGAAAAGTGCAGCCTGGGAAGAAGTGAGGACCAGAGGAAGGCAGGTCAGCACTCAGGGGTAGAGGAGAGTGGGGAGGGGGCAGGGCAAAAGGAGAGGGAAAAAGGGGGAGGAAGTGGAGGGGAGATAGTAAGAGTCAGGAAGGACAGGGAGGGAGAGAAGAAGGACAAGGAGGGGGTGGAGAGAGAGGAAGAGAGACAGAGAGAGGGAGGGAGATAGGAAGAGAGACAGAGAGAGGGAGGGAGATAGAAAGAGAGACAGAGACAGAGAGAAGGAGGGAGGGAGGGAGGGAGGGGAAAGATAGAGAGGGAGGGAAGGAGAAAGGGGAGAGAGACAGGGAGAGACAGAGAGAGGGAGGGAGGGAGGGGAGAGAGAGAGAGACAGAGAGAGGGGAGTGAGAGAGGGGGGAGAGAGAGAGACAGAGAGATGGAGGGAGGGAGGGAAAAGAGAGAGAGAAAGATAGAGAGAGAGACAAAGAGAGAGAGACATAGAGAGAGGGAGGGAGGGGAGAGAGAGAGAGAGACAGTGAGAGACAGAGAAAGAGAGACAGAGACAGAGAAGGAGGGAGGGAGGGAGTGGAAGGAGAGAGAGATACACAGAGAGAGAGAGAGAGACAGGGAGAGAGACAGAGAGATAGACAGGGAGAGAGAGACAGAGAGAGACAGAGAGAGGGAGGGAGGGAGGGGAGAGACAGAGAGACAGAGGGAGGGAGGGAGGGGAAAGAAAGAGAGAGGGAGGGAGGGAGAGAGGGGAGAGAGACAGAGACAGACAGAGAGGGAGGGAGGGGAGAGAGAGAGACAGAGAGACAGAGAGAGACAGGGAGAGAGAGACAGAGAGAGAAAAACAGAGAGAAGTAGGGAGGGAGGGAGGGAGAGGAAAGAGAGAGAGCAGCAGTGCTATTATTAGGGCTGATTCAGCCCCTCAGTTCTGGAGTCTCAGAAGCCTCTGACCATTCATTCATTCATTTATTCATTCATTTAACCAACCAATCAGCATTCATGAAGCACTTTCTACGTCCCAGGCTCTGTTCTCAGTGCCGGGCAGGCCAAGATAAAAATAAACCTGCTCCTGACCTCAGGAAGCTTCCATTCTATCAAGTGAAAAAACACACCCCCTGATAAGTAAAGATAAAGTAATGGGGGGGGCACTACCCAAATCTACTCCACATCTGCTCTGCGCCCCCTGTCTCTGGGTATCAGGCCCTCACCATGTGAGGGGGAAGGGACTTCAAGAAAGCTGAGTTTGGAGGCAGAAGATCTGGGGGCCTTTGAACTGCTGAGTGACCTTATCATAGGGTTCACAGATCTATAGCTGAGGAACACCCAGTGGAGCTGGGTGCAAATCCTGCTCTGCCATTTACCATCTATGTGGCCATGGACAAAGCAAGAAAGCTTTCGGTTACTCTCTCTATAAATCTATCAGTGACAGGAGACACCTCTACACAACGCTGGGTTGGCAGAGTAAGGGACGGTTTTCTGTAAGATATGGCTTGTGGGAACATCTTTGAAGGCAGAGAGAGACCAGTGATGGGAGCAGAGGACATGAGTTCAAATCCCAGCTCAGTCATGTGCAACCTGTGTGACCTTGGACGAGTCACTCCCCTGCCTGGGCCTGTAAAATGAGGGGCTGGACCAGCCGTCCTCCGAGGCCCCCTCCAGCTCTCAGCCTGTGAGATCCGTGTGCTGGGACCCTGGGGCTTCCTGGAGGGAGAACTCTCTTTCTAGGGGATGAAGACAAGAGCTGCTCCAGCACATCAGGGTTCCTCTCAGGACTGCTCTTGGAACAAGCTGCCCTTCTGTCTTATGGGAAAAGGTGAGGCAACATCCCCCCTTGCCCTGGCCCACAGAGAGGGAAGCCTCAGCGTGGGAAGTCAGGAGGGACTGGGGCCTCTGAAGTCTGTCCACAGAAGCCCTTGTTGAAGGAGTGGAGAGGCAGATGGGAGAGGCTGCCATGACACAGTGGTCGCCCTACCCAGTGTTCTGCCAAGACTGGGCCCAGTCTGGATTGGCTGACCCCATGTGGCGGGAACCTAAGAACGTTGGCACTGAGGGAAGGTAGCGGAGAGTTCAATCGGCCAGTGAAGCCACAAGCACTTATCAAGCACCTACTGTGTGCAAGGCACTGGGGATAAAAGGCAGAAAATGAAGCGATCTCTGCCCTCCAGGCCGGCCGGGGGAGACGATACCCTGTGTGGACACACGTCTGTATTTATGTGTAGAGATGTAGGCACGTACATCATTTGATATAGAGTCATATATTTAGCGATATGGAGTCCTAGATCTGGTTTTACACACACGTATATGTCATAGCCGTGGCTCTAGTCATCTGCAAAGTGGAGGCTAACTCCCTCATTTTACAGAGAAGGACACCGAGGTGCCGTAACATGGCCTAGGTCTCCCATGTAGGGGCCCGACCCGGGGCCTTGGCCTCATCCTGAGGGCTTTGAAGCCCCCTAGGCTGCAGGGCCTCCAGGCTGCCTCCAGCCTGGGTCTCCAGCTGATCCCATGCTTTCTCTAGAGCCTAGCTACTTTACCTCCCGTGCTCCCTCCCCAGGCTGACTGACCTCCCACCCTGTTCTGTAGCTCTCCTGGCAATGGGACGGGAGCTCCCTGGGTGGCCTTGGCCTCAAGTGCCTGCCTTTCTAGGCTACCTCCCAGGGTGCAGAACAAACTGTCCCTCAGGACAGGACCCCGAGAGAGCCATCTCTGGCCCCAGTCCAACCTGGGTTTGGCTGGACAGGGGAGGTTCCTCCTGGGGTCGGAGACCCCAAACTGGCAGGGTTGCTGACCACTCCCCAGCCACTCACTGAGCTCTGGTCTCCGTCCTGGCTCTCTTCCTCTGGTGCTCATTCCCATGGTTTACAAGCTTCGAGAGACCGTAGTTTGGGAATGGAAAGAGGGTTGGGTGTGGAGGTGAAGGAACTAAATTCAAATCCCATCTTGCTGTATAGCCTTGGGTGAATCTCGCCTTTCACAACCTCAGTTTCCCCACCTATAAAATGAAGGGGTTGGATTAGTCTGGGAGACGCTAAAGTACAGCCAGGATCAAAGTCAGCCGAGTTTTTCCAAACCGTTCTCAGCTCACCAGCCAGATCTAGCCGGCAGTCACTCGTTTGCTGACCCCTGAACTAGGTGGTCCCCTGGGCCCCTTCCAGCTCCAAGGCCTGCTGACCTCTCTAGGGTCACGTTCGTGTGGAGGCTCAGACTGAAATTCAGACTTCCACTAGAAATCTACAATCAGGTGGAGCCAACAAGCCTCTGAGCACCTACTGTGTGCCAGGCACTGTGCAAAACATTGGAGACATACAGAGAGGCCAAGAGAAAAACCCCACTCCTGTCTTCAAAGAGCTCTCTGTATCACGGGGGGAGCAACATGAACACAGCTGGGCACAAACAAGATAAACCGAGGGTGGTTTCAGAGGGAGGCATGAGCATTAGGGCTGATGGAGAGAGGGATCTTGATGAAAATGGAATCGGAGCTGAGTCTGGACCTCAGCCAGCATCCTCAACTGCTCCCGCCTGAACCTTGTAGGTGACCTTTCACCTCATCTTGTCCCCAGTAGGGCACATTTCTGTGCTGTGCCAGAGTGGGCGAGCTTGCCCACAAATACCTGCCTGCCTGCTCCCCCAATTAAAATAGAAGGTCTCCTAACAAAAAGCATCCTACTGGACAAATGAAAAGGTTCCTCCAGCACACTTTTGACTGCCCCCTCCAAGCAGAAATTTCAACAACCAGACTTTTCTGACATTCTCCCCGCCTGCCTGCTGGTTGCTTAGCACCAAAGTTGGGGGGATAGTCCATGTGGTCTAACTTCTTCCTGCTGCTACCCTCACCCTAAGTAACCAGGGCCACCTGCAAGTCAGCCCATCCCAGGTAAGGCGATCACAATTTAAACATTGGAAGGGGCCTCAGAGACCATCTGGTCTAACCCATCCGTGACCAAGAATTCCCTCTATCTAATATCCAATGAGTGGTCATCCAATGTTTGCTTGAAGAGGTCATCAGAAGATGTTACTGGCTCAAACATTTTATTGCGCTTTGAGATCAGTCTTATTGGAAGAAATATTTGCCTCTAGCCCACCAGCATCCCTGCATCTTCTAGCCACAGTTTCTAGATCTTCCCTCTTAGGCAAAGCAGAACAAGTTTAATCTGTATTCCCCATCACAGCCTCAAATACTTGAAAGTAGCTATCATGTCAATAATTCATCCTGTATTATCGGTGTTGTTTGGAGCCTAGGCTGTCTTCACTTGTAGGGGCTATGTTTCAGCACCTTTTCAAGCTAATAATTCCATAGGAACGACATATTATCCAGCACCAGAGATAAATACGTGTCCCAAGGCTATCCAGCCACGGAGCCACAGGACTCTCACAGAGGATTGTGACTTTAAGGAGTCTTTATTGTTGCTGTTCATGTTGTTCAGGCATGTCTGACTCAATGACCCCTTCAGGGTTTTCTTGGCAGATACTGGAGTGGTTTGCCATCTCCTTCTCCAGCTCATTTTACAAATGAGGAACTGAGGCAGACAGGGTCACACAGTTAGTAATTGTCCGAAGCCAAATTTGAACTCAGGAAGATGAGTCTTTCTGACTCTAGACCTGACATTCTATCCACTGCACCACCTAGCTAACCTGAGCAGAGTCTATAGATTGCGAAAACAATAGCACCATGGTGTGATTTGTAGGCACTGAAAATTTTTAACTGGCAGGGAGAATGTAGATAGAAGATTAGCTTCCTGGTAGTAAAGTTAACTTGGTAACTATTTGACCGTGGGCAAGTCACTTAATCTCGAATGCCTCAGAAAAAAATAGATAGATAGATAGACAGACAGACAGACAGACAGACAGACAGACAGACAGACAGATAGATAGATAGATAGATAGATGATGACAGATAGATCAATAGATAGATAGATAGATCAATAATAGATAGATGATAGATGGATAGACAGATACACAGATGATTGATAGATAGATAGATAGATAGACAGATAGATAGATAGATAGATAGATAGATAGATAGATAGATAGATAGATAGAAAGAAAGAAAAGTTAACTTGAATGAGGTCTTTGATCTGGTGTGAGTGGTAAAGTCTCCTTGCCATCAGTACTCATATGCCCTTTAACACTACATTTGAAGATGATTTATGAGTCATGCTACTAGTGAGCTGTGCCCCTGGACTTGGCCTTTAAAAGGAAATCTGATGAGAAAGAGGACATCACTGAGAGACTGAGATAGTGAATCAGAGCCAAGAAAGCTGCTGAGAGGAGAGGAGAAGGTTGACATTCTTGAGCACCTGCATGGGGACTCTCCATGCAGCCCCAAGAGAGGAGGAATACCCTTAGAACTGGAGATTCATTCTCTAAATTACTGAAAGGAAAAAAAAGGCTTTTACCCTCCAGGGTGAACTGGGTTCACCCATCTACAGCAACCCAGAGTCTTATAACTATTCTTTGTAGAATCTAACACATCTCACATTGTCACTGGCGCCATTGTTTTCCCATCTATATACCATCCTCCCCCAGCCCTGCTTCTGCATCTACTTCTCTACAGAATTGACCATAATAAAAAGAAACTACATACTGTGGGAGAAGATGCTGTTCCCAGTAAAAGTGGCCTTTGAAACAAAGAGGAGTTGAAGGAAGCAAGCCGGAAAGTTTTTCTCCTTTTTAACTCACATAGCTTTACAAGCCCCTACTTGCTTCAGAAAGTAGTAGTGGCTATTTTGAGGGACTCTGGCATCTGATCATTATTCACACAGAACAAAGGGACCTCAAGAACCCTCAAATGATCAAGAAGTTTAACCAACACCAGATCAGCTGGGCATTATTTCTTAGCAGGTTCAACACCTGCCCCCATCACCTCTGTTCTATGTCAGTGGGCAGACACATTCCACAAAGGCCAGATTATGGCAGCCACCTGACAGACCATCCTACCAACCATAACCCTGGTAACCAATCAATCTCAGTCTTCCTAGATGTGATCTACAGGCAGCAAGTACCAGGGACCTTAAAACCCAGGCTCAAATGCCTGCCTCCAGGCTGGCTTACCAGAAAATGGTGACCTTGAGGGAGTCGTTCAGACAATATAGGGCTACTAGCAAATGCAAAATGCTGATTTAGCAGTTCAACAGACTATTTCATGGTTTGTGTTCTGAGATCCAATCTCCCAGAAGAGTATTATATGAGAGTGTGTATATGTGTGTGTGTGTGTATGTATATACACAGACATGTATGTGTATATATGTATGTATACGTATATGCATACATGCATGTATATTTGTATAGGTAGTGTGTTGCATGTGTGTATGTATGTATATGTAATATATATTATTATTGAAAGATACTAATAATGCATAATTATAATACTAGATTTAATTGAATTGGGGAAAGATCCCAAATAACTGTATGGCTTGAGAAAGACTTCACTTAGGAGGCATCCCCTGAGCTGAGCCTTGAAGGAAGTGAGGGATTCTGGGAATCAAAGGCAGGGAGGGAGTCTATTCCAGATAACAGCACATGGAAGTCAAAGAAGAGCCAGTGGCTGGAATGTATAGCGTTCATGAAGGGAGGTAAGTTAGATAATTCTGGATAAATAGCCGTGAGCCAGATTGTGGAGGGCGTTCAATGCCAAACCTTTCAGACACATGGTCACCAGGAACTTTTGATAGACTTTTTCTTGCTGTCCAAACCTGTGAGGAAGGAGCCTGGGACAAACACCTGGTGGGGAAACCAGCAGGCTCATCGTAACTGCTGGTGACTGCCTACTGGCCTTGGGTGATAGCAGTGCTGCAGCCGATGCCAGACTTGCCTCCATCCCCTGCCAGAGTACCAGGGCACTTTGGCCTCATTCCCTGTCTGCACTGGTCCTCCTATCTCTCCTGAGATGACTCCATTCTCCAGCACTGTGGTCTGCTCTCCCACCCCCTCTGATGAGAACTCCCAGCTGATCTCTTACTTGTGCACCATCCGTGGCCCCCCAGGCAAGGTCTTACCTTGAGGCATGTCAGCCTTAGGCTTCTAAGAGGCAGTCAGAACCCACAGACCAAAACCTCAGGGAATATCAGAGTTACTACCCTTCCTGCCTTCAAGATGATTGGGCCGTTCTACTGCCCACTATGGAATTCTCTTATCCCAACATCATGACCCAAATGCGCTCTTTCACAGATGGCCCTTTCCAATTCTGATTTTCCCCTTAACTAATTCTGTGTTCTCACTATTAACCCTGTGCCCTCAGTCCTCTCAGTCACTGAGGTGGGCAAGTTAGAGGCTGCCTGGAGCCACTTGCATCACACCTTCCAAGCAGCCAAAACATCAGACAAACAAGAGAAAGGCTTTCATCACATACGTTAGCAGAGCCCTTGCGCAGAGACCAGTTCTGGCTGTCATCCTCAGCCCTGCACATCAACAGATCTTCCTGGAACTGGCAGCCAGGATGACACTGCTCTCCCAATGACTCAGGTGATAAGCCCCCTGGCCTACCAGCTATGATAACCCTCCCTCCCCTCATTGGCTCTCCACTCAAGCCCTTGTGACAACCACATTTCAACCCCAAACTATTCTCACTGAATCTGTATTCATATCTGATGTACAAGTATAAGGGCAAGAGGAATCTGTGGTCAGGGAGACAGATCCTGGGCTCACTTAAGGGACCAGGCGATGTTCAGCACCTAACAGACCAGCAGAATTACTGGCCCAAGGACAGGATCCGGGGGGATGATGAGCACACTCCCACGCTGGTGGAAACTGTCCACCAGTCCTACCTGCTGAAGCCACGGCCCTGAGTCATTTGAAGGAAGGGTCTTTGGGGGAAAGGGTCTCCAGACCCTCAGTGACACTGGCACTGCATCATGACTAGCCTGTGGAAACCATAACAGCATGGTCTTGGTGAAGAAGTCCCAAGAGCCAAACTTTGTGCAACTACCACGCCTTCCTCTCATCTACTTGGTGCCAATACCTCGGGGCTTTAAATAATTTATGTGAACTCCTGTCAACTTCTTGGGATCTGCTGAGCCCATGAACTCCAGCCTTACCTGGCAGGGCTTTATGTTTACACTCCTGGATCACAGTATGAGCCATGCTCCTCTCCCCAAACGGATGCTCTACATCAGGCCTCGTGAGAGGTGTGTGTGCTGGTGCTATCTTCTCTAAGGGCAGGAAGTGGGTACGGATGGACCCGGATAGACATCAAGTGTAGCTGGAAGGAGGTCAGACCGCACAAAGTGCCTTACAACCTTATACAAGTCCAGTTCTGCTTGGTCGGTAGGTTGAGTGAATGAATGATCCAAACCCCAAAGAGGCACTCCACCTCCTTCCAAGGCAGGGACAGCCTCCCCATGCTGGGCGCCATTTCCCCCTTTTTGTCTGATATCTTAGTTTCTAGCAAATGTAGGCGCAGCTTTTTTCTGGTATCCATGATTGCTTCCTCTAGATCCTCAGCCTGCAAAGAAAACTGGCAGATACGGAGTCAGGAATCCAGGTGCGGGAGAAGGAGCTGATGGAGAGCCTGCAGGAATGCCATGGGAATGAGAAGAAACTCAGCGATGAGCTCCATGACCTGGAGATGAAGCTGGAGCAGGTTGGCAGAGAGGCCAAGAACACCCAGATGCACCTGAGTGCAGCCAACGATCGCATCCATGGCCTGGAACGGGAGCTGGACCAGGCCGAACGGACCAGGAGAGAAACTGAGGCCACGCTGAGTCGGCTGCATTCAGCACTGCGCCGGGGACTGGGCCTCAGCCCCCCACCAGGAAGAGCCCCCTCCCCAGCCAAAGGTCAGCACCAATGGTCTGGGGAGAGGTGCAGCCTGATTTAAATGTAGTCCCTCAAGGACCTCGGATTTGGGTGGCATGGGGACACTCTTCCCCAGGCTTCTCCCCTCCCATTTATGGTTTCACAGATGCTCTTTGGGAGCTGATGTGGCCAAAAGTTCATCCCCTATGACCAACCTGGTGGTGATCCTTAGCTGGGCTGTCCCTTAGACAACAGACATTTGGTCAGTCACCAGAACCATCTCTAAAGACATGTGGTCTTGGGTCAACTTAACCTCTGGGTCCCCTTGGTTTCTCATCTGAAAGCAGGGGTGACCACTCGGGCATCTTCTTCCTCCAATCTATGATCTACAACCCCTTTGCAGGGTTCCAGAGCTCCTCAGTGGCAGATGGACAGCAGACTCCGGCCTCTCGGCCTGGATCCCCAGAGAGGAGCCAGGCCCATTCCCCACTCAGGTGGCCCTCTCCTTCACGGGGAAGCTTCAGCCCCACAGAGATTGATGTTGGAGCTGTTCGGGAGGCCTTGAGGGACCTTCAGCAGAACCTCCGAGACACGCAAAGAGAGAGGGTAAGGCCAGAAGCTCTCAGCTGTACTTCTAGGTGGCATTTCCTTCTCTCGATTCAATCTAGTGTATGTAGATTAAGCGCCTGCTGTTTGCAGTGATGAGTGCTGAGGGATGGGATGAAAACACAAGCAAAACATCCCCTGCCTCCAAAAAGATCACGTTTACTGGGAGGGAGGGGACGTGAAGCGTGAGCACAACAGATGAGTGTTCCACCAGGAGAGGTAGTGACGAAGGTGAGAGCCCTAGGGGCCCAACCCAATGAAAAGACTAGTGGATTCAGAGCCAGAAAACCTGGGTTCCAGTCCCTGGTCCAGCATTTGTGTGACCTTGGACGAGTCACGTAACTTCCTGGGCTCAGTTCCCTTGGGCGGTCTCTGAGCTCCCTTCCAGCTCAAGAGCTGTCTGTGAGAATGTGCATTTAGGATATCCCAGGGCAGCAGAGTAGGGATAACATCAGCCCTGGAAGGAGAGCCAAAGAATGCATCGGATGCTTGAAGCTCAGGGGATCTGGATGGGGGTTGGGGGTGGAGTGCAGAGGTGAGCCAGACCCTGAAGGCAGGCGAGGCAGAGAGGATGAGAGAGAAGAGAGTACCCAGGCCTGGAAGCAGGCTCACGCTGACGCCTGAGCGTGGGTCAATCGAGCCCAGGGAATAGCCAGTCATCTGGTTTCTCTGCATCACAGAGAACATGGAAGGGGGTAATGTGGAAGAAGATACAAGAGGTGGGTTGGAAGGCAGACTGTGAAGGAGACCAGCCCCCTTGGCCTCCCAGCCCGTCAGCACCCCATGCCAAGCCTCCTTTCATAGCCCCAGACCAGGGGGTCAGCTGAGCTCAGCACAGACCCATCCAGCCCCATCACTGACCCTCTCCAGACGAGGCCCTTGTCTGTGTGTGGAGGGGCCGCTGGGATCCGGAAGGTTCAGTGAGAGGCAAACAAGCCATCTGCTGCTGTCTGGGCAGTCCAAGGGTACCATTGTCCCAGGCTCATGGTGGGGAGGCCCCTTCCCAGGTGATTCCAGCCACAGCCGCCATCCTCTTGGAGGGATAGAAAGGCAACATTCTGCAGGAACAGAAGTCACCAGGTCTGAGACTGAAAGGGCCTCCAAGGCCATCTGGCCCAGCCCCTCCATTCTACAGATGAGGAAAAGTGAGGCCCAGGATGTCAAGTGACTCACCCAAGGTCATAAAGGTAGCGAGCACCAGAGCAGGATTTCAATCCAGCTCTTCTGACCCCAGAGCTAGCATGCTTTCCACTGTTTCCACACAGTCCCCACACAGTCCCCACACAACACTGTAAAACTGCTAAAATGGTGATAACATGAACTGTCACTCCCAGTCAATCAACATGGATTAAGTGCCTACTGTGTGCCAGGCACTGTGCTAAGAGCACCTGGGTCCAAGCCTCATCCCTGACCTGTATCGCCCATGTGACCTTGGACAAGTCATTTCCCTATTCTGATTCTCCTCATCTATAAAATGAGAGTGGCTTCCAAGGTCGCTTCCACTGGGATGAGGACAGGGATGAAGATGGGGATGAGGGTGCTAGCGAGCATTCCCAGAGTCCTTTACGGTTTGCTTTCCACACCTTAAGTCATGTGACATTCACAGCCCTGGAGGGTTGGGGCTAAGAAGACAGGCTTGGGCTTTCAGCCCTTAGCAGAGCCCGTGGCAAACAGCAAGCACTTAATAAGTGATCATGCCTGTTGACTGAGGCTAAGATTGGGGCAGTGACTTGGCCACGATCCAGCCCAGCTCTGTCTGGCTCCCTGGAAGCTCCAGGCTGGCTTTTGGCCCCCTCTTCCCAGGGCAGCCAGTGCCTCCTGGGCACACAGACAGAACCCATGCTGAAGGGCAGCAGTCGATTCACGATCAATCTTTGTCCTGTGTGCGGCTGGAGAGGAGGGGCCTGACTGGAGTCAGGGAGTCCCAAGGTAGAATGGAAGCTCTGGATGGTGGCATCCCAGTCCAGTGCCGAGCGAGCCCTTCCTATGCATTCCCTGTCTGGGCCGCAGTTTCCCCAAGTGTAAAATGAGGGGTTCTCAGGCCACAGTAGCCAGCCCCCTCACACACATCCCCTTACACTTCTATACACACTCACACACACACACACACACTCCTATGACTGATCTGATGTCTTGCTCAGACTGTAGAGCATTTCCCCACCAATGGGAGCTTCTTCTTGTCTATTCGGGTGACGGGCCCCCAGGGAGGCCTCCACTGCTGAAGGCCAGAGAGGCTGCCTCTGGGCTGTGCTGGAGGGGTGGGGGTGGGGTCCTACCCAACAACTCTCTGCTTGCAAACACATCCGCACTCACACTCTCTTACACACATGCTCACACTCACACACATGCATGTGTGCCCAGTCACACATGCTCACACACATGCACTTACACATATACATGCATGCATGCTCACATTTACATCCAGGCACGTTCACACACTCTTACACAGATGCACACATTCTTACACACATACGTGCTCGTGCATAGCCCTATGTACATACACAGTCACACCTGTGTTTCTATGCAATCACACATGTCCACAATCACTCTCACACACGCTTGCTCACATGCCAGCCATGTGCACGCACACGCACACACATACACACACACATTCCTGGGACCACACTCAGCAGCAGCTTTCAGGAGAGCTTGAATCATGCCTCCCTACCCCCCACCCCCCCCACCCGGCTCCCACCCTCTGCCTCACTCCTCGGAGGTGCTGGGTGGGCACCAGTTCCCTGCCTTTATCCAGGCTGGGGGTTGGGCAGGGAGAGAGACTTAGATTCTATTTCAAGTGCAGTACTGATGTTTTTAATGCTCCCAAAGGGGCTGGGTGGGCACCAGGTACCTGCATTCATTCTGGCTGAGAGGGGAGGGCGGGTGGGAGAAGGGCTGGATTCTCTTTCAAGGGAAGAAATGATGTTTTTATGTACCTGGAAAAGTTGGCCAGAAGAGCCCTGGAGGAGAGGGCCAGGGCCCTTCCCCCTTGCCTCTGCCGGGGCTGATCAGGCTCTGGACATGGGCCAGCAGAGCTGGGACCAGGCCTAGGCAAGGTGAGCTCCTGTAGAGGGGGAGGGGTGTGCAGCAAGGGACATTTTAAAAATATGACTCCTCAACGCCCAGATTTTAATGCCAGAAAATTCCTCCCTCCGTGTCACAGAGGTATTTATTTTGTGATAAGTCAAATCACATGTGTAAGAAGGACAGCTCCAGCCTCCCATGAACAGTAAGCAGCTTACTCACTGTCTGAGGAAGGGCCCTCTCAGGGAAGGGCCTCCAGTAGACGCCTCATCCCGGCTACGCATTCCAGGCTCAAGGAAACCCAAATCGAGCCCTCACGCGTTGGACCTGGGTCAGGTTACCAGGCAGGGGGCAAGGCACAAGAGCCAGGGGAGAAGCAGAGGTGGGAAACCAAAGCGGGGAGCAGAGACAGGAGGGCTGGGCCTGGGGGTGCAGGACGGGGAGGCACAGGAGAGGGAGTCAGAGAAGGGATCAGCCCCGGAGAGGGCAGAGTCGGAAGGCCTCATCTGCCTGGCAGAGCCTGGCAGCCTCCTCTCCTCCTCCAGACCAGCTCACCCTCTCTTCAGCCCCCCTTCTCTCCTTCTGATTCCAGACAGGTAACCCAACTCTCCCTTACAACAGCCCACATAGTAAGGGTCAGCACGCGAGTCAAGAGGAAGGCAGGGCAATTGGGAGCTGGTCCCAGAATGCCGAAATGTAGAGAATCTGACAGCATTAGGAATCCGTCCCTGCCTCACCCCTCCACCTCCTTGGGTCTTCCCCCGGAGGCTTCCTGGGCTGTGACAGTGCCTCCATCACCAACCCCTCTCTATCCACCCCTCTGTGGGCTCACTCACACCCTGTGACCTGGGAACAAATACAGCGGCCACAGCTCTGAGCTCCAAGTCACAGCTGCAGGCTCCAAGATGATCATAGAATTTGGAGCTGGGAGGGACCTGAGAAATCACTGCACCCAACCCCTTCATTTGTCCGAGGCCCATGACAGGAAGGTTGTTAGTCAGGAAGCCTCTGTGCCAGGCAAGACAGAAGCGCAAAAAACATGGTCTCCAGCCTCAAGAAACTCATCCCCCAAGACCACGCAGGTGGCAAGAAGCAAAGGCGGGATCTGAACCCAGGTCCTGCCCTTTCCCAGCTGTTTCCTGGCCTTGCTAGCTAGGCTCCTGTACAACGTTTTGCTTTTTGTCTGTCTGTCTGTCTGTCTGTCTAAGTCCCTGTGGTTCAGAAGTGGATTTGGGAGCCCTTCCCAAGCTCGCTAGCACCTCTGACCAGCTCAAGAGGGCTCACACAGCCCTTTTCTCCAGCTGGAGGGGACAGGCTCTGCAGCCAGCCTCACCCGAGCCAGCAGAACAGACCACCGGGCTGGGCATGGGCCGGCCAGAGGAGCCTGACCCTGTGCTGGCCTCCAGGCAGTGCCAGGAAGAATGTTCTCCGCTGGCTGGCCCTACTAGCTCCCCTTTGCCCTTATGCCATGAAGCCCCGTCGCGCAGAATGTGCTCTTAGGAAAATGGACAAATATTTATATTACGTAGTTTTTTTTAAACTGGGGCTGACATCGTCATCACAGTGCCAAGGCATCTGAAGAGCCGTCTGCTGTGGATGTTTTGTGAAAATTGAGAAGTCTGTCCACATTGCTCCTTGTACTGGGGGCACCCCAAGTTCTGGGCCGTTTTCTGGAGTTGGGATGATTCTGAGAGGGAGGTCAGGGCCGCCTGCTGACACTCTTTAAAAGCAACGATAAAAATGCTTGTGAGGCACTTTTCCATTTCTAAAGGGCTCGCAATCGGTGCACAGACATTTATTAAGCACCTACTGTGTGCCAGGCTCTGAAGATACAAAGACAGATACCAAACAGTCCCTCGAGGAGCCCCCGATAGAATGCAAGTCCTTGAGGACCCTACGTCGGTGGGGGCAGACAAACACGTGTGCACACACAGAAGCACATACAAGAGATGCACGAAGCAGGCACGGTATTTATAAGGCACGAGCACACATTCTTCCCATTTTACAGTCAAAGAAACCGACGCCCAGGGAGATGAGGTGATCGCTGGCAGTGCCCTTTGTTTGGCTCCTGGACCTAGGTAGGGGGAGAGGGCCAAGAAGCGAGCAGTCCACCAGGGTCCATCAGAGCTCCCAGAGCTGGGTCACAGTCCAGCCTCCCCATTTTACAGATGAGATAACTGAGGCCCAGGGAGATTCGTGGACTTAGGATCCTAGCTCAGACCAAGAGCCGGGAAGGTTGGCTGGTCTGACCTCTTCATTTTTCAGGTGAGGAAGCAGAGGCTCAGGAGGGGAAGTGACTGGGCCAAGGTCACAGGGGCAGGACGTGGGCGAGCCGGGATTGAAGCTCAGGCCCTTCGCCTCCAAGGTCAGGGCTCTTTCCATCACGGTTTGTCATAAGGAGAGAAAATTCACTCTAGCAGACAAGCCCGTGCGGCCACAAGCCCATGGGGAGGCCTCCTGGGGACCAAAGCCAAGTGGTCCTTGGGTCCTCGGCCTTCAGAGAGGAGGGGTCTCCAGAGTCAGGCCAGGGAAGAGGCCGGGGAAGCCAAGCCAGGGCGGAGAGTCAGACAGCAGAGCTTGGGGAGGATGACCGGTCACATCCGCCCCCTCGTCACGCGGCGTCATTCGCCGGGTCATCGATGCAGAGCTGGGATGGCCAGGGAGGCCAAGCCCCTATTGGTACAGCTGAGCTAGTGTGTGAGCTGAGATTTGAACCCAGGCCTTCCTCACTCCAAGTGCAACACCTTCCCGTCCATGCTGGGCCGATGGGCCAAGAACTGCCTCGCTGACATCCTTTACTGGTTTTCAGCCAGTCAGTCAATCAACAAGCCTTTCTTAGGCACCTGCTGTGTGCCCAGCACCGTGCTAAGCAGTGAGGACACAAAGAAAGGCAAGGAGGCCGTCCCTGCCCTCAGCCATCTCCCAACCAGACAGCCAGGCTCCTACCCTTGTTCTGCCAGACAAAGCATCTTCCCACCAGGTTTCAGGCTCTCTGCCCCAGGAGGCTCAGTCTTGGAAGGACAACCCCTGATTGCCTGCCTTCTCTCATCCCAGCTCTCTGGGTTGGTATGAAGCGAAACCTCTGCCCCGGTCCCCCCCGCCCCAGCAAAGGTGGCTTACTCAATTGTTCTGTTTGGTCCTGGCTCTCTTTGTGGGGCTGTCTGGCCACCCCTTTACCATGTCACCTGAGGCAGATCTGGCTCCCGCCCACCCCTCCCTGGTGCTGCCAGCTCAGTGGGCCGACCTGGATGAATCCCAAGTGCCCCTCGTCTCCTCCCACTCCCACACACCCTCATGCCAAAGCACGCCAGACCCTTCACCTTGGCCTTCCTCTTCTCTCTTCCTTCTCCTCCCAGAAGTGTTACAGCCCCAGACTCAGGCCTCTCCCCCAGGGAGGTGCCCACAGAGAGCATGTTTTCATTGCAAGTACAAACCAAAAAATGCCCAGGACACAAAGAAATCAGATCAACACATCAAGAACCTCAGATCTGGAAAGGACTTCAAGGCCACCAAGCCTGCCCCACAGGAATCCATGCTGCAATGTGCGTGTGCAAATCCTACCTGAAGACCTCCAGGGAGGGCCCCTCACTCCCGCAGAAGCAGCAGCCCATTTTCCTTTGGGGGCATTCCCTAATATCAAGCCCATCTCTGCCTCCCACCTCCTTACTCCCTTTGGTCCTGGGCCAAGCAGGACAAGGCTAACCCATTTTGGGTCATATGGGACAGGGCTAACCCATCTTGGGACAAGAGGGACAAGGCTAACCCATCCAGGGACAAGAGGGACAAGGCTGACCCATCCTGGGACAAGAGGGATGAGGCTGACCCATCTTGGGACAAGAGGGATGAGGCTAACCCATATGGGGACAAGAGGGACAAGGCTAACCCATCTTGGGACAAGAGAGACAAGGCTAACTTATCCAGGGACAAGACAGAGGAGGCTGACCCATCCTGGGACAAGAAGGATGAGGCTAACCCATCCAGAGACAAGAAGGACGAGGCTAACCCATCCTGGGACAAGAAGGATGAGGCCAATCTGTCCTGGGCCAAGAGGGACAAGGCTGACCCGTCCTGGGCCAACAGGGATGAGGCTGATCCATCTTCCACAGAACAACCCTTCCAAGACTTGATACGTAGCGCATCCCTCCTGAGTCAGCTTTCCCATGCTGAGCACCCTTACCTGGCCGATCTCTAGTTTGTCAATGTTCTTCCTAACATGGGATGCCTGGGAGTGAGCACAGAACTCCAGTCATGGAGAGGCATGCATGAAGCCCTAAGGTGAGCAAGAGAAGGGCCAGTGGTGAAGCTTGGCCAAGAATAAGGGCCACGCACACCTGGACGTGCTGGGAAACACAATCTGTACACACCTGTGGCTCCAGGTGTGATCTGAGCAAGGCACTTAACCTCTATTTGCTTATTTCATCTTTTGCTAACAATAGCACCTACCTCCCAGGTTAATGTGAACATGAAGTGAGATAATGATTGTAAAGTACTTAACCCAGTGCCAGGCACATGGTGAGTTCTATACAACTGGGAGCTAGTATAAAGGAACAATCATTTCCTTCAGTCTAGCTGCTTTGCCTACTTTGACACTGCCTTTATGTGGCTGCCATGCTATATTGCTGGTGGTCCACTAAGAGCTCCAGATCTTTTTCCCATTCACTGTCTAGCTATGCTCCCTACATCATGGGCTTATGAAGCTGCAGCATGGTGAAGACAGAAAGCGGAATTCAAAGCCAGGAAGGCCTGGATTCAAGTTCACCCTCTGACACCAACTGGCTGTGTGACCCTGGGCAAATTTCTTCACCTCTCAGTCCTCTGGGGAACTCACTAAGTTGCAGAAAAGGTGTTGGCCTGTATTAGTGGAGGGATTTTCCCTACCTGGGTGTTCCCTGCACTAATGAAGTCACAGGTCCAGTCCCTGATGCTGTAGGACTTTACGATTATGTCACCTGATCAGATTCAGTCCCTTGTTGTAGTCTGTCCAAATCTTTGGAGGATCCTGACCTTTCTTCCCTGCTCCTTTCCTCCTTGGCTGCCCCAAGATTTCTGCTCCAGCGTCTTGGGGCTGGAAGAAACTGAGACCCTCTTCACTTTATCCTTCACCTTCTGGCTTTGAAAGGTGCGTATCATCATCAGCCCATCCACTCTGTCCTGATTGGTGTGAGATGATCCGACTAGCCACTTACAGAGTCTGGTCCACTCTGTGGGTCTATGCAGTTGCCTTCTATGGCCCGTGACCCTGGGCTGACTCTGTAGATCCCTCCTCTCTCACCACACCCACCCATTCACTACTCAACAGTCTCTTCATCCAAGTCTTTGATAAAACTGTCAAAAGTACAAATCCAAGGACTGACTCAATGGGCAAACCTTCTGCTGGAGGTCTTCCTCCAAGTAGACATCACCTCAGTCATCCACTGACCATTGTCTGAACTCTCAGGGTCAACAAGTCAACACACATTCATGTGCCAGGCACTATGCTAAGCACTGAGGATACAAAGATGGCCAGACACAGTCCCTGCCCTCAAAGAGCTCATATTCTAATGGGGGAGGGCCTCTGGTCATGCAATCTGGTCAGAATCCAATCCAATTCAATTCAATTCAATAAACATTTATTAAGCATATAACTATGTATCAGGCACTGTGCTAAAAGCACTGGGGAGACAAAAAGACGGTCCCTGACCTCAAGGAGCTTATCATCTAATCCAGCTAATTCCAATTAGTCCACAACTCTATCCATCTCGTCCACAATGGTGAGCATGAAAGATGTTTCGCTGGAATCTAGCTATACTGTGCCGTATACATTCCCCTCCTGTGTTGTTCCAGTTATCTTGCCAAAAGGGGGGGGGGTGATGGGTTGGGATGAACTGTTTGCAGGGAACTTACGCTGGCTCTGAGCAATCCCCCCTTCACTCTCTGAGTGCTCCCAAACCATACCTTTAACACTCTTTTTGTAGAATTTGGCAAAGAGGAAACATCAAACCAGAAGTCTATGGATCAAAACTGCTTCGGCATGAATGAGCTCGAATGAGCTAGCAGGGACCCCAGAAGAGGCCAGGGAGTCTAAGCCCGCCTTTGAAAAAAAAAAGTATTGATTTTTAGTTTTCAACACTCACTTCCACACGATTCTGAGTTCTAAATTTTCTTCCCTTCCCTTTTCTCCCCCTCCCCAAGACAGCATGCAATCTAATATGGGCTCTATGTGTACACTCATAGGAAGCATGTTTTCCCATTAGTCATGATGTAAAGAAGAATTAGAAAGAAGAAATAAAACAAAACAACAAAAGAAAAGGAGAGCAAATAGTCTGCTTCCACCTGCCTTCAGACTCCATGGTTCTTTCTCTGGATGTGGAGAGCACTTTCCATCATGAGTCTTTTGGAGATGTTTTAGATCCTTGCATGTGGCTGTTCTGAGTACAACGTTCTCCTATTCTGCTCACTTCACTCAGCATCAGACCATACAAGTCTTTCCAGGTTTTTCTGAAGTCAGCCTGCTCATCATTTCTTATAGCACAATAGTATTCCATTACGTTCATATACCACAACTTGTTCAGCCATTCCCCAATTCCCCACTTGGGGCATCCCCCCAATTTCCAATTCTTTGCCACCACAGAAAGAGCTGCTATCAATATTTTTGTACATGTGGGTCCTTTTCCCATTTGTATGATCTCTTTAGGATACAGACCTAGAAGTGGTATTTGCTGGGCCAAAGGATATGCACAATTTTATAGCCCTTTGGGCATAGTTTCAAATTGCTCTCCAGAATGGTTGGATCAGTTTACAACTCCACCAACAATGCATTAGTGTTCCAATTTTCCCACATCTTCTCCAACATTTATCATTGTCCTGTTTTGTCATATCAGCCAATCTGAGAGGTGTGATGTGGTACCTCAGAGTCATTTTGATTTGCATTTCTCTAATCGATAGTGATTTAGAGCATTTTTATATGACTATAAATAGCTTTAATTTCTTCCTCTGAAAACTACCTATTCATATCCTTTGACCATTTATCAATTGGGGAATGATTTGTATTCTTATAAATTTGACTCGGTTCTCTATATATTTTAGAAATGAGGCCTTTATCAGAGACATTGGTTGTAAAAACTCTTTCCCAGTTTTCTGCTTCCCTCCTAATATGGCTTGCATTGCCTTTGTTTGTGCAAAAAGTTTTCAATTTAACATAATCAAAATGATCCATTTTGCATTTCATAATGTTCTCTCTCTCTTGGTTGGTCATAAATCCTTCCCTTCTCCATAGATCTGACAGGTAAACTATTAAGTCCCCCTTTTTATAGATGAGGAAACTGAAGCAAAACGAGAGCTGACTAGTTCTGACTTGTCTAGATGCTCTGTTATCGTCCTGTTCCCCCGGCAGAGGTTCTGTCCATCTCTGGTCACCATCTCGGCCCCATAATAGCTAAGAAGGCTTCCTTTGTTATCCTCATATTTCTTGTCAGCTCCAGCTCATTGCAAATGTCAGTGCTCCGGACACCATGTACACCAAAGTGGGCACATCGGCTGCCTTCATCACGTTACTGCCCCTCCTCCTGGTCTCTACCTATGGATGTGCCTCCAAAAACGAGTCATCAGTAACTTGGTTCTGTCACGAGCTGATATTTGGGCTTCTTAGGCACCTTCTCCTTTCCCACCTCCCTGCGTCCTCAGCTTCTCATCTGTCCTCCCAAGCTGACCTCTCGTTGAATTGGGGGCCACTGCAGCTTGGCTAGTCTTTCTCTTAACCCTTTGAAATCTACTCTCCACAAACCTAGGCTGCATGCCCCAAGACACCAGGCTTTCTTCCGCTTCCCCGTCGCAATCTGAATGGAATGTTTGCTTCTCAGGACTCCCATCTTTTCCATCCCAGCAACCAAGTCTTCCCAGGTGGCCCCAGCGTGCTGCCCTAGTCTTCATGGCACGCAGCTCCTCCTCACACACACTACAGTCCAGCCAAACTGCCTTGTTATTTCTCACAAATACCATTTCTTCTCCTATCTCTGTGCCTTTGCACTGGCCATTCCCCACGCCTGATACCCACTCCCTCCTTACCTCCACTTATCAAAGCCAGGACCTTCCTCACCAAACGACTTGGTCTCTACTTTATATAAGCCTATGGACAGACGGTCATCTCCCTTGGCTAGACTGCAAGGTCCTAGGGTAGGGACTGCCTTTGTCTTCATGTCCCAAACCCTTAGCACGATATTCAGCACACAGTAGGCATTTTAATAAGTACGTGCTGATTGACGAATTGATTAGTCATCACCAGATACAGAACATTTTTAAAAAGTATAACTTAAAATACATAGGAAAATAAAAAGGGAAAAAATGAAATTAAAATACAATTATTAAATTATACATATAGTATGTATATATGTGTACGTATATATGTGTGCATGTATTTTAAACCAAGTTCATGGACTCATGCTCCACATACAGCCTTCACGGTGGGGAAGAAACAGCTCCCTATAAACAACGGATGGCTCGTCTTTATGGTGTTGATAATTGTTTTGTTTTGTTTGGTCAAACCAGTCCTGTAGAAAAACAGGTCTGGGATTAGAAAAAGAAGATGAAGAGACAAATTACACAATTATTTGGGTGTCACTGGTCAAGCTTGGTTCTCTTTCTCTTCCTAAAAACATGTTCACATCTCCTTTGTCTTTTTTTTAAAAAAAGCTACCTGACCTTAGTTCCATCCCCCCTTTCCTTCTCTTCAATGCTAAACTTGTAGAAAGACATTCTTTCCCTCATCACCCCCTGTGATCTGAGGTCTTTCCAACACTCTCCTGAACCTACTCTCTCTATGACCATGGGATTATAGATGGAAAGCTCGAAGGGTCCTCAGAGGTCAGATCACTTCCGACATCTAGTTCCCAAATCCAATGACCTTTTTCAGCCCTCGTCACCTTGCCTTCTTAGCAATATTGGATGCCACTGACCTCTTCTTCCCTCTTTTTCTCCTCTGTCCTCTCTTGCCTTCTGTAACATTCTGCTCTCCCTTCCTGCCTATCTGTCCTCTCATTTGCTTTTCATCTTCCTCTTCATGACCTTCAATGTGGGACTGTCCTGGGTTGTCTCTCGCATTCTTACTTCATGACTGACTTTTGCCAAGTGTAGACTCCCCCCAAGCTCTGTCCTGGGTTCTCTTCTCTCTCTCCCCGTTCTCCCTTAGCAACAGAGTCTGCTACCATCATTCGCAGCTGTAGAAGGGTTCAGGGGTCCAGTGCCCTATGTGGAGTCTACATGGGGTGATCATCCTTCCCTCTTCCTGCTACCGGTTCATCTGACTTATCCATTCACATTCCAGATTCTAAGGCAATTAAGGGGCATGTATTTGAATCCCTCCCAGATCAGATGACAGCTCCAACCTCTCTGCTGAGCTCCAGTCTTAACATTTCCAACTGCCTGCTGAATGTCTCCACCTGAATGTATTCTTATACCTCAGACTTCATGTGTCCAAATCAGTCACTTTCCCCTACCACCACTGCCAAAAACAAAAGCAAAAACTCCCTACTCTTCCTCCTCAATTCCGTATTTCTCTTGAGGGCAGTACCATCATCCCAGGCTTGGAGGGATTTCAATTCTTCAGTCTCCTGCACCCTCCCCCCCCACATTCATTCCCTGCTCCCCAAATGGAGCTGACTTGTGCTGGGCCATCACAGAATCTCTTAGACCTGCTCCTATCTCATGCCTCACCCTGGTTCAGACCCTTGTCACCCTTTCCTTGGACTGTCACTCTCTTCCTGTCTCGTATTTTCTCCCCTCTCCAACCCGTCTTCCCCGTGGCTGCCAAAAGAGGGCACAGGTCTTAGCGTGTCCTCCTCCGCTTAAAACAACATCAACAACCGAACCTCAGCGACTCCCTGATGTCTCTGGGATAAGCTACAAATGACTAGCTGGCACGGAAGGCCCTTCCTCATCTGGCTCCGAGCTACTTTCGAGCCTAACCTCACATGCCTTTAGCAGACCAACACCCATTTGCTAACCCTTTCACAGGCTCTATATTCTAGCCAGGCTGGACTCCTAGCATTCCCCAGCCTGATTCTGCATTCTTCTGCCACCATGAATTGGCCTGGAATGTAATCCATCCACATCTCAACCTGTTGAAATTTTCCTCTTTTAAGCTCTTCCTTTGTTCTCATGAAGCCTCTCCTGACCACACAGGCCCCAAGGAGATTCCCTCCTATGAACCTCCTCTACCGTGTATTGTCTGTACCACACCTTTGGCACCTTCCCTATGGTGCCTTGTCCTCCACTGGAGCCTTTTTCCAAGGCCTCTTCATGACCCTGGGTTTTTAACATCTATGCCAGCTCAGAGAGCAAGCTCTGGCAGGTTCTGCTGGGCTAGAAAGGCTTTGAGTGTAGACCTAGTGATGGACTGGATCTGAAGGGCAGCCAAGGTTCAGAGAATCACTACCAGGTGGGCAGGCTGGGGATAGATTTCTCAGCCACAGCAACTCTTAAAGACCATTGACTAAGAGACAGAGGGGTGGTAGTCTGCATCTCTGAAGGAAATGCCCACCATGAAACCATGGATGTTGAAGTCCTGAAGTACATGGCCCTATTTTATTTGTCCAACTCTTTTTGGTCCAGATGTATGATTATACTGGTACAGGTGACCCCACCAACAAGACACACTGGCGCCTCATGTGGCCTTAGAGAGAGAACTGCCACTTGGCCAATAATGCAGCCAAAGCAGAATTTCAACTCAGGGCTTCTTGATTCCAAGGCTAGATCTACCATCTACCACTACACTCTATCTCTCATATTATTCCTGTGTCCTCATTTTAAGTTATCTTTATAGATAGATATAGATAGAATTAGATGTAGAGTTGGATTTGTGATCTTATCATTACAGGCACTCAACCTTCCACCAGAGCACATGAGAACCCCTATATGCCTTCTCTCTACATATGACTCTTGATTCCTTGAAAAAATCCTCCAAAGAAAACCCACCCAGTGTACAAGATACCTTCCCCAGTTCTGTTAACATTTGAAGGATACCAGAATGGTGCTCAGGCTGACCTTCCATATCTCTCACTCTGGCTACAATTGGCCAATTTCCTTTCTAGTCATACATGTTCTTTATGGTGTCCTTTATATCGCTTTTCTCAAATAATTTATCTATGGTAAGATGGGGCACTTTGCTTGGTCTCAACATGTATCTTTCCTTTATCTTTTCAATTACTTATAATTCTGATTCATCAAAAACAATGGTCCATAATTCTCCACTTCATAGCATCAGTGGGAGACTACATGACTCTAAGCCAATGTTGTCCTCAGCTGGTATTGCTCTCTGTTTGGTAAGGAGCTCAAGGGCTTACTGAGGTGGTTTCTAGGCTCATTTGGTCTCCCTGATGTGGCAACAATTTTGTATTGGTTGAACTTTTCCAAGGAATAGTGAGAACCAGAGTCAATGTCTTTTCTTTTATCCATTTTGGGATTTGAAATAGCAATAGTTTGTTTAAATAGGTTAGGTCAGAGGTAAAGTAATCTCAGGCAGTGTCTTCTCATCTTTATCCCTCTAATTTAGCATTTACTCTGACCTTTGATCTAACCAGTCAATGATGAGATTGCATTCAGTCTGAAACTATAGTTATGTATATTTCTACTTAGCAAGGTATACTGGTAAAGGTGCTGACTCTGGGTTCAAATCCTGCTTCCCACAGATTCAGAGCTGAAAGGCCCTTAGAGGTCATCTAGTTCAACTTCCTCATGTAAAGACAGAAATAATAAGAGTTTGCAGACTCTATGTCAATGAACTTAGTTTTGATTCCTTGGACAATTGTAGGATGAATCATTAAAAAGATGGCTGGTAAACATCTAGGAAGGGAAGCCGTGCTTACAAAGAGCCAGCCTGGCTCCTTCAAGAAGAGATTGTGCCAAATTAACCTCATTTCTTTTTGGAGGGATGATTAAACTAGTAGGTGCTGTAGATGTAGTTTACTTCTATTGTATCAGAGCTTTTAGCAAAGTGTCTCCTATTGTTCCTGTGGAAAAGATGGAGGGATGTGGATTAGACAGTAATTCAACAGATGGTTTTAGAACCACCTGGATGGCCAGACTCAAAGAGTAGTTGTTAATGGCTCAGTCACATCATAGCAGGAGGTCTCCAGTAGAGTCCTTCAGGGACCTATGCCTCATCCTATGCCATACAGCATTTTTAACAAAGCCTGGGGTATAAGCACAGTTGGCATGCTCATCAGATTTTCAGGTGAGCCAAAGATGGGAGAGGTGGCAAACACAGTGGATGAAAATTTCAGAATCCATCAGGGTTTGACAGGTGAGAACACTGCATTGAACCAAATAAGATGAAATTCAATAGGGATCAATGTAAAGACTTATACTTGGGCACAAAATGGCCCATTTCCCAAGTTCAATATGGGGAAGGCATAAATAGGTAGCTGGTGTTCTGAAAAAGATCTGGGAGTTTTAGGGGACCACAAATACAATATGTGTCTGCCCTAGGATGTGGGCTACACCAGGAAAGTCTTCACTTCCAGGAATAGGGAGGTTGGAGTCCCACTGCACCCTGCCCTTGTCAGACCTCTTCTGGGAGATTGTGATCAGTTCTAGGGAGCGCCCAGAGAACAGCAACTGGAACAATGAAAGGCCTTAAAATTAATGTCATGTGAGAACTGGCTGAAGGAACCAAGTGTGATTAGAGTAGAGAAGTGAAGGGGAGGTGGGCGGTACTTGATAACCATCTTCAAGAATTTAAAGGTCCATCCTGTAGAGAAAGATCTCATGCGTTCTCTTTGGCCCCAGAGGGCAGAGAGCCAGAAGGAGAAGCTGCAAAGGGGTCAATCTCAGTTTGATGTGGAGAACAGCTTCCTCACACTCCAGAGCTGTCCAGAAGTGGGACGCACTGCCTCTAGAGGGACAGGGTTGTCTCTCCTGGAATGTTTTCATATAGAAGTATATAACTACTTTTCAAAGCTGTGCAATCAGGGAGATTCCCTTTGTGTATGATTTGAACTAAATGACCCCATATTCCCTTTCAACCCTCACACTCTGTGATTCTGTGACACTGAGACCAGATTTGTTAAGCGGCTTGCCCAGGACCAATAAGCCAGGAAGTTACAGGGGCAGAATTTGAACCCAGGTCTCTGGCTCCCATTCCAGTCCCCTCTCTCACCATCTAAGATCCTATCTTTGTCATTAGGCTTCCATTGAGCCTGGCAGATGGAATTCCAGCAGTTTCTTCTTCCTTTCCCCTTATCCTCTGCTTTTGAAAACATGTCTTTTTTTCCTCCCAGGATGACTCCCGGATCCAGGTAGTGAACCTGAACTGTCAGCTGAACGAACTGAAGGCTGACCTTGACCAGAGCAAAACTCGAATCCTGCAGCTGCAAAAGTCTCTGGCAGATGCTGAGGAAGGCCAGTCATTCATTCATCTCTCTCCTCCAGAGACCTAATTCATGGTTTCATCTGCTGCAAAAAGAGCAAGATTTATTGCAAAGCATATTGTGGATGGGGCAGCAGGAGAGCTGAGGAGCAAACAGATGGGAAAAGAAGGCAGTCTTTGAGCTGGAAACCAGCGAGCCCAGGGGGACCCTCTCTGCTCAGCCTGGGAGCAAGGGGTGACATGGGGGGGCAGGATTTACTTTAACGATCCTCTCGGGCAGTAGGCGCCAAGTTTGCTTTTCTTTTGAACCAAGAACAGGGGTGCAGAAACTCTTCAAGAAAAGAGAGGTGTTTCACCCCCAAAAGATGAGATTCTGCCATTAGCCCACCTCTGAAGAAGTTATCATAAAACTTGTTTCTATGACCTTAGAGGACATGAGGCAGTCCTGGAATTGCCAACAGTTCACTGATATACTCAATGTAATTCAAAAACTGTAGTAAATGTTGGTTACATGTAAGACATTATATTGAGCACTGGGGATAGGAAGGCAAAAATCAAGTAGTCCCTTGCCCTCAGGCAGCTTGCATCCTATAGGGGTAAACAATATGTACACAGATAAGCGAATACAAGGTCATTTGAGAGGGAAGAGAGAACAACTACTGGGCAGGGTCCAGGAAAGACTTTGATTAGGTCAGAGGGCCCCTTTGCTGAGCTAAGAAGGAAGCTCGGAATTCTAGGGGGCAATGGTGAGGAGTAGGGGCATTCCAGGCATGGGGACAGTCTCTGCAAGGGCAAAGAGTTTGGAGACACCACATCGAGCTTGGATAGCAGCAAGTTAGCCAGCTTTGAAAGAGAAGAAAAGAAAAAATAAGAGAAAATCTTCCCAATATTTTCTTGAGTTCTTTGCTTCCCAGAAGTCATGGAGGAGATAGAGAGAGGAAATATGGAAGTGCTAAAGATTCCTGAGCAAGGAAGTGACATGATCAGAGACATATCTTAGGGTTTTGGCAGCTATGTGAAGGCTCTTTTGGAAAGGGGACCGATAAGGCAAGGAGATTGATTAGGAGACTCTTGCAACAGTCCAGGCAAGGGCCTGAACGAAGGGAGTGATCATGTGAGTGCAGAAAAGGGGAAGAATACCAGAGATCTTCTAAAGAGAGAATCAACACGCCTTGGCAACTCTTGGGGGTGAGGAAAAGGAAAGTTCAAGAATGACTCCAAGATGACAAGTGTGAGTGACTGAAATGGACACAAACATAGGGTAAATTGGAGGAGGAGAAGGCTTGGGCAAGGTGCAGGGAGATGGCATAATGAATTGTTTGAGGTGTGTCTGGGGTAGATCGCAGTGCCTTAAGGGCAGGGATTGCTGCATTTCTGCCTTTGTTTCCCCTATGGTGCCTGGAACACAGTAGGTACTTAATCTGTTCCTGGCTGAGTGATACACAGTGTCATTTGGAACCTTCATTCATGGTTCTTTTTCTTTTTTAAAAACAGCTGGCTAACTTGCTGCTATCCAAGCTCAACGTGGTATCTGCAGACTCCTTGCCCTTGCAAAGACTGTCCCCATGCCTGGAATGCCTCCCCTCCTCACCACTGCCCCCTAGAATTCCCAGCTTCCTTCTTGGCTCAGCTCAGGGGCCATCTGATCAAGGCAAAGTCTTTCCTGGATCCTGCCCAGTAGCTGTTCTCTCTTTCCCCTCCAATGACCTTGCATTAGCTTGTCTGTGTACATATTGTTTACCCCTACAGAATGTAAAGTATAGAAAGTCTCTGAACAGTGGGAGACTCTGTGGCCAGGCCCCTGCTGTCTCATTCCCATGCTTTCTAGTGAGCCAGGAATCTTACAAACACAAGAGAGTTGGGGGCGGGTTGGGACGAGAGTTCAGTGTTCCTCCTTCTCTGTCCCAAAATAGGCAAGCGAGGGGCCGACGGGCGCCTCAACAGTGCTCAAGCTGCCTTGATGCTGCAAGAGGAGACCCTCCGGCAGGTGGAGAGGGAGCACCAGGGGTGCTCAGAGCAGGCGGCAGTGCTGGAACACAGCATCCATACCAGTGAGGAAGAGAAAAGAAGCCTGCAGGTGGGTGGGGCCCGTGTGGGGCTGGGACAGGAAAAGCCGAGCCCAGTCATTCTCTGGCACCTGGAACCAAGTGTTCTTCCTTTCCATGAATGTGGAAACATCTGCCATACAAGAGAATCCAAGAGGAAAGCCTGCTCTAGCCCTTGCGTGCCTTCTGAGCAACTGAGGCCAATCACTATTAGAAAGCTAGGCCCTGAACATCAAAAGAAAGTTTTCCAGGTCACTCGAGGAAGAGAGGTAGATCACCGGGGATCTCAGTGCACCCCGCTGCCGATCTGACAGAATCTCAGAGTTGCCCACAGTAGGAAGAGTGGTGTAGTGGTTAGAACAATAGGCTTGTAGGCAGAGGCTCCTAACCCCCACTGCTTCCTCCCTATGTGACCATGAGCAAATTCCTTCCCCCTGTGAGCTTCAGCTTCCTCATCCATGGAACAAAGGAGCTGGACAAGATTCAAGCCAACTCCATAAACACTGATTAAGGTCCTCCTAGGTACCAGGGCCAGGTCCACATCTCCACCTCCCGTGTTCCTCTTATTACAAACTGTACTCGAACAGGAATCTTCCTAGGAGAAATCTGACCAGTGAGGGTCAACTTCTCCTTGAAGAGAATCCAGAGACTGTTCATCTCCAGCTGGAAGCTTTTTCCAGTCTCTCCTTTTACTAATGAGGAAATAGAGGCCCAAGGAGGCTTGTTCAGTGTCACACAGACATTGAGTGCTTGGGTGGAACAGGGATCTGAACCCAGGTCCTCTGCCTCAGACCAGAGTTCTCTTCCCCACATGCCCTGCCTCCCAAGTTGGCATCAGGTCCTTAGGGTCGCATCCAAAGCCTCTGTCGCATTTAAGTGTTGTCTACCAAACCCGTTATAGATCTGGAGTGTTAGAAGACACCTCAGTGGTCACCAACGGCACCCCACAGCTAAAAGGAACATCTACTACATCACACCCAACAAGGAATCTCCCAGCATCTGCTGGCAGTTCATTCATTTTGCATCCATGAAAACACACATCCAGATGAACCCCAGGCTAGACCACGATTGGCAAGGGAAACTGATGTCTTTCTTCCACATGGATCCCAGACATCTTTGAGTAAACAAAGGTCTTTTCTCTACTGTGACACAGCACAGAGATGGGACATTTCCCTTTCTGTGTTCTATGGCCTGAATCCCAAATGGAAGACTCTGCCTTGACTTGGTAAACACCCATCCTGTGTGGCACCTCTTCCTCACGATGCCCTCTCAGAACTTCCTGCCTAGACCACCACTCTTGACTCCAACCCCAGACATCACACCAGTTTTTCCCTTCTGCCCCCAGCCAGCAGCAGAAGCCAGGCTGGGCCTTGACACATAGCAGCACGCCTTCTGACAAAAGGCAAATCAGAAGGAATGTAGAGGGACGGAGGCCACGTGATTTCTCCTGGTCTAGAAGCCAGGAGATCTGGATTCTAGTCTCAACCCTGCCTCTCACCCCATAAGTGACCTAAGAGGAGTGGCTTCAAGCGCCAGGACTCAGTTTCCTCACTTGAAAATTGAGAGGATTTAGACTAATTGGTCTTTGTGGCCCCCAATTTTTCTGTTCTTTCATAAAAATCAGATAATTCATATTTTTGGTAACCCAAATCCATGACTCCAGGAGACTTCTTTGCCCTTTCTTTGTTTTGCTGTGCCCACTTCACCAGGAATGAAAGTTGAGACTGCCAAGAATGAGAGTCTCTGGCTGCTCTTGGGGTTCTCTAGAGCTTTTTAAAAGAAATTCTGGGTTTTACACAACTTCCTTCAGTTTCGCAAACTGATTTCTCCTCCCCCCACCCCAGAATAAGCCAGGGTATTTGTCAAGGGAAAGTTAATTAAAAACACATTTCTCTAATTAAATGAGAGGCTGTGCTATGCAAACAGTCAAATTCTTGTTTGAAAGTAAATCTCTGCGAGTCTCCAGGACTACCCTGGGAATTAAATCAACGAACAATAGAGCAACAAGCCCGGGGATGTCAAATTGGGCACGGCGCTCCCCCAAACACAAGAGCATAGACAGGGCCGCCCGCGTGCCGTAAGACACATGTCGGAGCACGCTGGCTATCCTTGCCGCATACGGGGACTAGCGCCAGGCCAGCTCAGTCACACAATGGGGAGGCAAGGACTACTAGGAGGTAGCCTGTTCCCTCTTGCCCCCGCCCCCACCCCGAGCTGCACTGAGGTCACATTAATCACAGGAGAGCGGCCAACATAATATAGTCAAAGATATTCATGGCTTTCCTAGGGTAGGCAGCATGGTGTAGTGATGAGAGCCCAGGACTTGGCGCCTCAGTTTCCCTTTTGTGAAATATCAGTAGTAATCCCTTTAATATCTATCCATCTCAAAATCTTGGAGTTGGCAGGAACCTCAACAACCATGTAGTCCAACCCACACCTGAACCGGAATCCCCTCTCCAGCAGACCTGGCAAGCAATCAGTCATTCAGGCTTCGTTTGAAGAATCCCAATGAGATTGGAGGGGGAGGGGGGGTACCTGGGAGGAGGAGTGCCGGCAGAAGGGGTGCCTGGGAGGGGGAGGGGTGCCGGCAGGGGGGAGGAGTACCTGGGAGGAGGGGTGCCGGCAGAGGAAGTGTCTAGGAGGGGGAGGGGTGCCGGCAGAGGAGGGTGCCTGGGAGGGGGAAGGGTGCAGGCAGAGGAGGTGCCTGCGGACCTTCTGAGGCGGCCCATTCCACTTTGGACAGCTCTCATGTTAGTCAGTTTTTCCTGACCTCAAGCTTAAATTTGCCTCCCTGCAATTTCCAGCCATTATTCTCAGTTCTGCCCCTTGAGGCTAAGCAAAGCAAATCTGATTTCTCTTGATGACTGAGCACGTGCATGAGCTTTAATGCCTCTTCGAGGATGATTCCCCAGGCTTAACATCCCCAGTTTTTTTAGCCCCTACCTGTGGAGCAGATCACGAGGCTCTTCACCATCTCGCTCACCCTCCTTGGGACACTTTGCTGCTTCATGGATCAGTGGAGCAGAGATTTAGAGCTAGAAGGGACCCTAGAGGCCATCATGGCCAACCTCTCATTTGACAGATCAGGAAACAGGCAAAGAGACTTTAAGTGACTTGCTCAGAATCACACATCTAATAAATATCTGAGATGGGATTTGAACCCAGTTCATCCCGACTTCAAGCCCTAACTACTACATCTCCTTGCCACTTATCAATGTTGGCCAGAAACTGTGGTGCCTAGAAGTGAGCACAACACTCCAGAAATTACTGTCATTGTAATTATGACTCTCCTGGTCCTGCTCTTTCTGCCCTGCAACCATCCACACAAGGCTTCCAGAGGTTTGCTAAATCTCTCATATGCTTCCTTCATATTCCATGCCATTACTATTCCATAGCCAATCCTCAATCAATGGATACTGACTCTGGTTCCACTTTTTTGCCCCCACAATAAATATTTTGTAATGCATAGGATCATCCTTTCTGTCTTTAAATTCCTTATTTACTCAGTCTATGATCAGAAGGTTTGAACAGTTTAATTTTTGTCACCATAATTCAAAATGTTTTACGAAATGGTCAGACCTAATAGCAATCCCACCAAGAGGACAGTAATGGTGCTATCTTTCGGGAGCCCTTCCAACCCTACCACCTTCTTTCGTCATTTTAATCAACTGGATGGATAGGAAGTGACTTCAGAGCTCTTTTAATTAGCATTTCTCTCAGGATTCATTATCTGAACATTCTTTCCTATGGGTATTTACAAGTTGGCAATTCTTCTGAAATCAGTTTATGTCCTTAGACTACTTTATAAACTGGGGAAAGAGCATGGCTTCCTATTTTTGTTCCCTTGTATATCTTGGCTAACAATCTCTTAACTAGGAAATTCAGTATGAAAAATTTCCCCACTTAATAGCTTTTCTTATTATTCTAGTTGCCTTAATTTTTTATCTTAAGTATTTCTGTTATCTTATTGGCATTGCTTGTTTTGTTCTTTTTTATAAACTCTGTCCTTCATTTGGTTATGAAATCTTCCCCAACTATAATTCTGAAAAGTGCCACCTTCTGATCTCTAAATTTTTTGTAGCATGACTTTTCAAATTTAAATCACTTTTTCATTGTAGTTAATCGTGGTGTGTGGTGTAAGAGCTGGTCTAAACCTATTTCCTGCCAGAATGCTTTTGAGTTTTCCCCAGCAGTGTTTTTTTTCTTTTTCTTTTTTTTTTTAAATATAAGTAGCCAATGAGTTCCCTGTGGATTCATATTAGTTTCTTTAAATAATTTTCCTTCACATGGAGACTTATTCATCACAGTCTTATTGTCAGGATCAAATGATATAATATTGATAAAGTACTTTGCAAAACTTAAAAGTGCTACCATGAATTCAACTCTGATCATGCCTTCAATGGTAATTATAAAAGCTACGTATTTTCTTAGAATAAGAAGTAGTGTTTCCACTGATCTCACCCCCTGGATTTCTTGGAATGTAACGTTGCCCAGCAGAGCTGGACCATGATGGAAGAACTGAGGGGTTTCTCAACAGCAACTTTACCTCCGTGGGACTCAGTTTCCTCATATGTAAACTGAGGGGATTGAAATAGATCTTTCAGGTCCCTTCAGGTGTCAGCATCTATGGCATGCAATGATGTGACTCTCCTTTTCTACCTTTCCTGGTAATATTGGTAGTGGGGGCAACTGGGGGAGGGGGTGCAGGAATGGCTGTTTTTCACCTCAGAGTAAGTCAGAAGAGAGGAGGTATTAATTCCTATCAGAGGTAGACAGGGCAAGGAGGTGAAGCAATTCAATTAGCATTAAATACAGAGCCTGTGCTCTTAGACACAGGGCAGAAGCTCCTGGCATCTTACTAGCTCCCTGGCTTTGGGACTATAGTCAAAGACACTTTATCTGAGTTTCACTTTGCTCCTATGTAAAATGGGGGTAATAATCACTGGAGAACATACTTCCTGGGGTTATCCCAATCCTGGAGCAAGTGAAACAATGTACCTAAAGTGCTTTATGAACCTTGTACTCATGTAGCCTTTGTAACCATCCACTATTGTTGCCCCAGAAATCCCAACCCAGTGAAGGTGTTCAGTGAAAGAACCCTGAATGTGGTGAAGTCAAAACAGGTGGATTTGAATCCAAGCTTGACTTCCTGTCACCTGCAGATACCAGCCGTGCTGCTCAGTGTGACCCTGGGCAAATCACACCCCTCTCAAGGCTTCCATTTCCTCCTCTGTACAAGGAGGGGGATGGGCTAGATAAATGACCTCTCAGATCCCTTCCAACGCCAGAGCTCTGATAGGATGAGTGACCCTGGGCAAGTCATTTCACTCCCTGAGCCTGTTTCCCCATCTTTAACATGAAGAGTTGAATAAAATACCTTCTCAGGTCCCTTCCAGCCCTAGATCTACTCCTATGGCCTGAAATGTGCCTGGAGCCTTTTCAAATACACATAATTATAGGCTTATGGCACCACAGAGTCAGAGCTAGAAGGGACCTTGGAGACTGTCTTGTCAAACCCCCTCATTTTACAAAGAAAGTGAGGCCCAGGTCATCCAGGCAGTAAGGGAGGTAGGATCTGAACTCTGGTCCTAGGCCTCCAAATTAAGCCTACTTTCTGCTTTACCAATCTACCTCCTTCTTCTCATTCATTTACTTGCAGGCACTTTATAAATGCTGGCTGACCAACTGGTTACTTGAGGCAGGTCATGGCCCATAAGAAGGCCTGTGAGCAGAGAGCCTTAATGCAGCGGGTCCTGGTACTATGTTATCCAAGTTCTTTACTTCCCTGCTCAGATTCATCTGGTCTTGGCATATTCCAATGGATAAGTTACTGTCCCAATTAGGATAACAAGATTTAAACCTACAAGACACCTCAGTGATAGCTGAGATATGAGTAATCAGGGAAGCTGGGATTCCATGGGGGGGGGGACCTCCCCTAAACTACCCAAAGGGCTAAAGCATTTCTCCCAGTGCTGATAGTGAGTGGAGTGAATTAAAATGTCTACCAAAATAGTGCAAAGGCAGCCCGTGAGCCCACTGCGAATGTGTTTGTGAAACAGATAGAGGAAACACCGGAGGCCAACATGGCTCAGCTGTACCTCCCCCACTTGGTTCTCCTCTTCCTTCTTCAAGACTCATTTCTACAGCCTTGTCTAAGAGGCCTTTCCCCAGCTTTCCAGCTGCTGACACTTCTTCCCTTGGGCTGCCTTCTGTCTACTTCGGATGTGTCTTGTAGGTGTCTCCTTATTGACGGGGTGTGCGCCCTGTTAGAAAGTAGACTCTCTGAGGACAGGACTTTGTGTCCTCACTTCCAGCACGGTTGCTAGCATACGCAAATGCTTCATAAATGCTTCTTGGCTGTCTGACTTGGGGGCTATCCATTTCTCCCACTGCATTAAGGACTTGCTCTGCCTGATCTCAGAGGGCTGACCCAGGGGTGAGGGGTTGAAATTCCCAGACTACACATCACAGATCTAGGGCTGGAAGGGATCTCAGAGGCTATCAGTCATTTTGGAGGTATGGAAACCAAGGCCTTGGTGAAGTGACTTGCCCAAGATGATACAGCTCGGGGCATCAGAGGCCAGATTCGAAGCCAGGCTCTATGCTCTTTCTGCTCTTCCACACTGCCTCCTACGGAGTAGAGAAGCAGATTAATGCTTCATGCAAGACAGCTAGAGTTGTCCCAAAGTGAGATACGCTGCCTCAGGAAGTAGCAAGGGCTCTCTCTCCCTCAGTGTCTTTAGGTACAGGCTGGATCACAGCTTGCCAAGTAAGGTGGAAGGACGATTCCTGTCCAGGTCCCTTCCAGCCTTGTGATTCTGTGAACATGGGTTCATCTCTACTTGGACCTCAGTTTCCTTACTAGTAAAACGAAGAGCTTAGGTTCAATGCCTTCCATCTTGAGTGTCTTGTGCCCTGGGATGCCTCCTCTGCCTAGGGTATCAGTGCGTCTGGGTGCCATGTTTCCCCTTCAATAGCCTCTGCTCCCCCTGCACCTCCAGGTATAGGAGACAGGAGCTTGAGGCAGCCAGCAGATCCTGGGTCAGGAGGGAAAGATGTCCAAGAGTGAGGGGGAGGGCTGGGAAGCCCCTGCCAGGAGCCCAGGTCCACACAGGCTTGAAAGGCTACATGCAGTGACTCTCTTTACCTCACAGGAGAAGGTCAGCAGACTGAAGGCCAAAGAGGCCAAGCTGGACTCCGAAAAATGGAAACTCAAGGAAGCCCTGGAGGCCTCTGAGTGCCGGGCCGCCAAGCTGGAGCTGAGTCACCAGACCACCCAAGAGCATCTTCAGCGGGCCCAGAGGAGTCTGAGCACCCGGGAAGTAGAGGTCCAGGCCTACCGGGAGCAGGTACAGGGGCTTGGGGCCCAGCTGGAGGAGAGCACAGCCAGACTGGCCTCCCGGCAGCAAGAACTCGACCATCTGAGCCACGAGCTGGCCAGGACTGAGGAAGTAGAAAGGTACCTCAAAGAGCATGTGCAGAGCCTCACTCAGGCGCTGGCAGATGCTACCAGCGGCTCCTGCAGCCTCCAGGAGGACGTGACCCAGCTCCACAAGGCACTGGCAGTTGCCGAATGTGACCGGCGGCTGCTTCAGGTAAGGAACCACATCGTGATCAGAGTCAAGGTATGGCATAGGGTGCCTAGGCTGAGGCTGCCTGCTGTGTCAGCCAATCCTGAGCATTCACTAAGTGCCCACAATGTTCCACACATTGTGCTGGGTCCTGAGGACACAGAGGAAAACAAAAACCAAAGTTCCTGCCTTCAAGATGCTTCTACTTCTGCTATAAATAGGTAGATACAAGATCCAGAGGAGATAGAAGGTAACAGCCTGGAAGGCACCAAAAGATGGAGGATGGGGGCGGGACAGCCAGGAAAGTCTTCCTGTGGGAAGTGGTGTTGGACCAAGTTTTCAAAGCAGCTGGGCTTAGAGTCAGGGCTCAAGGCACATGTTTTATGTCACCCATGGTGACTGGAATCCCAGGCCAGCAGGGGAGAGGAGGGACGGGGGCAGGGACAGGTGGTTGGCTCCTTTGTGAGTCAGGAGAGACCTGTGCTGCTGCTAAGATAGAAAGATAGATCAGGGAGCACAACTTATGTTGGTGCATCCTCACATTTTTAAAGACCAAATTCTGCCTGTATTATGAATGATTTGGGGGCTCACTGGGACACACTGGGTTCAGACCAACTCAGGTTACAACACTACACTTCCAATGCTATCTTCATTTCGTGGAGTTTCTCATGACCCAAAAGGTTGGGGTACACTGTGATGGTCACCCCACTCTCTTGCCTCAGGGCCCTCTCCCACTCTGGAACCCTGGGACAATAAATGTTTGGCACCTATAAGGATACAAAGACTGAGTACCCACTGACCAGCATGCAATTCACAATATCCCAGGGTTTTATGAAAAACAACTAGGTACCAGTCCCAAAGATGGATGCAAATCCCTGTTCACTGACAGTCCCAACCAAGGACAATGGCTCTTTTGTCCGGAATGGCTCTTGGCTCTCTGCTTCTTGAAGAGGGAGAGTGAGCACAGGTTGGGAATCTCTCCATGGATCCCTCTTCTTCCCCAGGCCACTCTATACAGCTCTGTAGGATCCTTTCCATCACATGATCCACGAGTATTTTAATGCCATCTCCTTAGAGCAAGATGGCGGCAGAGAAATATCTCCCAAAGATCTCTCTTCTGCTGGCTACCACAGCTCACTTTCTACAGGCCCCTTGGCCAGTTACCTTTCCTTTCCCTTCCCTTTGTGCCAATCTGGCTCCAGATACCAACCCCACCCATTGAGGTGATACTTTATTTTCCATAGTTACTCAAACGGGAAAAAGAAAAGAAAGGAGAACTGTTCTCACACCTCCTGCTCTAACCCCACCATTCCCTAACCCAAATTCCCTAGTTTTCCTCAAGACTCAGCTCAAATCCGACCTTCTGCAAGAGGTCTTTCCCATCTCACCTTCCCCCACCCCTGCCCCGCTGCTAGCCATTCCCTCTAAGACAGCTTCCATTTACACTGCCTACCTCTTGTATGTATGTAGTTATTTGCATGTTGTCTCCCCATTATAACATAAGTGCCTTGAAGGCAGGGGGGTTTTGCCTGTCTTTGTATCCCTAGCACTTACTGTATACCAACCTGGTACACAGAAAGTGCTTAATAAATGCTTATTGACTGACTGATGAAGAAAATGCCTTGGCTACATTGCTTAAATTGGGTAAATATGCTGCCAATATGTGCACTAGACCTTCATTTCAGTTTGACTTATCAAGCACTAATGAAGAACCTACTGTGTACAGCCTGGCACTGTACTGGACCTGGGAATCTAAAGACAAAAATGAAACAGGCCCTGCCTTCAAGGAGCTTATGTTCTGCTAAGGGGAGGGGTGCCACATGTACCTGAAGAAGTAAAGAAAAAGAGTAAACAAAATATATCCAGAGCAGCTTGGGGAAGGAAAGGAGGATATTACTAGAGGGTGGGAAAGTCCTTCTCTATACAGACAGGGTGCCTGAACCACGCTCTGAAGGAAGCGAGGGCTTCTCCAAGGCAGTGTTAGGTAGGGAGCACAGTGCAGACCTGGAGCACCACTGCAAAGTCTCAGAGACTGGAGGTGGAAGGTCAGGTACAGAACAAGAGTCAAGCCACCGCCTAGAGCAAAGTGAGGGAGACAGTATGGAAGGCCAGCTTCAGTCTTTGCTTTCCCAAGCCAGACAGGCACAAAGGCTTGTAAAGGAGCTGAAGGCAGTTGGCTGGATGGTGTGCTCCTGGAGGCCTTGCTCTTTAATTCATCTGGGTCCCAGAACTTTAAAAGCAGAATCCTAGAGTCTCAGAACAATCTCCAAATTAGAGTCTCCAAACCCCAGGATCTCATGCTCCCAGGCTCTCAGCATCTCAGAATGAGAATCACTGAGCTATGGAGAAACATGGTCCCCAAATCAGAATCCCAGGACCACAGAAGCAAAAGAATTCCAAGTATTTCAGAATCCCAAAGTCTAAAAGCCAGGTGGCACTGCATCTCCAAACATTATTGTCAGAATCATCCCTGACCCTATCCCTGAAGCAGAACCCCAAAACCCAGATTTCAAGCATCACAGAACCTTGGGAATCAAGAATCCCAGAATTCTCCCACAGGATCCCAGAACCACTCATGAAATCTGAGAGTCATCCCAGAATCAGAACCCCAGACTCTCCAAATCACAGAACACCAACATTCTAGGATTTCAGAATCACAAGATCTCGCAGAGTAGGAAGTCAGGGGGATTCAGAATCCCAAAGTGTTAGGACTTGGAATACCAAACTCAGAAAAAGAGACTTCAGAAACATGGCCCAGATACCTTAAGAGCAGAAACAAAGAATCCCAAGTTTGCAGAAGGATGGTGCCAACCAACCAGAGCATTACAGAACCTCAGAATTAGAATCACAAAGTTAGAGACTCTCCGAATCAGAGATTTCCTGAGTCACTGACTCTCAGAAGTGAAAGGCACTCAGAGGCCATCTAATTTAACTCATGACTGACCAGTATGCCTGAGGAGTGGCCATCCAGTCCCACTTGAAGGTATCCAGTAATAAGCAATTTTATATCCTAAAACACCAATTCCACTTAGGGACAGCTCTGGCTGTTAGGAAGTTTCCTCCTTTTATTAATCCCAAATCTGCCTCTTTGTAACTTATCTAGTTCTCTGAATCCACACAATAGAATCCGGTGCCAGACCTTTATATTTTTTCTCTCCTGTGTTTTTCTCCTCTAGGCTAATGCTATAATTAAGCAATGCCTCACAGCTGATTGGGGCTAGGGCTGGGGCTAGGGGTGGGAGTGGGAAGACCAATCTCTAATCCCTCCTCCCATTACCAAACATTTACCCTCAACTAGAATCATCTGAAATGCCCCATGAGAAGATTCTAGTCTTTTAGGGAAGAATTGTTTGACTTGGAGAGAAGAGAAATACGGGCAGATCTGAGTGGGCTGGAGATGGATGGGGAAAAGGCAGCTTGACAGGTTCCAGGTACCTGGAAACCAGGAAAGTTAGACAAGGGGATTAAAAAGGGGAGTGGAAAGGCCACAAAAGACACTTTCTTGACTCTTTTTCACGGAATCATAGAATGTGAACTCTGGAAGAGATTTTAGAGATCAGTGTGACACTTTAAGACAGCCGGTGTGACACGTGTGTGCATAAACACATACGGTAGACATGTGTGCATGTTTGCACATGTGTTCCGCAGGATGGACAGACTGTATCAACACTGCGATGTGGACCCAATGCCCATATTTATGTACATTTGGGGTTCAGACCTCCACGCGGGTCAGCGCCCATCCACAACTCCGGCAGCTGCCTGTGGCCGGAAGGTTACAGGAGGAGCAGCTAGTATGTCAGGCATTGTTTGAGAGCCACTACAGCCTAGGGCAGAGTGTGGCGGACTGAAAGCCAGGAAGAACTGGATTCGAATCCTGCCTCAGCTACCTGGAAGTCCCTCCCACTTTTTGACCCCCAATTTCCCCATCTGAGCCATGAGCTTCTGTCCCTTAAAGTGATACATCACAGCATCATAGCTCTAGAACGGGCATCAGAGGCCATCTCATCCTGTCCCTCCCCCTCCCAGGGGAGGAGACCCAGGTACGAGTAGTCGGAGGGGAGATCGTAGCCCCGCTCCTCCCCGAGGCCGGCGGTATTTCTTCCCTGGCCTCTAAGTTGTCATTATGATGTATCAGAGACGCGGCTCGAACCCGTGTTCCTGGCTCCAAGGCCAGCCAGCTCTCCTCCGTGTCGCTTTGCTTCGCAAGGGAATGTTCTCCCTATTTTCTAGATGAGATAACCTAGACCTCAAAAAGTCACGTGACTCTCTCGCGCTCCCAATAGTGAGCAGATGGCAATGGGAGCCCCGAAAGAGCTCCTTCCATCGCACCCCCTTCACCTTGCTTATTAAGAGGGTGACAAACGAGAGCGAGCTACGATCCCACACTCGGCAATGTTTGCTGCCTTCAGCTGAAAGCCCATAGCACCTGGTGTTAACTTAGCCGAGGGCAGAGAATGGCGTGGATTGACTTCATTGCCCTCCAGGGCATGAAAGATTATACACGCCAGGTTTGTGTGACCAGACCCCGTGCCAAAGGCGTGACCTCAGTTTTCCCCAAATCAACCAGCTTCCCCCTTCAGACTAGTCTGATCCAGCTTCTCCAAATCACTTCATCTCTTCATTAAATCTTGACGCCCTGCTCTCCCCCACCCCCAGCCTTCCAACCCTACCCTGCCTCAACCAGAGGAGGAGGAGGAGGAAGAACGGAGGGGGCAAAGAGAAGGGGCTGGAGAAAGGGACAAGGAGCACACGCATCATCACCGCCACCATAGCAGCCTCCCTCTCCCTCTGCCTCATCTCCAGAGTATCAGCGGGGCATGCAGACCATGTCTCTGTGGTACAAGATGGCATCTAATCCAGCTCCCTCATATTTCTGATGTGGAGACTAAGGTTCAGAGAAGGAAATTGACATAGCTCCACATCTAGTTAGTGGCAGGGCTGGGACTGTTCTACGTTCTAATGTCCACTTTTCTGGAAACTCATTCCTGCCCTGGTTCTCCATCATTCTGTAATGAAAGATGATTTGCCATAATTCTCTGATGAAAGATGATTTGCCATCTTTCATCCTCTTCTTCTATCCTGCTCTGAAAAAAAAAAAAAGGAGATAGTTTGAGCTGACGTTGCTTTGGCAGCCGGGTCTCTGCCCCGTGAGTATGAGGATTTGCTGGCCAGGCAGCCTCAGCACTCCTTGGGGCCCTTTGTTATGGCCACTTTTTTTAAATGTCCATTCCCCTTCTCTGTGGAATGGTGGTAATCAGAGTCAATGTCTGTATGTTCATCTATTTCCTACTTTTCAGGAAATGCCCTGTTTAAGAAGATCAGGTAGGAGATGTGATGGCATTCAATGTCTTCTCATCTCTACTAAGTTAACTATAGGAGTGCAGACAGATGGCTCTTTCTGAAATGATTCCCTATGTCACTAAGTAAATAACTGGTTTCATTACTTTTAAATGAAGTGCCTGGGACACCTCCTGTCATATGAGAATCCCAGAAATGCTAACTCAGATTTAAGATACCCTATAGGTCAGCATCCACTCAAATTCATAGTTCATGAACCCCCATCAGTATGTTTACTTTTACTGACTAGTCAGAGGACACAATTAATTCAAAGAAAAGGTATTTAATGAAAAGTCATAGTAAGAGAAGGACGATAGAATATTTCCTCTCTGAGCCTGCATCAACCTTTTCTACAAACAGATGCACCATCAATGAGAAGAGAGAAACCAGATGTCACATGGGAGAGGTACACATGTAGGGAACATACATGTTTAGGGAATAGATGTGGACAGTAGTTATGCTGGAAGCATGTGTGGCCAGGGCACGTATCCAGATGGGGATATATAAAGAACATGCATGTCCAACCCCAGCACACTTGCTCCTTGACAACTCACATCTCTTCTGCTTCTTTTTCACTGCCTGCCATGTGGCAGGCCGTTGATAGATTATTCTCATGTGTGTTATCATCTTCTCTAGAATGAATGCTCCTTGAAGACAGAAACTGTGTCCTCAGTGCTTAGGGAGGCTCTTAGCACATAGTAAGCACTTCATACGTGTTTTCACCCCCTCATTCATTCATTCATTCAAGCACTCATTACCCAGGGGTCCCAGACCAATGCCTCCCAGGTTGTTGTGAGGAACAAATGAGAAAACTCATAAAAAGTGCTTTGTAAAACTTAAAGCACCATATGAATGCAAATTATTATTATTCAATATATTATAAAATACATTGAAAAAATAGTCATTAGAAAAAGATGAGACAAAGATGAAATAATATTTGATCACAAAATCACTAGACAACATTAGGGATACATTGCCAGATTTTTTTTGTTGTTTATAGGGGCACATGAACCAAAAAGTTTGTTTTTGTTTTTGTTTCTTGGGGGGGTGTTGGCTGGGCAATGGGGTTAAGTGACTTGCTCAGGGGTCACACAGCTAGTAAGTGTCAAGTGTCTGAGGCTGGATTTGAACTCAAGTACTCCTGACTCCAGGGCCGGTGCTCTATCCACTGCGCACCTAGCTGCCCCCAAAAAAGTTTGGGTGTCCTGTTACTAGCATCCAGAAATATAAGAAATGCTTTCATACATGCAGCAACACTTCCCAGGATGGTTATGAGGATAAGTAAGACAACATGTGTATGGTGCTTTACAAATCTTAAAGTACTATATACATGCTAGTGTCAAACATATACACACACATTTATGTAGCCACTCAGCTCATTAGTAAGCACTGATTTAGCACCTACTGTGTGCCGGCACCGTTAGGAGCTAGGGATACAATGTCAAAAATTGAACAGTCCAGTCCTCAAGGACCTTTCACCTAGGGCCCCCAACAGGACTGGGCGACCATCATCCAGAGCCACATATTTCAAATCTTGATATTAAAGAGGATGCCCCAAAGGTCAACGTGAGCCCATTCTGCCTAAATGCATGTGTGTGCCCATGACCCCCATGCCTCCCTTGTGCATAACACAAAACCTATTCTGAAGAGCCATTCAGTCTTAATTAGATGATGTTTCCAGCCCAGTCCATGGTTTCCTCAACTTGGGTAAATCATTACATTATAAAACATCTTAATGAATTGAGCTTTGACTTGCTTGCATTTTTCTGCCCTTCCCCCACCCACCCACCCAGGGCATTGGGATAGCCAAAAGTTCAGCATTAAGATTCCGGGATATTGGGCATCAATATTTAGAAGTCATTATTTCATTGCTTTTTTATATTAAATTTTATTTTATATTCAAACGAAGCTTCACTTTCTCTCTCTCCCACCTCCCCACTCTTACCCCCACTGAGAAAAAAAGAAAAACAAAGCCCTTGTTGCAATCATGTCTATAATCAAGCAAAAACAGTCCCCACATTGGCCACGTCCCAAAAAACCTACATCTCAATCTGCCTCTGAATCCATCGCTCTCTATCAGTGGGTGGGTAGCATATTCCATCATGAGCCCTCTGGAATTGTGATTGGTAATTGTATTTATCAGAGTTCCCAAGTCTTTCAAAGTTGTTTATCTTTACAATATTGTTGTCATTGTAGAAATTGTCCTCCTGGTACTGCTCACTTCATTCTGCATCAGTTCATACAACTCTTCCCAGGTTTCTCTGACACCATCCCCTTCATCATTATGCCATTTCTAAAGACCTTCATCTTGGGCCAGGGAATCTTGCATAGAGGATCATAGATTCTGAACTGGACAGGACCTTTGTGGGATAGAGTCCAACCCCCTCATTTTAAAGATGAGCAAACAGAGGCCAAGAGAGTTTAAGAGACCAGACTGTGAGGTCTGAGAGGGAAGAGACTCTGGTTTGCCCTTCATGGTATACTCAGCCCTTAGCATTGTGCTTGGCACATTGAGGGTGCCTGAAAAATACTTGTCAACTTGGCCCCTCAACTACTAGGTGCCTGAGACAGGGTTGGAGCTGGACTCTGAGCTAGCATTCTATTCACTAAGCCACCTGGCATGCAAACCCCTGGAGGTCTGAGGTCTGAGGGCAAAGGGAAGTCATCATCTCCACACAATTCCATCTTCCCATGTTCCCAAGAGCCAGATTTGTTGTAAGCTGAAGTACAATTATGGCATTTATATTGATTTCCTCTGCAGGACCATCTGGACTCTGCCCGCCAGGCCCTGTGTGACAGCAAGCGACACAGCCATAGCCTGGCAGAAAGAAGGAAGCGCCTGGAAAGCCAGCTGGCCCAGCTGGAGATGAGGTGCCAGGACCTGGAAGGGCAGCTGGAGCATCTGCAGGTGGTAAGGAGGGGAGGAGAAGAAGGAAGATTGGGCCAAAGAGGACTAGCACAGAAAAAGGGCACAGGGAGAGAGGGGAAGCAACAGGATGGGCAGGAGAGAAAAGGGAAAGAAGGCAAGAGGAAAGGGGAAAGGAGACCCTGCTTCTCCCTCCTAGCATCATGGCAGCTGGATTCATCCTCTCTTAAATTTTGTCATGCCTACCATGGCCCTTTGGGATTCTAGCCCAATGAAATCCCTTTGCATTCTGACCATCATCCATGGCATTGGCTGCCCCTCCTAGCCTTGCATCATCTGTACATGCGATAAGCATGCCAACTACCCTTTCATCCAAGACACTGATGGAAACATTAAATAGTATGGGATCCCTGAGGCACTCCACTGGAGACCTCCACAAACCATTCATTTTGGTTGCATCGTTTCCCAAGATCTCAGACATACATACAAGGGTAGAAGTCCTAATCTCTAAAGAATACTTCCCTAAATCAGGAATCACAGCTATGGTTGCAGTATTCATTTTTGTCAAATATAATGCTGAGCAAAATGGCACTCTGTGATATGGCATGTTTGACTATCATGGAACACCATTATCTCAGAAGAACTTGAATTGCCTGTGGCCCTGGGGCAACAGGGCATAGTGAGTAAACAGGGGCTAGGAGGTATTGCAAGTGAAAGTCTTTGTATGGCGAGCAGCCAAATAAAACCCCATCAGCACCACAAATCCCTGGAAGAGAAGGCGGATCATGTCACATTCTGGTGCCAAGGAAAGGACATTGGACCTGGAATCAGAAGACCTGGGTACAAGTCCAGCCTCTGATACTAAGTGTGACTGTGGGTAAGTCAGTCGCCTTCCCGGAGCCATAAGATGGGATGACTGAACTCAATGGCCTCTCAGGTCACTTCCCCTCTTAATGAATGATCCAGTAAGGGAGACATGGCAGGTGGGCAGAAGTGCTATGCAGGAACTCACAGCGAGTTAAAGGAGGGAGAGCTCTAGAACATTAGCTAGAACTCGTGGGCAAGGGCTTTGATGTAACGACTAGGGTGGTGATTTAGACAGGAAGACCTGAGTTTTATTTCTGCCTCAGATGTGTCTTTGCTGTGAGACCCTGGGCAAATCATCTAACTTCTTTATGTCGCAGTTTCCCAATCTGTAACATGAGGGACCTTGGACTGGATGGCATCGAAGATCCTTTTCAGCTGGAAATCTATGATCCTATAACTCACATACTTTTTAGACTATCAGTTTGTTGCTACTCCAAGCATGGCAACTTTACCCAAGGACTAACAAGTTAATACACTATCAGCTGGATGGTACAGTGGTTAGAGTCAGGCCTAGACTCAGGAAGCTCTGTGTTCAAATCCAGCCTCAGACAACCTTGGGCAAATCACTTTAAGTTTTCGAGCCTGTTTCCTCATCCATAAAATAGGGACAATTGCAACATGTACCTCACAGTGTCAAAAAACTCCCAGCCAAAAATCCCTCCAGCTTTCTCACTGCTTTCCGAAGATCACAGATTTGTGGCTGAAAGGATCTTACAGGTCATCCAATCTAACCACTGCATTTTACAGAAAACTGAGGCCCAACTGAGGCTGTCATCATCAACAGAACAAGCATGTATTAGATGTCTGCTGTGTCCCAGCCATTGTACTCAGTGCTGGCTGTAAAGAAAAGGTGAAGGAGCCTTGTCCATTGTCCCACAGGAGAGGCCAGATGGGATGGGTCCTTCCAAGAGGACCCATGCTGCCATTTCTCTCTTCTCTGCCCCAGATTGTGCACAGACAGCGACGAAGCGAGGAAGAGGCCGTAGCCTCGGCCCAGAAGTTCCACAGGGAGAATCACGCCCTGAAGGAGAAAATCTCCACTATGCAGAGAACTCTGAGCTGCCTGGAGAGAGAGCACAAAGAGATGGAGCGGTCTGCTGTCCGGCTGGAGAAGACTAACTATGCTCTGAAGAGAACCCTCCACAAGGTATCGAGGAAAGCAGAGACTGGAAGGAGCCTATAAGACAATATCTAGGGCAGAGCCCACGTAATCGCGTGGCTCGGGCTGCCAAGAAGCACAGGACAGAGCCACAGCAGGGTGGCCATTCGGAGCCCACGGGACTCCAGAAGCTGTTATCTCACGGGACTGAAGTTTACAGCCTCCTCAAAAAGGAGGCATTGTCCCCAAATGAGGAGACTGAGGCTCAGATTTTCTGGCTCCTGATCTGTCCTTTCTCTTTAGAGGAAAAGACATCACACAGCAGGGTTGTAGAATGAGCACTGGGCTTGGAGTCAGGAAGACCCGAGTTCCAGTTCTGCCTGATCCCTCCAGCCATACAGCCCTGAGTTTCCTCAGCTGTCAAGTGGAGATAATAATACCTGTAGCACCTACCCCCAGGGTTGTTGTGAGGCTCACCTGAGATACTGTCTGTCAAATGTGCCATAAAATCCATCTTTGCAATTCAGCATTCCGTGAAGATGTCCTACTTCAGTGTCTTCTGTGAGGGAGGCCTCTGAAGGAGGCCCAGGAGGGTGTTCAGGTATTTGGGTAGGATCTGGGGCAGCCACAAAAGTTCGTCTGATCCCGGGCAGCAATGAGAAGGACCGTGGGCTCATCATCCTCTAACCAGAAGAGACCTCAGGGAACCATGTCACCTTAGAGAGGAGGCAGCTGACACTCAGAGAGGAACTGAGGTCAAGTCACCCAGGTGGTAACATCACAGGCATGATTCCTGCCTCCAGGACTAGGGACATCCCTCTGCCTTGGTCAGACGCCAGTACTGTGTCCATTTCTGGGCAGGAGAGTTTAAAAATGACTCTGGTAAGCTGGGGAGTGTCCAGAGAAAGGCAACCAGCTTAGTGAAGCACCTTGAGCCCAGGGCATGTGAAGGAACTGGGACAGCATCTAGCCTGGAGAAGAGCAGGAGGGGACCAAGTAGTATTTAAAGGGCTGTCTGTCATGTGGGGAAAAGAAAAAGAAAAAAGAGTCACCACATTCTGTTGGGTGTCAGGGGGCAAAACGAGGAGTAGTACATTTCACAGAGGCATTTTTAGGCTAAATTCAGGGAAAACTCCCTACGCATTAGCCGAATGGGCAGCCTCTCACAGCCTCCCTCCCCTTAGCGGCATCCAAGTAGATGTCAGATGACCCTTGTCAGGGTGGTTTGCCATGTCCAGTTGGACTTCATGCCTGCCGAGGTCCCTTCCAGTTCTGAAATTCTCTGATTCTGTGGCATTGAATCAAAGAATTTAGCCTGAAGGAAAGGGTGCTGAGAGAGAGGATACAAGTTTGTTTTCAAGTGTTCCAAGAACTATCAAGGGTCTAGACTTGTTTTGCTTGGCCCTGGGGGACAAAATTAGTCACAGTGAGTAGTTTTGGTGTAAGAAAAAGCTTCCTATCAATCTGTCAATCAAAAAAAAAACCATTTGCATGCCTGTTGTGTGCCAGGTCCTGTGCTCAGCACTAGAGGTAAAACAGCTCCCGTGGTCCTGACCTCAGGGAGCTTATAGTCTATGGAAGAAGATGACATGTACCGAAGAATTTAATGACCTTTCAGTGTTCATATCATAGCAGTCAGTGCATACATTATTCTTCTGGTTCTCCTTTCTTCTCATTGCATCACTTCATACAAGTCTTCCCATTCTTCGCTTCATTTCTTATAGCATGGAAATATCCTGTTACATTCCTGTCCCACAAGCTGTTCAACTATTTAGCAAATTTAGCGAAACTCATGTTTTGTTTCCAGTTTTTTACTACCACCAGAAAGAAAGAAAGAAAGAAAGAAAGAAAGAAAGAAAGAAAAAGAAAGAAAGAAAAAGAAAGAAAGAAAGAAAGACACTGCAATGACCACCATGTTATAGATGGCACCTGTGGGTCATGGCTTCCCCAGCAGTAGGATCACTAGATCAAGGTGTTTAGTGACTTTTCTCAAATAATTCTTTTACTTGTTTTACAAACTTGTCAGAACAATTTGTATCACCACTAATGCAGCGTTAATGTCTTCCCAAAGCCTACTAGGTGCCAGGCACCAGGGACACAAAGAAAGGAAAAGACAGTCCCTGTTTCCCAACAGAAAAAGGTTATAAAACAACAACATTCTGTAGAGTATTTATGTTGCTAAATTGCTCTACATCGATTGTCTCAGACTTCACAACGAGCCTCTGTGGTAGCTTCTGCAGGCCTAATTATCTCTATTTTACAGGTGAGGAAACTGAGGCTCAGAGAAGTTAAGGTAATTTGCCTCCAGCTGGGAGGTATCAGAGGAGAGACTCAATGCAGGTCTTCCTGGCTCTTTCCACTGCACCACACTTCCTTCGCTGCCTTTTGGCAGGCTACGGTTTCCTGGACCCTGCTCTAGCATCTCTCTCCCCACCATCTTGTCGCCCTCAAATAGGGTTCACTGGATCAGTTTTAAAGCTCAAAGGAAACTTGGAGGTCAGAAGGTCCAACCCTTTTGTATTACAGATGAGGAAACTGAGGCCCAGAGAAGATGAGTGACCAGCCAAGGGTTACCCAACTTGTAAACGTAAAAAGCCAGGTCCTCTGACTTAAGATCTGAGACTCTGGCCTCCCTAGCATGCCAAGCTCTGGATCTGGTCAAGTTCTGATTCAAAAATGGCCTTCTGCGCCAACCCAAGGTGGTCACAGGACCCAGCGGAAGGACACGAGGACCTGGGTTCAGATCCTTCCTCTGAAGCTCATGGCCATTTGACCTCGGGGAAGTCATTTAAACTCCCTAAACCCCATTCCTTTATGAGTAAAATGAAGGGATTGGGGTAAGTGTCTGCTGGGGTCCCTTCTAGCTTTGCATCTATGATTCTAGCAAGAAGAAATCACTCCCTCTCTCCAGGGCCAGCATTCTTCTCTGCCCAATGTGGGGCCTGGACTACCTGGACTCTGAAGCCCCTTCTGCAAATCTGGGATCCCAGCAGCGTTTCACTCGGTCCTCGGCACTTACTAAGGGGCCCCATGCACTCGGACCACAAGCACTCAGGGAGTGACTGCTTAGGCCAGCAGCTGAGACACTGCTCCAGGCTGCTCCTGGGTCAGGGGTCAAAGCAGGGTGCTCAGGGATTGGTCTAGTTAGCTCCAGGGATGGACTAAGTCAAATCCAAGCCAGGTGGCCCAGCTGGCCTCCCCGTGAACATAAGCCAGCTCCGCTTGACCTTGACTCCTCCCTGTCAGGAAAGGGGTGTGTGTGTGTGTGTGTGAGAGAGAGAGACAAAGAGACAGAGAGACAGAGAGAGAAACAGAGAGACAGACAGAGAGAGAAAAACAGAGACAGAGACAGAGAGAGGGAGGGAGACAGAGAGAGATACTGTGCATGTCATTAACCTTCCTTTCATTCCATTCTCTTCCCTCCTCCTTTTTTGGCCCTGTACCCTCCCAGTCAGGAAGAGAAAGGAGTATATACTCGTCATTCCACACCATCCCCACTACCCCCCCCAATCTTGCATCCCTGTAATTCAGTGACCCCTGGAACATGCCCACGTCATGTGGAATGGTGGCCAGGCAGCCCCATCAGGCCTGACTCAGCACCAGGAGGCTGGGACTAAATGTACTCCCAGCTCCCGTCTCTCCTCCAGTATGCCCATGCCAGACCAGGCCTGGTGTCCAGCAAGCTCAAGCCAGGTCAGGCAAGAACAGGGAGTCTCTAAAGCCAAGTGCTCCACAAAAGCAAGGTCCCATGAATTTGAGGGGAAGGGGCTGAAGGGAGAAGATTCCCCTGGGGCTCTCTGGGGCTAAAGTGCCTGACACCAAGATTTCACATCTCCAAGGCTCTCACTACAATGAAATGTCAAGCCTGGTGCCACCCAGAGGGCACCAAAATCCTGGCAGATCATGCCACAAGCAAACGCCAAGGACATACAGTCCAGAGCAACACCAAGAGCTGGTTGTAGGTGGAACCGGGAAGCAGGGGGAAATGGTGTCCCCACCTCCCCCTCCCATGCTGGACACTTCCCCCTAGCCTGGGTCCCCTCCAAGCTAACAGCTTATGCTGTCTGTCCCCCTCCCCACCCAGACTGCCCGGGGAGGAGCTTTGGTCACCTCTTCTCCCAGAGAATTGAAGGGGAGTCTTAGTCCTTAGAAGTTGGGACATTAAGCTCATTCTTATTAGGACCAGGCAGCAGGTACAAAGTGATTGCTCTATGTCAGGGACTGCGCTAAGTTCAGGGAAACAAAGAAAGGAAAACTTCCAAGCTCCTGCCCTCACATTAGGGGACTTCAGCCCATGGCCTGATTCTCCCTCAAACACCTTAACCTCCCAGTGCCTCAACCTGCTCATTTCCCATGACCTGCTCCTCCACCCAACTCAGCTCCCCCCAGAGACGGCCACAGCCTGGATGTTCCCATCACCCACAAGGGTTCCATCCCCATGTTCATGAACTCTGGGGTTCTCCTGTCTGCTTGTCTGGGGGCCTCGGGCTTACTTGCTAATTGGTAGCAATGGGTCAGCCCCTCTAGGTGGGGGAGGCAAGGATGAGGGGCCCTTCTCCATGGGGCTGCTCCAGGCAGAGCCCGAACTGTAGCTCAAAGGGATGGGAGCCTCCCATTCCAAAAGGACTCTCCCCAACTGTATCATTACTCTACCACTGCACTCATCTGGAGCTGTTTCCCAAGGAAAATCATCTCTGTGCTGCCAAGAGTGTTTCCCTCCTAGGGCTAAGCATGAGCCTGCCTCGGAGGCAGCAGGAGGCCAAAGGGCAGCTGAGCAGGGAAGAGGCAGCCAAGGCCTCAAAGGAGAACCAAAGAGAAAGGGGGCCACGTCCAAGTGTTCATCTGGCAACAGCCCAGCCAGAGAAAGAGAAAAAGCTCCCCAAGTTGGGCTCCTTACTCCCCAGCCAGTCAGTACGAACCTGATGGCTTTGTGAAGTGCCGCCTGCTGAACTGTGTGACCTCAGGCAGGGAGGTCATTTTCACCATGTGACATAGCAGAAAGAACACTCACCCTGGAGCCAGAGAACCTGGGTTCAAATCCTGCTGGGATGCTCACTAAAACCAGTGTCTTAACTTCCTTGGGCCTCTCCTTCCTCCTCTGTAAAACAAGGGGTTGGGTCTGATGGCCTCTGAGGTCCCTTCCAGATAAGATCCTGCACGTGACCCTGGATAAGTCACTTAACACCTGTGCCTCAGTTTCCTCCTCTGTAAAATGAGGGGGTTGGGTCTGATGGCCTCTGAGGTCCCTTCCAGCTCCAGATCTATGAGTCTCCCCCCTCCCCTCTTCTCTCCTCCCTTCCTCCTTTCAAAATATGCCCATGTCTAAGTTCGAGAAGTTGGTGATCAGTCAGTCAACATACAATTGAGCACCTACTACGCAACAGGCGAGGTGCTTAGAGCAGACAGAGAGGCTCAGGATCCCCTTTCCACCATCCCTGCAAGACAGACGGACAGACCTGGGCTTCCTGTGATTCCCAATCACATCAACAGGGAGATAAGGACCCTGGACCAGGGAGTGGCCAGCTCACACCAGCTAGTCTTTGCCATGCAGGCTTCCTGTCCTGAGAAGGGCTGGAAGAGAGGAGTCACCTTCCCCCCACACGGCACACACTGTTCAGGCACGGGCTGATCCAGGGGTGCCTCTTCAGAGATCTGGGGAGAGCTTCCAGGCGAATTCTTGTTGAGAGCTGGAATTCCAGAGCCTCATGGATCTCAGACCCCACCAATGTGGCTGGGACTCAGGACGGCTCCGTCACCACTGCCTGTTCCCTCCATTCAAAGTAGGGTCTCAGGCTGCAGAGCATGCTAGGCATGGGGTGCAGCCTACACAGGGGTACGGAGGAATGCGTACCCAGCCTGGAGCATAACAGGAGTTTGCATCGGGAGGTAGATACCCCACCCACCCCCTCTTCCCGGGTGAAGGGGCTTGGAACCAGGAAGGCCCAGATTCCCATCCACCTTGGACCCTGTGAGGTTTTGTATGGATAAAACCCTTGACCTGTGTGAGCCTAGCTTCCGTTGGTAAAAACGGAGACGCTATCACCTGCTGTGCCTACCTCAGAGGTTCAGGATAATGTGGGCAAAGGTCTTTGCAGGCTTCAAAGGCTTTCGTTACTGCTCCCCAGTCAAAGAGCCCCAAATCCCTTCCCCACTCCTCCTACGGTCCCAGCTGCTGCTGGCCACTGTTCTTGGCCAGAGATGTGTCTTACCCATTTTCCCAAAGCTAGATACCTCCTCCTCCTCTGTGATGGTGCCATGCCCTCAGTGGGCAAGTCCCTGGTGTAACAAGGGTGTCCCAATGCCCCCCAGGCCTAGGCTGCCGCACCAACAGGAAACGCCCAGCTTGGACATTGCACATTGCTTCTGGACTCTTCCCACACTCTCCCTCATTTCCCACATCCAATCAATCATTCCATCCGTCTCTTTCTCCCATCCGTCTCTTCTCACTCCTCCACGAGTCACTCCACCAATTGTAGCCCTCCTCACCTCCTGAGGCAGCCTGGAACGAGGTGGAAACTGAGGCCCAGGGAAGTGAGTGACCTAGAACAGGGTCAGGGCAGAAGCAAGCGGTGGAGCGGGCATTTCCCCAGGCCAGGATTGCAAACTAGAACCCGAGGGCCCTTTGATGTCATTGAGGCCCACCCTCATTCTTCAGATGAGGTGACTGAGGCCTCGCCAAGTGAACTGATGGGCCCAGGGTCACCCCGGGACAATGCAGCTAAACCAGCCCGGGAATCCTCTTCCTGGTATATCCGGTCCCCCTCCCCAACTCCCCATCCCCAGGAAGCCGGCTTTTCTGAGTGCAACCCTGAACCACGGGGCGGTTTTCTGTTGGGGGCCCAGGGAGCAGGGCCGGGGCTGTAACCTAGCAGTCTAAAAGTATCCTAACAGGCAGAACCGCCTTTGTCTCCGGGTGCCCTTTTCCCCCTCCCCCTACCCCCTACTCCGGGGCTGGGGGTGGGGGCTGGCTAACGAGTTCCAGAAGATCAGCTGTGAATGCCCGTATCAAACTCATAAAATCCCTTTATTGGTGTCTCAGGGGGGGAAATCCGGATGTGGCCGTTTATTTCTTTTGGATTTCACTTTTTTCTCTTCTCTTAACATTTCCTTCCAGGAGTTTAAAGTGGGATTTTAAAGATACAGACCTTCCTTTCCTTTCCCTCTTGCCTCCTCTTTGGAGGAGGGGAAATCTTGGGTTTTCAACCCAGAAAGAAGAATGTAAATCCACACACGATACACATTTTTATACGGTGGGTGGGTGTGCACGCGTGTGCGAGCGCGAGCCTTGGGCCCGCGTGTACAGTGAATGTATATCAAGAGGATTCAACTATTTCCTCCGTCAAATCGGGCAAATCTTGACAGTGTCCCCCGTGTCCTGCAACGTTCGTTTTCACTCCAGCCTTGGAGGGCGGGCCAGCTCCATCAGAGGCTAAGGTTCAGAAGCCCCAGGGACCAGTGGTAGTCTGTGGTGCCCAGAGGAGATGCAGAACATCTGGGTTCTTGGCCCAAACCCCAAACTAGCCCCGGCTCATTTCATTCGGGCTGTTCTCCGTCATCAGATCCAATCACAAATCGGTGGCAGAGGGTTTCCATCACTCTACTTTGTCTTCAGATGTTCCAAGGGTGATCTTTGCTTTTGGTATGTCCCAGGAGGCAGAATCTCAGCCCTGTAGCTGAATTATTTGGGAAAACACACGGGATCAAGGCCTTGGTGCCTTTGGGTGGTCTCATCCAGGCCCCAAAGCCGGGGGAGGCAGCGTGCTGAATCAGCAAGGCTCACGCCAACATTCTTGCCCAGCGCTAATCCCTCCGAGGGGAAGCAGAGGGCATGCTCCAGATTTTACAAGCTAACCAATGATGCCCGTCAGCCTGCCGTGGCAGCTGGATGATGAAGTTGTGTTTGCGCGGGCTGAGAAAGAGAAACTGAGGAAGGCAGGGGGACGCCGTCAGACTCAGTGTGGAGAAGAAGCCGCCTCCACCAGGAAGCGGACCCATCTCTGAAACAAGACCCACAACTTGAGCTCAGCCCCAACAGGGAGATAGATATTCATTCAATTCAATTCAACATGGTTATTAAGCACCTCCTGTGTGGCAGACACTGTGCTTGGCACTGGCAAGACAACATCGAAAGGGGCACTGCCTGTCCTCAAGGGGTTTACATTCCACAGTTATTTTTAGGGAAGTGAGATACTTTCCAATTCTACAATTCTATCCTTCTGTGGTTTTGTGCAAACGTAAAGCCTCCCAAACTGGGGACCAGACCGCCCTTGGTAGGGAGTGGCAGGCCCATGAGGAGAGCAGAGACAAAAACTGGAACTGCCCTCAAAGAATGCGAAGGGTATCGCCAAAATCTTAGTAGGACTTTTGGAACGTCATGTCCACAAGTCTCCTAAACTGGGCTTCCAGTCTCTTCCTCCTCCAGTCCATCCCCCATCCAGCCTGCAAATCACCTTCCTAAAGTGCAGCACTCCCCCCATTTCACTTCTCAGGGGATCCTTCCTGCCCCCAGGATAAAACCCAGCCTGCCCACCTGGCATTTCAGGTTTTGCCCCAATCTAAATCCAGCCTGCCCTCTTTCACGCATTCTGCAGTCCAGTCACACTGAAGCTAAGGTCAGGGAACGGCAAGCAGGCTGGCTGGTTGTGGAAAGCCTTGAAGGCCAGACTGAGGAGTTTGGGTTTTATCCTACAGGCGATAGGGAGGCACAGCAGACTTGGATCAGGCAAATGGCCCAGTCAGAACTGGCTCTGGAAGGTTTCTTAGCAACTACATTGTCTCCATCCTCACCCCAACCTCTTGGAATCCCTCACTCCATTCAAGGCTCACTCACCTCAGGCCCTGCCTCCTGCAGGAAGCCTTTCCTGATTCCCAAGTATAATTAGATATCTAGATGGCTAAGGTGCTAGACAGGAAGACCTGAATTCAAATCCTGCCTCAAATATCTATTAGCTGTGTGGCTCTGGACTAGTCACTGAACCTCTCCCAGCCTTCATTTCTTCATCTGTAATATGAAAGTACTAGTAACATCTACTTGTAAGGGTTATGAGGATCAAATGAAATGAATATATATACGTACACACACACACACACAACACACACACACACACAAGTTTACAAATCCTAAAGCACTACACAAATGTTAGCTATGGTTTTTAAAGCTTCTCAGCTCCCACAAAAATACTTTGCACACATTTTATATTCACTTACCTTTTAGGCACATTGTTTTTCTCCAGGAGAATATAAGCTTTGAGGGCAGGGATGTCTCCTTTTGGTGACAGCATCTCCAGTGCCAAACATAGGGCCAGGAACACAGTAGTGCTTAATAAATGCTTGCCGAAGCCATTGCATTGACTAGAGTGTGACAGAAGGACAGGAGAAATGAAGGGTGTGGAGAGCACTCAGGAGTTGTTTACCTCGCCTAGGCGAGAGGGGTGAGAGCCTGGACTGGAAGGGCAGCCACGGGAGGGAGAGGATGGGGGAGGTGACTGGAAGATCGTGGAGCCCTGGGGAAACAGGAGAAACATTCAGCCAGGCCTCTCCGGTCTCCCCTTTCAGTTCTGGGAAAACTGAGGCAGTGAACTGAGTCACTCACCCAAGGCCAGCAGCAGACCCAGGGCAGAATGAGCCTCCAGATTTCTGGGTCTCCTGTTCCACATCCTTAACCAGGGGAAGCGGGAAAATCCCAACGAAAACAAGTTGAGAAGAAGCCACGGTCGTACTCGAACCAGACTCCAGCATTAACTCCAGTTCTATGCACTGGAGCATAGAAACGAATCCCCAGCTGAGTGCTTAAATGGATGGTTCGGTTAGCAATTAAATGTTGAAAGAAAGGGAAAGGAAGAGCAAACAGAAGACAGAGAAAGAAACAGAGAAAAGAAGGAAGGCAGGAAGGAAGGCAGAGAGGGAAAGAGGGAACAAAAGAAAGGAAGGAAAGAAGAAAGACGGAAAAGAGAGAGAAAGAGGCAAAGAGGGAATAAAGGAAAGAGAGGAAATAAAGAAAGAAAAGGAAAGAAGGAAGGGAGAAAGGAAGGAGGAAAGGAAGAAAGGAAGGAAGGGAAAGGAAGGAAAGGAAGGAAGGGAGAAAGGAAGGAAGGAGGGAGGAAAGGGAGAAAGGAAGGAAGGAGGGAGGAAAGGGAGAAAGGAAGGAAGGAGGGAGGAAAGGGAGAAAGGAAGGAGGAAAGGAAGAAAGGAAGGGAAAGGAAGGAAGGGAGAAAGGAAAGGAAGGGAGAAAGGATGGGAGGAAGGAAGGAAGGAGGGAGGGAAGGAAGGGAGAAAGGAAAGAAAGGAAGGGAAGAAGGAAGGGAGGGAGGAAGAGGAAGGAAAGAAGGGAGGAAGGAAGAGAAAGGAAAAGCAAAAAGAAGACAGAGAAAGAAATAGAGAAAAGAAGGAAGGCAGGAAGGAAGGCAAAGAGGGAACAAAAGAAAGGAAGGAAAGAAGAAAGACGGAAAAGAGAGAGAAAGAGGCAAAGAGGGAATAAAGGAAAGAGAGGAAATAAAGAAAGAAAAGGAAAGAAGGAAGGGAGAAAGGAAGGAAGGGGGGAGGACAGGGAGAAAGGAAGGAGGAAAGGAAGAAAGGAAGGAAGGGAAAGGAAGGAAAGGAAGGAAGGGAGAAAGGATGGGAGGAAGGAAGGAAGGAGGGAGGGAAGGAAGGGAGAAAGGAAAGAAAGGAAGGGAAGAAGGGAGGAGGGGAGGGAGGAAGAGGAAGGAAAGAAGGGAGGAAGGAAGAGAAAGGAAGGAAAGGAAGAGAAAAAGGAAGGGAAAGGAAGGGAGAGAAGGGAGGAAGAGAGAAAGGAAAGAAGGAAGGAAGGGGGTTTGAACACACTGAACCTCTACAATTCATCTACTCCAAAGGAAGGGGAGTGGTACAGCAAGCAAATGGGGTAAAGGCCCCTAGAAATGGAGTTCTCTTCCAGAGAAAGAACTGGAGGATGTGTCCTTTATTTTAACTCAGGTCCGAATTTCTGACCGTAAGCTTGAATATTCCAGGAGGCTAAAAGAATTGTCCTGCTGGCACCAAGAGGCCCTGGCTCAAGAGGATCTTGGGTCCCATGAAATCTCCTACAAAGAGAGTGAGGGGGCTGGAGGAGCAAGTCTGCTGGGAAGGAAGGTCCAGTGGGATGAAAAGCAGGAATGTTGAACTGCCAAGTTGGTTGGAGGAGGGGGGAGGGGGAGTGATTCCCCCCCTCCTTTAGCATCTGCTGCTCTGAGCCTGGAAAATTCAATTCAATTCAATTTAACAAGCATTTCTGAAGCTGCATTTAAGCTTTACTAGACCTCCATAACAGGCACTCTGCTAAGGATCCAAAACCAAAAAGGAGATAGTCCCTGCCCTCAAGGAGCTTACATTCTATTGAAGGAGGGGGAATGTACAGAGCTAAGGAAATAAAAAAAGTCATGGGGGGAGGACACTAAAAAACAAGTATCTTGGTTGGAAGGGATTTTAAGGATGATCAAGGCTTACCCCTACCCTAAGCATGAATCCCTTTGGTAGCCTCTGCTTTACCACCTCTAGTGATGGGGAGTTTGCCCCCTTATGAGGCAGCCCCAGCCATTAAGGGCAGTCCTGATGGTTGGGAATCCTTTCCTCCACAGAGCTGAAATCTTTCTACCTTTGCCTCACATGATACAGTAGATGGAATGCTAGATTTGGGTTCAGTGACTCTGGGTTCAAATCCTGGCTCTGACTGAGAGAAGTTCCTTATCCTGGGGCCTCAGTTTCCTTCTCTATAAAACAAAGAGATTGGATGAGTTGACCTCTGAGGTCCCTTCCAGCTCTGGAGGATCCCCTTCTATTCCACCCACCACTCCTAGGTCTGTCCTCTGAGGCCAAGCCCTCTGCTAGGCAATATTCCCTCAACTCTCTGGAGGACTCCTGAATTCCTCCTTCCCAAATCTTCTTGTCCTTAAGCTACAGATCTCTAATTCCTTCCAATGGTGTTGATGTGACATGATTTTCAGAAAGAGATTGCCCCAACCCCACCCCCTACACACACACACACACACACACACACACAACACACACACAGAGGCCACTTCCTTTGGTGACTGTATTCTTAGACAATTCCAATTAACTAGCATCTCTCACTAACATCCACTTGGGCCATTCTCATTCTCATATGTGTATGCCCTGGAGGTAGGTAGTATTATTATCTCCATTTTACAGATGACTTTACAGATGAGGAAACTGAAGCAAATAGAGGTTAAGTGACTTGCCCAGGGTCACAACAGCTAATAAATGTCTGAGGCTGAAATTGAATTCAGATCTTCCTGACTCCAGGCCCAGCTCTCTATCCACCTAGCTACTTTAAACTACAAAAGGAAAGGAGTGACAAATCAGTGGAGAGAATTATACAGGTGATGGAAGAATGGAGAATTCCTTTAAAACCCTGGAGCCTGCATAGGTCTGCAGACTCCTGAAAGAAAATCACTGCTAGTCATCAAGGTCATTCATCATATCCCATATAACACCTGAAGGACTTCAAAGCCCCTGCTCTTTGAGGTGGGTAGGAGAAGCATAATTCTCTTCTCCATTGTGATGGCGTACTGGCCCAGGATCACACAGCCAGTGAGCACCTGGGGCAGGATTCAATCTCAGGTCTTGCTGACTGAATGCAGTGCTCGGCCCACTGCACCAAGCCGGCCTTCATCTCTATCTTACACATAAGGAAATGTCAGGGAGATAACTGCTTGATGTAAAAAAGTAAAAAGTGACAGTCCAATGGGAGCTGAATTTAAGTGACCTGAGGGCAGAATCCTGGGATCCCAGACCTCAACAGTGGGAAGGAACTTCAAAGGCTTCCCTCTCCTCTTCAGACATCACCTTGCGTGAGTGCTGCATGTATCGGGGATGTAGTTGGCCATACAGCCTAGCCCATTAGAGTGGGAGCTCCTTAAGCCAGGGACCATGTCCGTGCCTTTCTTTATATTCCCAGCATGTAGTGCAATGGCCCACGGTAAATACTTCTTCACAAATGCTTGCTGGCTGATTTTGGAGTAGCTAATCCAATTACTTCATTTTCCAGATGCATAGAATGCAGCCCAAATTGTTAAGTGACTTGTCCAAGGTCACACAGATAAGGCACTCCAGGACTGTTGCTGCTTTTTTGTATTTGTAGCACCAGCAAAGGGCCTTGCCCAAAGTGGGAGCTTAACAAGTCTTTGTTAAGCTTCCCTGAAGTGAAGGCTCCTGGGAAAATGTCGTTCTCTCCCTTCCCCAGGTAACTTGCTGAAGGAACAGCTGGGCCAAGAGATGAGAGGGAGACAGGCCTGCCTGGACCAGGTGCGACAAAGGGCAATGAAGCCCAAACCCCCAGGCTGGTCAGTCTGACTTGAGGTCCCTGTTTCTGCATGCAGGGCCAAAAAGCACTCCACAACCCCCTGGGATCCCAGGCCACAGACACCCAGAACTTAATCAGCGAGATGAAGTCCATGAATGGGTGCAGCCTCACCCAAAGGACTGGGGGCAATCGGGAATTTAACGTCCATGAGCCTCTCCAGAATGACAGTAACTGAGGGACTCATCACCAAAGGCCCATTCTCCACAACTTCTGACTAGCACTCAGTTTCCTGCATTGTATCATTGCTCTGCATTTGACATTACTCTCTCTTCTAAGACTGGTCCATTACCTTCTCTTCTGTCCGAACAAGAAACGAGACTCCTCCTTTCATCAAATTTCCATCTGTTGTGATAGCCTTGGCTCCTTCAGCCTCATCCTGGGCCAAGGAGTCCACCCAGTAGAGTAGGAAGAATTCTGGCTTTTTTCTCCAGATCTACCGATCCTACCTTTACGACTTTGGGCTTCCTTGGGACTCAGTCTTTTCATGTGCGATATGAGGGGGGCTTCTAAAGCTCCCTCTATCTCTCAATCCAATGAACCTTCCATAAACACAAGGACATGATGGAAGCTGTTTCTACTAAAAGTAATAAAAATGCCCCATGCCATGAGGTCCTTTTGGAGGAGGGGCCCTCACCCATTCCTGTACCCGCAAACCGAAGGGGTCTTTGACTCTATCTCTGACCTACAGGCCTGTCACGGTGGCAGGTGGCCAGCATTGTCCCAAAGCCGTGGCCTCTTCTGACTCGCTAGTTGTACTCTCTCTAAAGTGTAAAATTGGAAGTCACTCCAAATCCACCCACTCCTCCCAGCCCAGAGTCGCCAAGAAAATCCCCACAGAATCAGACTGTGGTTGCCTTAGCAACAGTGGCAACCATCTTGGAGTCATGGGGAGCGTCACCTGTTAGCATCAATTCACATTCTTTCCCTATTCACTTTGGCCAAAGTGTTTTTCTTCCTTGCCTGTTTTCTTTGGGGCCAACGGGTGCTGTCCCTGTGGCAACCCAGGTCACTGTATCTCAGTGACACTGGGAAGCGGGGGAAACGTTCTTGAAAATGCCCCATCTGTGAATGTGTTGGGTGGGTTTACATCTTGAATGGATTTAAGGTTCATTAAAAAGTTTGGTAATTCAAACCAAATTCTGGCCTCCTGTCAATTCCAAGCGTCCATGGTGTAATCATTCTAGCATGAAGACAAGGAGACTCCAGGAAAGAAGCTCACACCTCCAGACATTCTCCTCCAACAACGATGGTTTTTTCTTCTTTGTGGATTCAAAGAAAGACCTTCTCTGGGTCTGAAGTTTCCTCAAACACTGGACAGTGAGAGCCTTAAGACCCAGTTCAAAAGACCCTCAGTCTCACCTTCTTAGCCAAGACTAGCTCCTCCACATAGGCATTCTCTGCCAGGGCTTTTCTCCTCTCAATGCCAGGAATAAAGGGGCCCCTAGGCAGAGGTGAGGGAGAGAGTAAGTACAGAAGGAAAGGAGGGAATGGGTACAGATAATTGGGATGGAGCGGAAAGAACCAATGGTTGCCAAGGAGCCATTCTCATGTGGACAAAGACATGTGGGACCCCCAAGAGATTCACGTGCAGAAAGGTACCCCAGAAGAAACTCTGTGGCGTAGCTTCCCAAAGTGGGCGATACCGCCCCCTGGGGGGCACTGGGAGGACGGGGGTGCTGTAGCCGCCTCCGGTGCAAGCGAGGGGTATTGAATAAGAATAAGGGGGCGGTGGAAGCATCAGGAAAGAAGAGAAGAACATTCTGAAAAACTATTTGTACGTGTCTCATCTGATGTGTAACAGAGTTAAAGTCACAGCGATTGCATTATTTTCCAAATAAACACAAAATCAAGCTACATAACCGGTCAGTGGCCAAGTCCACCAACAGGTCTCAACGAGCAAATGCTGGCAGGCGAGCGTGCTGTGCGTTGTCGGGAAGCCCGGCACGCGCTGGCAGGAACATGACTGTGGGATGACTTGTATATGCTACGGTGGGACACAGTCACACGCGCAATATTGCATCATCCAAATTTCAATGCAGGAAAAAGCACAAAGTTACAATGCATCATTAAACTGAAGATGCGTCATTCAAAAAAATTTTATGTTTTTTGAAATGATGCAAATTTTTTTAAAAAATTAAAGGGTTAAAGAAAACAGATTTCCAGGGGGTGCTGAGTTATTTTTTTAAAAGGGGCGGTAGGCCAAATAAGTTTGGGGATGTTTGCTCTGCGGTATTAACAGCCATGTGTTTCCTTTGGGTTTATCACCATTTTTATGGTCAAAGGTTCACGTCATTGTCCCTCTGTGGTGGGTAGGATCTTTCATTACTGAAAATGACAGAAAAGTCAGAAATTGTTCATAAACTCTGTTCATCTCTGCTCTTTTGGGAGAGGCTCCTTTGGGTGATACTGCTCCCATTTATCTTATCCAAATGCGAATCTCATCAGGTGGGGTTCCTGGCCACACTTTTCCCCAGAGATTCTCCTCCTTCTCCTCTTCTTCTTCTTCCTCTTCCTCATTAATAATAATGACAGCTAGCATTTACATAGCACATTATTTGCAAAGCTTTACCTCTGTTGATCGTCACAACAACCCCAAGGACGCAGGTGTAAAATGATCCTCATTTTACAGATGAAGAAACCAAGGCCGAGATCAATTAAGTTATATACCTAATAAATAAGTGAGGCAGGGCATGAACTCTGGTCTTCTTGACTCCAGACACAGCAGTCTCTCCCCCATGCCACCCAGCCACCTCCAAAACACACTTATATTGCATATAATGCGATATTACTGTGCCACAAGAAATGATGGGCATGAGAAATTCTGAAAAACAAAGGAGACTCGTATGAACTGATACAGAACAAAGAAAGTATAACTAGGAGAACCAGAGATAAGATAAGCATGATAACGTCCATGAAAAGGTGGACTGCATAACTGTAATGCTCAGTTTTGGCTCCAGAGAAGAGAAGATGGAGCACATTTCCTCCTCTTGATACAGAGGTGGGGGACTACAGGAGCAGAATCTCACATACACTGTCAGACAAGGCTGCTGAGTCAGCTGGTTTTGCCTGGATGTTTTTCTCTTTTACAGGAGAGAGTTGAGTGGGGAAGGGCTGGGGGAAGGAAGATGACATGAAGGCATCAATAAAGCTTTAAATCAAGAGTCACAGAAGAGTTTATCCAGCTCACACGTGGGAACACAACACATTGTATTTGTTGCTGGCATCGGACCCTCCTCAGGGATGGGCCAGGCAGCCCTGGACTTCATTCCCATTTCTCAACTCAAAAAGAAGAACAGCACAAGTTATTGTGGCTAGTTTAACTTCATCTCCATGGGTCTGGAAGACAAATAAAGGATTTTCATTTCCTCAAATCCATCCAGAGATCCCGAGTTGCCTACGGCTTGTTTTGTTTTCTTCAGGCTCCCTGGGCTGATCTGGGCTGCTTGACTGTCACACACAGGAGAATTCTCCAGTGGGTCGAAGGCCAATGGAAAAGAGAAAGAAGAAAGAAAGAAAGAAAGAAAGAAAGAAAGAAAGAAAGAAAGAAAGAAAGAGAGAAAGAAAGAGAGAAAGAAAGAGAGAAAGAAAGAGAGAAAGAAAGAGAGAAAGAAAGAGAGAAAGAAAGAGAGAAAGAAAGAGAGAAAGAAAGAGAGAAAGAAAGAGAGAAAGAAAGAGAGAAAGAAAGAGAAAGAAGAGAGAAAGAAAGAGAAGAAGAAAGAGAGAAAGAAAGAGAGAAGAAGAGAGAAAGAAAGAGAGAAGAAAGAAAGAAAGAAGAAAGAAAGAAAAGAAAGAAAGAAGAAAGAAAGAAAGAAAGAAAGAGGAAGGAAGGAAGGAAGGAAGGAGGAAGGAAGGAAGGAAGGAAGGAAGGAAGGAAGGAAGGAAGGAGGAGAATAAAACAATCCTAAGGCCCTTGAGCTGTCCAAAAGGAGCAGAAGACGGCCCTGGGGATGTAGGAATAATACATGGATAAACCAGGAATACAGATGATAATACTGCGGAGAATAGGGTCCTCCTTGGTGATGGGGGGAGGGGGAAGAAGAGGGAAATCACATGGTGAAGAAGTCTCTCAAGGATTTCTTAAAATCAAGTTACAATGAAAATCAAGGACAGTTTTGATGGGAAAGGTCACAGAGGAGTGACAGTGAGGGAGGCAGAGGAAAGGGAGAGGGCAGTAATATGAGGAGAGGGAGAGAGGACAGCAGGGTTCTGCTTCTTTGTCTTAGGAAGCAAGTAGAAGACATTGGATGGTTGGATGTTTGTGGCCCACAATCAGACCCTCAGAGCTTCCTAGGCCATAGAAGTCCAACCCAGACTTGAACAAGAGCCCTCTCTACACCATTTCCAACAAGGGTGTCCAGCTTTTTCTTGGGTCTAGTGATCAGGCACCCACAAGCTGCCCATTTCCCTTTGGGACAGCTCTCGTTGTTAGGAAGTATTCTCTCCTGTCAAGCCTCAGCTTCCACTTGCTGCTCCAAGTTGCCTCCATCCCTCTGGGGCCACACAGAAATTCGATTCTTCTTCCACCCCAAGCCCTTGGACAGCCTGAAGGCAGCTCATCTATTGCTCCTCCATGTTCTCATCTCCATGCTCAACGGCCAGTCCCCATGAGACATGGCTTCCAGGCCATTTGTCAGCAATGCTGCCTTTCTCTGAACATTCTCCAACTCCTCTGTATCTTTCCTAAAATATGGGGCCCAGAACGTAACCCATGTCCTGGGCAGCTCAGGGGACACTGGGACCGTCCCCCGCCTCTCCCCGGTATTGTGCTTCTATTGCTGGCAAGGTAGAAAGAAAGAGCCAGCCTTGGAGCCAGGAAGACTAGGGCACACATGTCCCCAAGGGCCAACACTGACCATGTTACCTTAGGCCAGTCAGTTATACTTCAATCAATCAATCAAACATTTATTAAGCACCTACTCTGTGCCAGGCCCTGTACTAAGCACTAGGAATACAAAGAGATGCAAAAGACAGCCCTTGCCCTCAAGGAGCTTACAGTCTAACGGGAGAGACAACAGGCAAGCAAATATAAACAAAGTAAGCGCTATACATGAGAGACAGGAGATAATTAGCCGAGGGAAGGCCCTGGAATGAAGAAGGACTGGGGGCGTTGAGGGGCTCTTAACCTCTTTGTGCCGCGGGCCCTTTGGAGAATGCCTTCTCGGAACGACTTTAAGTGCATAAAATAAAATTACAGTGGCATCCAATCATACTAAAATGCAGCTATTGAAATATTTTTTAAAAAGCAAGTTCCTGGCTCCCCAGCTAAGAACTCCTGTTCTAGGTACTTTAGACAATGTTCTAAGACTGCGAGTTACAGAACATCCTAAACTACGTTAGTCAGGGAGTTTCCTTAGCCAGGTCATGACCCTGAATCCACAGCTTTCTTGGCTGGCATGTCACAGCACTGAGTCCAGCGACTCCAGTCGCACCTGAGGTCCACAAGAGCCCTCAGATCTTTTTTAAGCCAAACTGTAGCTCAGCCATGCCTTTTCCATCTTGTCCTTCTGCAAGTGACTTTCTGAACCCAAGTCCATGACTTTACATTTACCCCTGTTACATGCCATCTGATCATCAGAGGCACAACAATGTTCTAGTCTTCTGAGGTCTTTTTTGAATCGTGACTTACTACCCGATGTGTCAGTAACACCTCCTCGATCTGTGCCTATTGCCTGCAGACTTGAGAGGCAGCATAACATCTACACACGTGTCTAAGTCATCAATGAAAAGGCAAAAGAGCCTAGGACCAAGCACAGAACAAATTCTCAGGCCTCAGGTTCAGAACCTGTGCAGATGTGAAAAAAAAAAAAAGCTCTCCGAGGAAAAGTCCTACGTGAGTATCTTGGAGACTGAGTGCCCTCATTTTACAAATGGGGAGACTGAGCCCAGAAAAGTGGAGCCACAGAGTTAATAAGTGGCAGAGCAGATTGTAGCCTGCAGCCTGTGACTCTCCATCCAGGGACTAGGTGATAATAATGCTCCTTCCTTCACTCATGCTCCGGCACCCTCAGCTTAAGTGACTTTTTTCTTGTTTCTTAACATTTGCATTTTCAATGCCCTCCCCTGCTCCTCTTCTCTTTCTCTGACTTTTCCCCTTCCCTCTGCTTGACCATGGGACACCATGGTGGCCACTGGCTGTATAGACGCTGTCTGCTCTTGCCTCACCAGTGGCCTCCCAACTTACCTACCTGTCCTTGATCCTGGTCAGATCAAGTCTGAAGGGCTTGTGCTCAGTTCCTGGCACCACGATTCATGCAGGATACAGACCGAGGCTGGATCACCCCGAGGAGGATGAAAGGCCTCGGCACCATGAGAAGCTGCAAAGAGAAGGCTTCCCGGGAGCGTGACACCTGAAGTATTTGAAGGACTCTCTGCCCAGCTCTATAATTGTGACTCTGAGATACTATCGCATACAGAGTGATTAGACTTTTCTGCACAACGGGGGGGAGTCCCAAAGAGGACAATTTGGCCTTAATGTTGGGAGGGAAACCCAAACTTCCAAATAATTAGGGAGGTGGTGAGCCTCTCATCACTGAAGACCTTCAGCAACAGGCTGGGCGGCTGCTGGTTCTTCTTCAGGGATGGCTTGGCTGCCTGAGGTCCCTTCCAGCTTTGAGCAACTGTAAGTCAGGAAAGCCTGCCCAGGGTGGACTTGCAAGGATGGTCTGGGGGCAAATGGGTCTCAGCCACAGCTCTGTTCTCCTCACTACCAACTCCTTCATCCTCCATCATTAGAACTAGACTGAGGAATGTTTGTTCTACACAGAGGTACAGGGTTAACATTCTCCCCTCTGGGTCCTTTTAACTAGCGTCCTCCTGGGTCTGAAAGGGAGACCAGAGCCCCACAGTTAATTGCTGACATGGGCAAAGAAACTTGGATCATTTCCAGCTGATGTTTTAGCCTGATAATTTGCCTTTAACACACACACTCTCACACACATACACACATACACACATCAAAATATCAACCAATTATGGGGTAGATTCACAACTGCGACTCTAAAGCTCCTGCAAACACGATTACCAAAGAGCCCGTCCATTCCTTCAACCTACAGCATCTGTCTCATCCAGCCAAAATTGAACGCAGATTTCGGCATCCCAAAGAGAATGTCAGCGGGTCTGTCCAGCCCTACTAGGGAGCCCGCCAAGGAGCAATTGCTGGCTTTATTTGCTAGGAGAACTCAAGCGCTCTTGATAAAATGGCTTGGTTCTGATAAATGCAGATTTTTTTCATCAGAGACAAAGGAGCCCTTGAGTTCAGCATGTAACCTAAAACATCACATTGCTGAAAAGTATTTCCTGATAATATTTTTAGCACCTGAAAGGGAAAAAAAAGGGTTTTTTTTCTCCTTTGCCCTCAGGGAGTTTTTCAAAATGAAATGTAATGCCCAGTGTGTGGGCTCCCTGTTAACCCCCTGTGTTCCAGAACAGAGTAAAAAACCCACAGTGAGCTACCTGGAAGGAGCAACTGGACATTTCCAAAACTGACCGTGGGCCTGGTTTCTAATAACAATTCTAACAGCTGGCACTGATCTGGAAGCAGAATGTTTGCAAAGCGCTTTACAATGCTATCTCATCTAAGCCCTTAATGACTCTATGATGGAGGCTGCAAGTATTAATGATTTTCTTCTACTTATGGCAGAGGAAATTGAGGCCCAAAGAGCCTTTAAGTGACTGGCCAACTGTGGCTTAGCTACTAAGTGTCAAGGGTCAGATTTGAAGATAGGTCTTCAGGATTCCAGAGCTTTATCTGTTAGGCCAAGCTGCCTCCCCACAAGTTGAAAGAAGGAAGGGAGGGAGGAAGGAAGGAAGGGAGGGAGGAAGGAAGGAAGGGAGGAAGGGAGGAAGGAAAGAGGGAAGGAGGGAAGGAAGGAAAGGAGGGAGGGAAGGGAATGAAAGAAGGAAAGGAAATAATGAAAGACAAAAAGCAGTGAGAGAAAAAGAAGAAGAAAAACTATGGGGAGGGAGGACGAGCAGACAGTTTTGAAAAGTTGGAACTAGTTTATTTTTTATTTCTGTCAGAGCTGAGGAGGACCAGAGGAGAAACATGGAATAGTTAATGCTGCAATGCTGTAGAAAACATGAATACTGAGTCCAAAGGGACAAGGCACAATGAATTCTCACAGATGGAAGTGAAGCATCTTCCTGGCCCTGGCTCACCACAGAAAGGAACTGAGGTTACACTGAGGTCAGGGGAAGGTGTGTGCCATATTTCCCCTCTGCTGCAGGACAGTTTGAGCTGCAGGTCAGCACACAATGCAGGCCAGATGGTGGCTTTTCAGCATTTTTTCCCACTTTGATTGTCTGATTATTTGATTGCACCAGGGCTTCCGGTGACAACAGAATGTGTGGAAGATAGAAGAGACCTTATCAGTCATTCTGTCCAACTCGTTCACTTCCCAGAGGAGCAAACTGAGACCCAAACAGAGAAAACTTGACCACAGTCACAGTGAGAGGAAAGAATGAGGACTTGGCACCTGGCACCAGGGTGAGACCCAACATTTCTCCACCAGAAGCATTCAAAAAGGTTTAGCGGACACTACACGGACCACGACGTGGTATACTGAGCGGCTGATTTTCTAGCAGCCAGGAGTTCTAAGTCCCAACTAGCCATCAACTGCGCAAAGAGCCCTCATCTGAAAATCAATCCCCAGCAGTGCCTTCTGCTCACTACCTGGGAGGCCTGCTGCTTGGTCTCTCCGGAGACACTTGAATGAGCTTGAATAAAGGCACACTGGAGGGGAGGCACAGACCTGGTTTTGAGTCCAGGCTCCACCACTAACCTCCTCTGACTTTGGGAGAGACTCTCTGGACCACCTCAGTTTCCTCATCTGTAAAACAAAGGGGCTGGAGGAGATGCCCGCTAAGGTCACCTCTAAATCTACAATCCTAGTCTTTCCTTAATAACAAAGTAAAGGAGCAGACCTTGACCCCAGGTCTCCAGTCCAGCCTCACTCAGCCATCCCTGTCTACAGAAATGTTCTTCAGTACCAGCCATCACAGATGCTCCTGGGACCTTTATTCCTAGCTTGCCTGCTCACCGAGAGCCCATCTTGAGTTTGAAAAACTGCTTCCTTCTCTTTCAGGGCTGAGTGAGTGAGCTCTCCTCCCAGGAGGCAGCAGAAGGCCTAACGACCCTTTGCGCTCAATCCTCGCTCTCTCTCACAGCTGTCGGATTCTCTGCACAATCTCAGCTTCCGGACAGAAATCTTGCAAGCCTCTTCTGTCGAGCTGGATCCCAGCCATAGGTGTCCCCCAACCTCGGAATCCTCAACAGGCCCCAGCCCACATTCCCAGAGGGCTCTTTTTGAGGTCATATCCCTAGGATCTGTCTATGCAGGTAGCAAGGAAAAGAAGCCAACTCAGACACAAACATTCACTCATTGCAGCTGGGAACCAGCTCTCCCCACAGGGCCTAGGAAAGGGTTAAATGCACTGCCAAGATTTCAGTGTGTAATGTTGTTGTTGGGGTTTTTTTCCCCCAAGAGCTTCCTGCAGCAGACCAGTGTTAAGTTGTGAGAATCTGTCCCCAGCTCAGGGTCTAAAATTAGATTTTGCCTCCTTAACCTCTTCATTACCAAATAATGGGAGGCAAAATTTCCTCATCTCTCCCAAATCTAGCCTCTGGAGTGATAGGACCTTCGCCTGGGGGCTGCTGTCACATTCCCCACCTTTGTGACCCATGGGGACAGCCCTCCCAGGGTAGATTAGCACCGGCCACGACCCTTGGTGAGCACATCAGAGCTGTGATCACAAAAGACCTGACTGACAGGCCTAGTCCTGCCATTCTTGGCTACTTGCATGAGCTTTCGAGCCTCAGTATCCTCATCTGTAAAATGAAGGCATTAGACCCTTCCAGCCCTAAATGCTACTTCCTTCCTTTTCTGAATTATGATTCCCACTATTAGGACCTGACACATTGTGTGCCAGGAGAGGTGCTGGGAACATGAAAATGAGGCCATTCCTGCCTCTGTTCTCTTCGGGGAGATAACAGGTACCTGTAGAATCATGGGGTGCTTCAGCGATGGCAGTTATTAGTGTGACTAGAAATCCTTCAAACCAACTGGCAGCGTTAGCAGCTAACTCAACATAGGATGTTCACTCTCTGGAGGTGAATGGTGGGTCCCTAGGGGAGCATCTGTCTCCTTGAGCTAAGTTCCATTTCATAACCATCTCCCTCGGGCAACAAGGGTGTCATCTTCCATCTAATTCTCTTGTGCCTCTTTTCCTGAACTCGGTGACAAAGATACCTCTTCCTCATTCCAAACCTTTGCCTCAGTGGACTGGTGTCCCATGTACTGTTTTATTGAACTGTGGAGACACATTTATTCTAAATGCAAAGCCCTCTAATCCCATCAAGCTGATCTGAAGAATCAAACTGTAAATGAAAATGACAAAACCACCCCCTGTGAGGTTGAGTGGGTTTCAACGTTTGCCCCACTCTCCAGAAGTTATACTTCCAATCAGCAATTTCCTCTGTCTGGCAATTCTGCAAGTATCAGCTAAGGAATCATTAATAGATAATTAGGAAATGAAAAGCAAAGCTCATTTGGCCAAGGAAGAAGTCATCTCTAATCCACCCTCCTCTTCCTCCAAACCAACTTCTCTTCATAATTCCTGGACTCTAGGGCAAAGCATGCAACGCCCTCCCCCCCTTAAAAGCAGCCTGGATGAGGTGCCAATGTGCCTGATTCTGTCTGGGGACAAGTCAAGGTGCTTGTAAAGCTGTGAAATCATTCTTCAGAGAGCAGTGCCTTACAGGGCATCCAGGAAGCACCATCCTCCTTCCCCACCTGACCAAGGCCTGGGTGTTAGCACGAGTGCATGCACACATAGACACACACATACACCCCACCTACCACCACCACCACCACCACCACCACTGCCACCACCAGCAGCAGCATATGCAGCCTCATAGCTCCTCAAAGACTGAGAGCTGCAGGTCTAACCCTCAAGTCTCTTACAAGTGGCTCAGGAAAAGCTCCTGGAAAACCCTTATCTAGCAAGTACCCAAGAACCCAGGGAGGTCTAGTTGAATTAGGGGTGCCACCTCCTCTCTCCTTCCTTGGACATGGGGCCTGGGAACTCTGCAGCAACTGGATCAGCCCCTTCTCCGGTGCCACCTGGCTGCAGCCACCCAAGACAGCGAATCCCCCAGGCCACCCCTGCATGTTCTGGGCCAAGAGAAGCCTTGGCCTGGGAAAAGAAAAAAAGCAAAGGGATGGATTCCCTGCACCCTTCTCATCCCCCTTCTCCTCCTCCTCCTCCTCCTCCCCCTCCCCTTCCTTCCTCTCTCCTCCCCCTTCTTCCTCCTTCTCCCCTCCTCCCTCTCCCCCTCCCTCATTCTCCCCTTCCTCCTCCTCCTTCTTTCTCTTTCTCCTGCTCATCCTTCACCTTCTTACCTTCTTCCCCCCTTCTCCCCCCTCCCCCTCCCTCTCCCCTTCCCATTTCTCTTCCCCAGGCTCTTTAAGAAGCTGCCTTGGATTTACATAGCCCCACCCAGCCAGTCCTTGAGCAGGCCCTTCCAGGACCCGCCCCTTCCAGGCCCTGAGTGGCTGGCCTTGGGCTGAATATTCAAATAGTCGCCAGGAGGGGAGGGGCCTGCGCTCTGAATGAGGTCTCTCTCTCTTTCCCTCACCCTGGCTAGTGCTGTTTGCAGAACAGAGACATGAGTTTGGGATGTGAGCGGCTAAGGATCCTGATGGAGTGGAGAGAGAGATAGAAAGCGAAGGAGACAGAGAAAGGGAGACAGCTAAAAAGAAAGGGACACTGAGAAGGGGGGAGGGAGACAGAGAAAGAGAGCGGCCAGACCCCTGCGCTGACCTGCAGCAGCATTTCCAGGCCAGCCTCGCTCTCCGCAAGGCCAGGGTCTTCCCCCCTTGGGCTGCTGCTTCCCTTTGCCTAGACAGGCAAGCCTCGGTGCCTCCAGCCCCCGGCCAGCTGGACGCTGTGCCCCAGGGTGGGTAGGATAGCTTCTTTGCTCAGAGCCTCCCGAAGGTGTTAACTTTTCGCCTGAAAGTGAGCGCAATTTGCTGCGGGAGCATGCGTGGCCTGGCCCGCTGGACGCTGCTGGTGGCGCTGGCCAGCTGGGGCCACGCGTTCGTCCCCCTGGCCGACTTCTACCCGTTCGGCTCGGAGGTGGGGGATGCTGTCACTCCGAAGCAGGATGACGGGGGGCTCAGGGCTGCTACCCATCTCTGTCCCGTTCCCGTTCTTCGGAGCGGGGCACACTGGCCTCTACGTAAGTAGCCACTTTCTTTGCTCTGGGGAAGGGGGTGGGGTGGGCGGCGGGTGCTCTAGCCGGCCCGGAGTGCTCGGAGCGGGGCACGACCAGCTGTCATCGCCAGCCGTCTGAGGAAGCATGCCCTGGTCCTGCGTGCCCCAGCCTGCCGCCGCTGGCCGAGTTGGGCGCATTTCGGAATTTGGCAGAGAGGCCCCGAGGCCAAAGGTAGGGTGAGGACAGTCTTCCTCCGAGCCGCCGGAGCCAGGCAAAGGAGGGACGCTTGTGCTGCCCGGGGAAGCGGGGAGCGCTCGGCTGCCACCAGTACTCCCGGAGGTGGCTGAGTGGGTGGAATGAGGCAAAGGGCAGCCGGGGAAGAGAGTGGCACCGGGGCGTGCCAGGCGCTGGGGAATGAGGGAGGAGGGGACCGGGCAGGGCAACTGGAAAGAGGGCTGGGCTCTGGCTTTTTTTAACTCCCAGGTGTGAATTTAGCCTTTGGTTGGGCGAGACTGGCAAGAGAACCCTAGGAAACAGGGAGGTGCCTGGGCAGAGGGGCTGGGACGTGTCTCTCCTTTCCCCCACCCCTCCCCGAGCTACCCCTGCCAGCGTAACTAGGAGGATGCTTTTGGGAAAGGGTGCAAGTCGTCTCCTTGAGCGTTTACACTCAGCCTCCACTTGGTAGGACTGCCGAGGCTGGAGCGGGTTCTGGGGCAGCGTGGGAGGTGCAGAGACCCGTTCCCCAGGAGCTGAACTGGACCTCACTTTGCATAGACTATGGACGAGAGGGAAGGTTTTCATGGGGGAGGGGGGAGCTGTGCCTTTCTTGAATTTCCAGGGACCGCTTAGTTTTTTCTCTTCCCCAGAGCTCTGATTGTTCTAAGCCCTGTTGTGATGGTAAAGGAAGGGGAGAGAGGGGATTGTAAAGCAGAGAAAAGTTTGGGAAAGAGGCCGGCATTAAAATAAAAAATCCCTTAACCTTGTTGATTTAAGTCAACATGTAAGGGCGACAGCGTGGTTGAGCCAACTGGCTTTGGAATGTGAGAACCTGAGTTCAAATCCTACCTCTGACCTTAGCAAGAGGGGGTGGAGAATGACCTCTGAGACCCCTTCTACCTCCCAATCTAAGAGCCTGATCATTAAGAGCCTGCTGTGTGCTAGGCCCTGGGGATCTCAAGACAGACCCGATGTTAGCCCGGCTCACAGACACTGTCTGTGAAGTGGCATATACACAAATAACCACCATGCAAAGGACAGTGAGGTACCTGAGAAGCGGAGACCCAGTCCAGGTGCTTTGAAGGAGAAATCATGCACCTGAGCTGGTCCTTGATGAGAAGGAAGGACTTCAACAGATGAAGGTTGGAGGAGAGGAGAGGAATCCATTCCAAGCACAGAGAATGGTGAAAGCAACAGTTCTGAGGGAGAAGAGAGTAGGGTGAAGAACAGGGCTCGAGGATTTACTTTAGGAAGGACCTTAGGGATCATCTTATCCTCATTTTATAGTGGGGAGATTAGAATTCAGCCCAGGAAAAGGACTTCTCCAAGGTCACCCAGGCAATAAAGAGCAGAGATTCCTGTGACCCTCAACCCAGCTCTTACCACTCTGCTGAGAAGAGAACAGGCCAACCTGTCTCACACGCATCATAAGTGAAGAGGCCAGAAAGGGAAATGGGAGCCAGATTATGAATGGACTTGAATGGCAGAATCAGCAGTTTATTCTTTACTGATCAAGCAATGGAGAGATATGAGTGTTTTCCCAGTAGAGCACCATGACCACAGTGAGAGGCAGCATGGCTTGGAAAGGGAAATAGTGTGGAGGTAGGAAGGCCCCTGGACAGCTACAGCCATAGTCCAGGTGAGACAAAGAAGAAGGGCTGGACTCAGGGGCTGGGTGCAGCAGGAATGGAGATGAGGACACAGATGGGAGCAATATTATAGACTGGGGTCAAAGATGAGGGAGAGAGAAGAGGCAAACAGACCCCAAGGTCCCCAACGAGAGTGGCTGAGATGGGGAGGAGTGCCACAGACAGGAGAGAAGGAGGAGACAGGGTGGGGATGGGGAGAAGAAAGACAACACAGAGGGGGGAGAGAACAAGAGAGGGAGGGAGACAGATTGGAGATGCATACAGCAAGAGAATGAGTGAAAGAATAAGCAGTGCTGAGGTGGGTGAGTTGGTTTTAGTGACCCTAGTGACTGTGATCAGGAAGTTCCCCAAAGCCCTTCCCCTCCTAGATTCTTGGCTCAGTGCTGATCCTGAGTCATTTCTGAGCAGTCTCCATCAGCCTAGAGTTGGTGGCCACAATGATTCCAAGGGCTGTAGAGTGAAAACTCCTTGAGGGCAGGGGTTGTTTCTCATGTTTGTCTTTTTATTCAGCATCTGGAGCAAGGCAGGTGGTTAATAAATGCTTGTTAAATTGAACTGAATTGACTATAGCCCTACCCCCTCCTCATGTTATATGGGAAAAGGGTTGCTCTCAGTCTGTCTCTCATTTCATTTTGATCATCCTCTCATTTGCAACTTTTTACATTAGCAAGAGATACAACTAAGGTGGAGTAAGCGGAGTTTTTTCCTAGGGCACTGACATCTGAAGGCCTGCTTCCTACCCCTACCCCTACACACCATGGCAACTCAGAGATTGTCATCCCCCCACCCATTATGGTTCTCGGCCAGTCTTGTGCCTTATGTCACCACCCCTGAGGTGCCCTAAAACTGATACTCCCATCCTGGGAAGCCTTCTCTCCCAAATCCTCCAGAAGCATGGGCAAGACTCTGGGGGACAAGTCATTGCCTCTTTCAATGTCCTCTATATCACTACTCAATCCCACTTGCAACTCCAGATGAAAGAATTCCTTATTATGGCCCTGATGAGGGTTAGTGGAGGCCTGAAAACCACCCTTCCTTAGGTCATGAGGACTTTGGAAGATGAGTGGGCTAGCTAGGATACTGGGATTTGTGAGGTCCTACCCAAAAGCATGGACAGTGGAGAGGGCCAGGAAGACTTGGGATCAACTTCCGCTCTGGCATTTAATAGCTGCATGACCTTGGACAAGTCACTTAATGGGCCTCTGCGTCCTCATCCGTAAAATCCGTAGACTCCATACACAGCCTCCAAGGTCCCTTCCAGTTCTAGATGGAGCATCCTCTGATCTCTTCTCCACTAATAGAAATTTAGGGGGAGCCCTTACCAGACCATGCTCCTGTCCCCTCCCCTCGCCCCCAACCAATGAGGGCCATTCTGCATATGACTCAGAGATTGGGCTGAGAAAGGCATTCTCCTTCCTCAGTAATTTGGTTCATTTGGCCATTCCTTTTCCCATGTGCCTCATGAGAGAGCCCCCCCACCTAGCGTGGGCACCAGTCTTGGCAGAAAACGCCTCACTTTGAGGAGAAGGGGACAGACGAGATTCCAGAGGGCAAGATGCCAAGTTAGAGGAGACGCTGCCCAGTGCTCCCCTCCAATGTGGCCAAGTAGAAGATGAGCTGTACCATAATCCTGGTTAAGGTCAGGAAATGCAACGAAGCTCCGCCACTTAGCCATCTGTCCAAGCAAAAGGAGGCATCCGTATGTTTTATGTCAGGAAAATGTTTTCCACGAGAGTGCACCATCTTGACAGCCAAAACATTTTGTGCAAATATTTGCAAACATTTGTGCCAGGGGGTACTTTCCTGTTGAGAGTCATGGGTGAAAATATTATGAAAACGCTTGGCAATCCTAACAGTGCAACCAAAAATACCTACAGCTGCCAAAACAGCCAGGGTGAACACTTCTAAAGTGGAAATATCTGCTGGCCAAACACGTGGTTTCAGCCTAAACTGACATGCTGGGGATTAACACAACACAGCCCAGGAAGAGTTTTTTCCTGAAACCAAGTTTTTATTTGAAAAGATCCTCGTGCCAATGCAGACAGCCTCGTAGTCTCTCCACCTCCTATTTGTTCAGTGGGAAAGAAATGAAATCCTTTAAGAATGGGCGCCCCAGGATACCTTTCCTGAAATCATTAGCAGGGATTGGTGGCCAAGTTAGACTTCGCAGAAGAAAAGCAAAAAAGGACGAAGGGATTGGATTGGTGTCAATGGAGAAATTGAGGTATTCATCAGGATGGATGTCCCAGAGTGGGGAACACAGCTCAGGCTGGGGCTTAGCTCATGCACCACCTCCTCCATGAAGCCTTCTCTGGTTTCCATCCCCTCCTCAACCCAAGCTGGTAGTTTTCTCTCCTCCATCTGATCTTGTAGCATTTCTTTTTTTTTTTTAATTTCTCTTATGCACTTACTTTATTCTATTTATGTACATGCCATCTCCCCTTCTCAAATGTAAGCTCCATAAGACTAAGGACTGTGTCTTATTTGCTTTTGTATCTTTCCAGCCCTAGGACAGTGGGTTGCACCTAAGAGCCACTTAACAGACTTTGGTGAACAAATGCTGTTGAAGGTGACTGTCAGCATACTTGGTACCATACTAAGCCTTTCTAACTACTCCCTAACTCTAGCAAATCCTGGGCAGGTTAGAGTTCTCTTTAAGCCCAGGATGCACAAGCTTCTCCTACCTCTTAGCCACCTAAGATCCTATTAGTTCCCTACCACACTAGTCTGATGACCCAATATAGTTAAGTAATATTTTAAATTCATTAATTAATGAAGAAAACCACTTGCCAACTACTGACGGTCTGCTAAGCAATGAGATACAAATATAAAATTCAGTTAATCTCTGCCCTGGAGGAGAGCAATATCGTAGACATTAAAAGCAGAGAGGGAGGGCTACGGGAAGGATGTACTGGGAAATATGGACAAGGACCAGAAGGGCGGAGGGGCATGTTCTGCGACAGGGGAGGCAGAACCCGTAGGGCACAGTCTGGACGCGTCCAGGAAAGGGTGTGTGCTACGTGTGTGCGCGCACGCGTGTGTGGTGAGCACATATGGGGCAGATTAGCACACACACACCAAAAGGCAGTGTTCAGAGCACCGGGCTTGGGGCCAGGAAGACCTCAGTTCAAGTCCTGACTGCTGGGCAGTCACTCCCCCTCCTATGCCACCCCTCCCGTTTCATGCCTGACAGCCACAGAGCTACCCCAGGATCGAGGTACCCCAAGCGACCACTGGTGCTAAAGGGGATGGGCTTTGGCCTCTGGGGACCCTTAGAATCTGGGCGGGGGGTGGACTAAGTGGCTTCTAAGGCCCATTCCAAGTACAAATCATGCTCCTATGGCTTTAAGTGCCTCAGGCATCTCCCAGGTAGTTGCGAGATGTCTTGGTGGAGTCAAGGCATGGAACATTTATTAAGCCCCTCCTCTGTACCAGGCACTGGGCTTTAAGCTCTGAAGGTGCAAAGAAAGGCAAAAACTCCACAGGCCTGCTCTAGAGCTCATGGTCTGAGCAGAGCCACATCAGGAGCTTCCCATGCTTACAACATCACAGGACCCTCAACATGTACATGCACAGATGCATCTACATACATGTGAGTACATGTTATCACCATAGGCAGTATATCCCCAGCATCTGGCAAGTTTGACATAGAGTTAACACTTGAAAAATGCTTACTGATTGATGATACACAGATGGCTGGATAGATAGATGGACAGACAATAAGACAGACAGGTAGATGGATGGATGGACAGATAGACAGATAGATGATAAGACAGACAGATGGATGGATGAATAAATAGATAGATAAGACAGACACATGGATGAATGGATGGACAGATAGACAGATAGACAGGCAGACAGAGATAGATAGACAGATAGATAGATAGATAGATAGATAGATAGATAGATAGATAGATAACACATACTGTATATACACCCCATGGTATGGGGTTGGGGGGAGGGACAGGCTCAGTGATTTCATCAGTAAGAGTGAGCCCCCTCCCTCTACCAAAGCAGATCAGCCCCTTTTCTACCACACATTAAAGGCTTTTCTGGGTTACCCAGAAGTTGAGTGACTTGGCCAGAGTCACACAACCCTTATACGACATCTCCCCCCAAGGCCGGCCAGCTCTCTGGGCATGCTATCACACTGCCTTTTTTAATATTTACCACACGGGGATAGAGATAAGGCCTGGACTTGGGGTTTCATCAGTATAGGGAATTCCTGACTGAGACCACTCATCTACCATTCAGGCCGGCACCTTCTCTTAGAGATTTGCCCGGGTGGGGGGGGGCGGCACTGAGAGGTTCAGTGGCATCTTTACAACACGTGTGTGTGCGCCTGTGCCCATGATGCTTAGCTGTGTTGCATGCGTGTGTGTGGAACACACCAAGACTGGCATCCATGTATGGTCCCAGCGGAGCGCTACTGGGTCTGGACGCTGTGTCCTCGGGGTGTGACCTCTGGAATGCCTTATCAAGCAGGAAAGACTCCCTAATAAGCACAGTCAACTGGTGAGGCCCAGAGAGGCTGAGGGTCCTTACCAATGAAACCACAGATTTGCTGGAAGACATGCACAAGCAGACATACACCCCCCCCATCCCCCACCCCACCATAGACCTAAGGATGGGGTGGGTAGTGGAGGGGGGGGTTGCGGGAGGTCATTGAGGGGAGAGGAAGGGCCTGGGGTGATGTGGGAGCCCCAAAGCATTTGTGCTGGAGACAGGACGGGCAGTGCCCAGGCTGCTTCCACCCCAGCAGGAGTACAGTGTGCCCTCCCCTCCCCCACCCTGGCCCTCCTCCTGCCCCCTGGCCAAACATGCTTTCAGGAAGGGTCCAATGAGCTCACTCACCAGGAGGTGTGAATGACTAATAAGGATGAATAGTTTGCTTCTCCTGGAGAGACTGATATTTTAACTGGGGCTCCTATGGCAGGATCTGGAATGTCAGCAAGGGGAGATGGGAAAGAAGAAATGGGGGGGTTGGCCCTGCCTCGCCACCCAAAATGGGGCAGGAGCAAGAGCAAGAACTGTGGGGTTAGAGGGCCTGGATTCCAATCCTGCCCTGCCTCTTTCTATATGTGTGCCCTTGAGCAAGTCCCTTCCCTGGGGGAGGCTGGCACTGGGGACAGCTTGGGATCAGGAAGGCCTGGGTCTGCATCCTCCCTCAGGCATCTGCTGCCATCCCAGTGACCTGGACCAAGTCACTTCCCTACCCTTTTTGCCTCAGTTTCCTCTTCTGTAAAATGAGGGGCTGGCCTGTTCTAGAGCTGAGATCCTCAGACCCATAATTCTCGTTTGATTGGAGCCCTAAAATGAACATCCTCACCAGTGGAAATGTCTAGCAATGCTTGTCCAAATTAATAGACTAACACTGTTTTTTAATGGAAGCCCTCCCTGGTTCTGTGCCCCACCCACCGCCCTGCCCTCCTACCACCTCTGACTTCCCTTCCCAGCTGGTCCTCACACTGTTCTCTTGACCACTGCCACCTCCAGGGCTCTGCCCAGCCCTGGTCCAGCCCACGGCCACAGTAGGTCTTTGGGCCTGCCATAGGAGGCCACAAGATGGCAGGCGGGCCAATGTAAGTGGGGATTTTCTCTGGGGTCATTCTGCCTGCTTCCAGCAGGTGTCCTGAGGGGCCGAGTAATGAACAGCGGGTCATAAAATGTGGTTGATTGAAACAAGGTGCAGGACAAACCCAGCAGGGTGGAAGCCACAAAGAGGAGCTGCAAGTAACCACAAAGTGGCAGAGACGAGAGTGAATGGGAGGTCCCCAAGGGGGCTTTCCTCTCTGCCCTGGAGGAAGAGGCCTGCCCTTTGGCCCTGGCAGCCATGGGACTGAGCTGGGCCACAGGGGAATTCCAACTTGTTCCAGAGTTCTTCCAGATGAGCTTAGAAAGCAAAACCTCCTGCAAGGGTCCCAGGTGTTGGGGAGGAGGGGAGGAAGCGAGCTGGGCTTGTAGGTGACACACATGCCAGAGGCAGCACAGCCTGCAGCTGGCCAGGAGCCAGTACAGAGACGGTACCGGGGGGACAGGGGCTCAGCACAGATAAGGCCCCAGCGTCTTTGGTTCCATGAGCTGGCACATTTGCCATGCATCAGGAGAGCCCACGATGGTGCAGAGAGAGCAGGAGTCACAAAAGACCTGGGTTCAAATCCTACCTCTAGCATTTACTAGCTGTGTGTCCCTGGGCAAGTGACTTGCCCTCTCTGAGCCCCAGGACTTACCCACTGCAGCACGAAAGCTTGTGGTCTGTGTTGGTGGGGGGAGTTTCCACACCAAGAGTTCTTCCTAGATCCTTTGTGTCCTCTGGCCTCCTCCCTGACCTCAATGGGCTTACAATCAATCACTTGGCCAAAGTATTGAGAATATTAATAATAATAGCTAATAGTTAACATTTATACAGTGCTTATGGCGTGCCAAGAACTGTGCCAAGCACCTTACAATTGTTATCTTATTTGATAACCCTGGGACATGGGTATTATTATTATCCCCATTCTACAGATGAGGAAACCAAGGCAAACAGGGTAAAATGACTTGCCCAGGTCATACAGCCTGTAAGTGTCTGAGGTTGGATTTGAACTCAGGTCTTCCTGATTCCATGCCCAGCGCTAGGTGCCCTGTGCCATCTACCCGCCCATCTTGTTCTTCATAAACAAGATGCTCCAGCACTAGCCGAGTCACAAGCTTCATGTCCCATTTCATTCACTTTCTCCATAAACCTGAGTCCCACTGTGACTGGCTGCTCCGTGCCCAGCCTGCCTGGATGCTATCTTTTAGAGTCTGCCATGGATCGAGGCATGGCATGAGGGTATGATAGAGCCTTGGGGACATACAGGAACTCCAGGTTAGACCAATCACTTACCTAGCCCAAGCATTGTCTTTTGATGCCCTCCTGGAGGAGGCTAGGGTAACCTGGGGAAGGACCTCTACCATGAGGATTCCAATAAAAAGCTTCTATAGGTCTGAAAAATCACAGCTGGGGATGATGCTCAGGACCCCTAGTTCTGACTGTTAAATGTACCTTCAAATCAATTCAGTTCAACCGAGCAACAAGCATTTATTAAGTACCTACAGTGTACCAGGCACTGCACTAGGTTCAAAAGACATCAAGATAAGACTTGTTTGCCCTCAAGAAGCTTATGTTCTATAAGCACACATCCTCTTAAGCACAAATGAAGCAGTATGCCCTGCCCTGCCGGAGCCTACACAGACACAACCCGTAGCCAAGTACTATAGCGCCAGGAAAACGGAGGTGGGAGGGCTCCGCGGGGAGCCACAGAGGACAAGGATTCTGAGGAGCAGAGATGAGAAGGCAATGCTTGACTCGGCAGGGTGGTGGCCGGGAGGAGGAGCGGCAGCTGGGAAAAGGAGCCTGAAAAGCTGAGCCGAGGAGTCGTCACCGAGAGACGGTGAGCAGCAGCACGGGCAGACTGGAAGCCAGGAGACCACCGAGGGCGAGGCTGCACAGGGTCTGGATACAGTTACGGTGCAAGCAGAAAGAAGGTCAAAGGATCCTGCTCTAGGGCAAAGAGTGACCTCCCAGGGCACCTGGTCCAGCAGGAAAAGGAAGATGGAGATCAAAGGGGAGACAAGAGGCAGAGGCTCTCTCCTCCCCAGCCCCAGCCAGCTCCACGCCCATGCTTGGCTGCCTATTTTATCCACATTTCATCCCCACTGGGGGAGCACCACTGAACCTCCTCATCCAGGTCTGAGGTACCTCCTGTGTGCTACCCTTCCTTGCACCCGATGCCTCACAGCCCTCTACTGCCCAACTTGATTAACTAGGCTTGGTTTAACGATTTGATTGATCAATTCGATAGACTAGAGGTATTTACACCTAATGAGGCATGAGGGCCACTCTTACTGTGAAACATCGGCCAAGCCCCTCCATCTCTCTGGGCCTCAAGTCCCCATCTGTGAAAGAAGGGGCTGACCCGATGACCTCTCGGGTATCTTCCAGCATGAGGTCCAGGATCCTACAGTCCTATGAATCCGAAAAGAAAACGTCTTTTCCAAGTGGTCCAAAAAATGTTGGAACAAGTGGTGTCGCTGAAATTCAGAAAGTTCAGCTCCAGAAAAATGTCTGGACTTTTAACAAGGTTGTCCAATGTCCTGGATTTGTTTAATGACAGATGTCCTATTTAGTAATGACCAAGTCCCTTCCCCACAAGCTGTGAGCCTCCCTCCAGTTCTGTTGCATTGTGTAGATACCGAGACTGGCCAATGGTTATCCTTCCTTCTTGCTCACTGACCAGCCCATCTTTCTTTTGGTTCTTCCTTTTACAGATCACATCCCTTAAAATACTTTTCCTATTAATTCCTTCTCCATGTGTTACAGCCAGCTCACTCCCAACTGCTCAGTTTGCCCTTTGGACAGTCTTCAAGTCCAATACTATGGATACTATGGTATATGGGGAGAAGATACCAGATATTAGAAGACTCTTGACACAAATATCTTTTCAGAAATGCTGTGATCTTGGTACCAGCCCTCTCCCCATCTCTACCACACACCAAATCTCACATGCTGGGTCTACTGACCCCTCCCAGAGTATTCCCTTTTCCCATGAAAACACTGCTGGGGGCTCAGAAAAGCATGAATAAAATAGCTGCATCTACCAAGTTTCTCTCATTGCTCCTGAAGAGATGATCTCACCACATAAGTGGAAACTCCAACCTGCAGACTGCCAGAGGAGCATCCCAGCCTCTTCCAGCCTCCCCACCTCAGCACCCACTCTTTTCATGCCCCCACAAACCCAGGCACAGGCCACTTCTCTGGGGCTTCCCAACTGCCCTGATGGTCACTGTCTAATGGGCTGATTTGAAATACGTGCTCTCTCCACTTTCACAGAGTCACAGGAACCAATGACTCGAACCCTCCTCTCCACTTTGTCACAAACACCCAGGGTCCAGTTCTCACACCACTCTGTCAAACCTCCTGGAGTGCCCAGCTTAAAGGGACTCATTGATGCTCTTTAGCTAGCTAAGAGGTTTAGAAACAGACCTGCCAGTCATGGGCAGCCACCTGCCCCTACCCTCCTCCTTGGACAACTGGCTCTCCCCCTGACTGTGGCCCTAGAGTCTGACGTAATGCTACTTCAGATGTACAAAAAGGCTGCTATTTATCAGGACAATTCAGTGCAACAGGTTTTGGTTAAGTGCCCTGGCTGATGACGTAGGAGCCAGGGAGAATTGCTTGGCCCCAGAGAGCAGACCCAGGAGCAGCAAGTGGACATTACAGGTAGACAGATTTAGTGATCTCAGGAGGAGTTTCCAAAGGGTGGGAGCTGTCTTCCCAGAGAAGGGGCTGCCTCAGGAGGGGCAGGTCCTCTCCCCCCTAGGGCTTTAACAAAAGCTGGTTGACTACTTGGTAGCATTCAGGACATTCTTTGTCTGGCTTGGGTTATTCTAAATGGCCACTAGGTCCCTTCCAGCATCCTGAGATGGAAAAAAAAAAAAACTCTTTGCCCTATCTATCATCCATCACCACACTTGTCAATGGACTACTGACCTTTCCCTGAAAACAGTTCAGTCTTGAGGGCAGGAAAACCTCCCTAATAATTGGAGTTGTTCATTGAAATGGGCTTGGGGTGGAGGGGAGGAGAAAGGGGTGGGAGGAGGATTCCCCTCCATCACTAGAAATCCTCAGGCAAAGGCTGGGTGGCTGTTTGCAAGGAGTGTTATTAAGAGGAGTGTTTTCTGGCCCTGGGTTCAACTGGAAGGCCACTGTGTTCCCTTCCACCCCTAAAACTCTGTGATTTACTTGTACTGTGCACATTACAAGGCACTATGCTAGGCACTGAGAGAAACTACAAAAATGAGATGTGGCCATCAAACCGGGCCAGGTTGGAGGGGAAACCCTCAGTGGGGTCTCAATGCCAGGAGTCTGTTATTGTGGTTGCAGAGCAGAAAGCCAGAGCTTTCTTTCTGAAGCAGGACTTTTTCTCCTAGTTTATCATGAACAGAATATTTCCTCAATCAATCAACAAACATTTATTCAGTACCTACTATTGCCTTGCAATCTATCCTGTGTAAGAAAACCCCCCAACAATCCTTGGAGGCAGGACTCGGAGGCCAGCTCTCTGCCCATAACAAGATAACCACCTGGTGACTGCTGGGCACGGAGCAGTGGGCTGGGTGGCCAGAAATGAGCAGGGAGGGCAGGGCGGGGCTGGAGCAAAGTATCTGATCAAGTCTCCATATTATTCATGGGGACAAAGTGAGATCGAAGACTCACGGGGTCTAGGGCTGGAAGGGCCCTCGGAAGTCATGGAGTCCAGCCAGATAAGGAAACTGAGGCTCAGGTTTGCCAGAATACCCCCCCACCCTGCTACCCTTTCTCTTTCTGTGTGTTGTCTTCCCCCATGAGAATGTGAGCTCCCTCTGAGGGACTCCCTCAGACTGCCTCAGTTTCTCTTTTTTGTATCCCTGTTGTTTAGCACCTTTCACTGCTCATTTAATCAATGCTCTCCCTCCCTTTATCTACTCTCTATCTACCTATCTACCTACCTACCCATCTGTCCATCCTTCTAGCTAAACTATCTAGCTGTCTGTCTCTTTCCACCCTTTTATCTAATCTGTGTGTCCATCCTTCTATCTAATCTCTCTATCCATCCACCCTTCTATCTACCCATCCTTCTTTCTTACCTATGCCCATCTATCCATCTATCTTCTGTCTATTGAATCTATGTATCTGATCCCACAGCTAATCATCATCTGAGCCAGGACATGAGCTCAGGTTTTCCAGCGCCCTGCCATCCACTTTACAGCTTCCACAAAGGTTCGGGCTGAACCACAGACAATTCACGAGACTGGGGTTGCCTCTGAAGGCCTAGGAAGCAGTAGGTCGCCTGCCCCACTCGCTAACCCTTCAAGCTCCAGGCTAGGGCTCTCCCTCTGATTTTCTTCCTGCCCGTCCCCCTTGCCAAGGTCCAGCCGGCAGACACTAACAAGACTCCCTTTTCCAACTCATCCCAACAGGCCAGCAAGGGAGAACAGTTTCTTGGCAGCACCTTCTGAGATCAGGAGGTGGGAGACTCTCTCCCTAAGGCAGGTCTGTAGGTAGAACAAGAAATTAAACACACACACACACACACAAATTCAATGGAGCTAGTGTGCTGCAAGAGACTATGGAGCTCGGCAGGAGTTAAGCTGCCCCCAGATTCCTGTTCCTGGGAGAGAGAAAGGAGCTGTGGGGTAGAAGAGGACGGGAACTGCAAGCCTAGGATGGAGGGGAGGCCCAGACCACAAGGATGAGACGTTTAGGGGCCGAGAGTTTAAGTCAGAAATGGGCTCCGAGATGCTTGGCATCATGAGAGGAGAGAAGGCTTGCTGCATGGGCAGCCCCACCCAGAGTCAGGGACTCCTTTGTGATGAGCCGTGCCAGATGGCCCTGGGCAAGTCAATTTACTTCTCATCACTCCAGCCAGCGCTGGAAGCCTTTACATTGCCGGCCAGCAGGTGTCTCAATGCAACCACACCCCGCCCACCCCCTCCCCCAAATGTGCAGGACACTGTGCTAGGCACTTAGGGCATCGATCTCCGCAGTCTCTTTGAGGGATACGACAGGAAACAAGTCGGCACAAGATCACCTGGGGGACAGAAGTCCAGTATCTAGTGGGATGAAAACCAGCTCCATTCAGTAGTGAGTCTCCTTCCTTCCCAGCCCCACTCTGGTTGCCAGGGTCTTCCCCTCCAAAGCATGTGGTGTGCGTGACATGTAAGCCTTGGAGGTGCCTCTGTGTGTACACAGCTCCCTGATTAGAACCTAAGCTCCCTGAGGGCAGCAACTGTTTTTCTTTGGCTTTGTAGTCACAACAACAGCATAGCATCGTACAAGCAGTAAAGGCTTAATCAGTGGTCACAGACTAATCCAGGGATGCACCGGACCTAACTTCTGCATGCAGTTGGTGCTTAATAAATGCTTGTCAAACTGAATGAGACCAACAAAGATGACTACATTTTTTAATGACACTTCCTACCTCCTAGTGACTCCAGGAAGCCCAGAATCAGATAGGATGTGGGTTGCCCCCTTTTACTGGAGTCATCCTAACCCCAAAGGTTAACATGGCAGGAGACCTTCCCTTTCTTCGCCTACTTCTGTCCTATTTCCCAAAAGGTCTCTGTCACCTGATGAGAGATGCTTGCCTCTTCCTCAATCTGCTTTACTTCCCCAGGCTTTGGGGGGAAAACCCAGCCTGAGGGTTCTTGTCAACACTGTCCGGCCACATGGCAGTACCGCCATAACAGAAACAAGGCTCGGAGTTTCATGGCCTGCTTCTCTGTCAAAGGCAGGGCGTGAACCCAGGTTTTCCTGACTCAAGGCCATGGCTGTCTACTGCGCAGCTAAAAATAGTAAACACTGGTTCAGGGCTTGCTAATGTCTTCTTGGTTCTTTTTTTAAGTATGCAAAAAAAAAAAGAGCTCACTCTGTGACTCTTCCTAGTTTTTTGAAATTTTCCCTTTGAAATATCTTGAAAGTGAGTGTGTGTGTGTGTGTGTGTGTGTGTGTGTGTGTGTGTGTATGTAATGCCAGCCAAGACTTCTGCACGGATCTGATCAGTTCTAGGTGGGGGATGATGGGAAAAGCCTTCATTTAGCACATCTGTGTACCAGGAAATGTGCCCAGATTTCGGAGCCAAAGGACCTGAGTTCAAACCCGACTTCTCACATACTACTTGGCTTCCTCTAGAAACAGGTCCTAGTTCTAGATGGAGCAGAAAGATCTTCGACAGAAATGTAGTCCTGCTCACTTTTAAGCAGAAAGTCCTGCCTTTTCTGTTGCTGGAGAGTTTGTGATCATTGTCCCACCAGGCTCTGGGCTACTGCTCCCTACCAGCTCCTGTCAGTGAAGGAGCAGGGTGAGCAAACACGTCTGACCTCGCCTGGCATCAGCCCCTTGCTTCTCTGTGTCCTCTGCCTGCTCCTCTGCCTGTGTCTCTCCATCTCCCCCTCTTTGCTCTCTGTCTCTATCTCTGTGCCTGTCTCTGCCTCGGTCACTGTCCCTGTCTCCCTGCAACTCCCTGTGCTTGTCTGTCTCTTGTGCCCTCCCTGCTTCATCCTGTGCCTGCTCCAGCCTCCGATCCCGAGGCCCCACCCCTGCACTTGGCGCTCGGCCAAACGATACACATTTCATCCCTTTCATCTTCCTTCATGAATTCAGTCTTTATTCCTCCGGTCATTCTCTTGGGCCTTCTCCGATCTCATTCCAGTGTGTCTCCCGCTCCTCGGTGTGGTGCAGGAGGCCCTCAGAATGCAAACTCATCAGTCTGCTGACCGCCGCACGGCACAAGCCGGTACACTGACGGCAGACCCTCGGCTCGGTTAGATGTCAGAGACGGCGAGGAAGAGGCGAGGGGGCAAGCCTTCCCGGGAAGGAACCGAGGAACATTTCAACTCTGATTAGCTTCTAAGTGACGCGTCTTAAAGTCAGCATGGCCCCTGGGAATCTTCAAAGCCTAACAAGGCCAGAGGACTCTTGAAGAAGATGAGGATTTTTAGTTCGGGGGCAGCTCCGGACTCCAGAGCGTCTTCCTCGGAGCTTGGGTCCTCATGGGCTTTTCCTACCCAACGCTCTTCTCAGAGTTGCTGCTGGTTCTGTTGACTCCTAGCTATGTTATTGGCGGAGCTCTGGGGCTTACAGCCCGTGGCAGAAGGGAATCATACGCCTTGATCTGCACTTCCTTTACCCATGCTACTTCCCAAGTCCCCAAACCCCAAAGGCAGTTGTAAGGAGGAATCTTAATTACCCTGAAACCTCCGCAGGCCCTCCCTTCCCTGAAAAAGAAACAATCCAGCAGGTCATGCATTTTTAAAAACCAAATTCTTTAAATACCTTGGGGAACAGGGAATGTTTATTATTTTATTTTTGGTAGCGAAGAGGAGGGAATGAACGAAAGCATGTGCCCTTCTTGGCCTGGTCCTTAGAAAGAGAACCAAGACCATGGGCCAGAACAGCCTTCGGAAGCCCCTGGTGCCAGGATGAGGAAGGCTTGGCGGAGGCTTCACGTATGTGAGGCGAGCACCAGAATGGCCCATCGACTCAGAGCAAGGCCCTCTGGGATTCAGCCTTCTCATCTGTAAAACGAAGATCGAGGACTAAAAATGGAAGTGAGCTTGAGGGGCATCTAGTCCTATGCCTTCATCTCACAGAGAAGAAAGGGATTTCCCAGCCAGTCACCCAAGGGAGATTGGAACCCAGCACCATCTGACTCTGGACCTTCTCCTCACTGTGCCAAACCTCCTCTCCTCAAGTGCTTAATAGACGATTCTCAGGATGGCAGTGCTCAAAGCTCCCTCTGGGTACCCTGGGTTTTTGGCAACCTCTTTGAAATTTAATTTTGATTTCAGCAAAAACGTTTATGCGAGAAAGAAATTCAGGAAAATGAACTGAGTCATGGCCCCACTGGCATGGCACTGTATTTCTTCCTGAAGTTTTACCACTGAGACCTTATTCTCTTTATCCTATTTTTTGGTTTCAAAAAATCTTTTCATTTTGTGACTAAACACTACATGAACTATGGATGGTGGAAAAGAGGGAAGTGAAGTAGGAGAAAGAAGTGTGCAGGGAGAGAAATCTAACATCCTATGACTCAAAATCATCAACAACAAAAATTCAAGTTATCCAATTTTCACAAACCAAAAGTGTCAACGAAAACTGTCCTGGAAAGTCCATGGCCATGAAGACCACCATCATTCTAGAACAGGAAGTGGCCTTAAAATCCATCTAATCCATCTCAGGGGAAACTGAGGCTTTGAGAGGTAAAGTGAGTAAACTCAAGTCTAAGTATCAGAAGCAGAATCTGAAGCCAGATCTTCCTGACTGCAGGTCTAGTGTTCTACCCATTGTACCCCACTGTGCCTCTAATACAATGGTCTCCCTAAAAGAGGTGCTGGGAATTTTACTGGAATGTGAAGTCGATATCACTCAACAGTAATCTGGCAGACAAAAAAGCCAGTGCACACCTCATTCAAAGAGGAAGCACGCTGTCTAGGACACGGGAGAAGATGGTGCTGCTCTCTGCGGCCCTGGTCAGGCCACACCTGGGCTACTGTCTCCAGTACTGGATGGCACATTTCATGATGTTGACAAGCACAAGGGTGTCCAGAAAAGGGCAATCAAGATGGCCTGCAATGGGAATCGATGGGGAAAGAAGGGGTGCCAGCCCAAAGAAAAGGGGGATTCAACTATCAAAAGAACTATCTGGGACAAGTACAACCAAGCTTATTCTGCTTGACCCCAGAAGGCAGAGGGAGCAAAACGACAAAGAGAGGCAGAGGCAGGCTTTTTGAAAGAAAACACCTGTTCCCAATTAAAGCCGGTAAGAGGGAAGTGGGGTTCTGGCACTCAGGTACTTCAAGTCAAGGCTGAATGGCGACTCATTGCAAACGCCCCAGAGACGATCATTATCCAGGTGCAGATGATGAGGCAACCCCAGAGGTGCCTTCCCTTTCCCACTGTGTGATTCTGTGAATTCCAAGCACAGGGTGATTCTATAATTCTCAAAGAAAACCTCAAAGTCATGACCTCAGTCTCCTGTGGCAGATTGGATAAGTCCACAATACAACCTGCAACAAGGCTGTGGATTCCATTTGTGACATCTCTGGATCTGAGGTATCTGAACAATGATGGATGGTGCTGGTGAGAAGTGTGTTTTCAATAATCCCACAAGCCGATCAGATGTCTTGGTCTTAGGGTAAGCAGATGTGGTGAAGGATCTCATTACATGACATGCTTGGGACCTCCATACTACAAGCCCGGCGTGTTTTTGTTCAGGGCTGTTTGCTTCCTCTGGTGCCTGAGCTGGCTCCGACTTTGCAGGGAGCTCTAAAGAAAACTCTTTTCTCTGGCTTGAAATGGCCCATCAGAGGTTCGGATCATGTCAGGTCCTGAGGAGCCGAAAGCTGACCCTGACCCTGACACTTGGAGGGTGGCAATTACAAAGTGCAGAATTTGACCTGTTCCTGTGTTTTCATACAACAGATTCATCATGATGCTGCGGTGCTTTCTAACAGGATGCAATCTTGGCTCCGCCTAGCTTCCAATTCCCTGGGCTTGGCCGACAATTATGGTAGACTGACTGACCAGCTTCTCGTCAACGTGCATAATATGTGTCTTACTCAGTGTGTTATAAAAGATATCAATATGCAGACAACATTAGCCCAGCAAGAACCTCTACCCCAGCTCTTCACCACTCCCATTTCCTCCTAGCACAGTATCACCCAAGTTAAGAAAGGAGATTCACAAAGGGCTGTGACAGAGTGCAACCTGGCCCATACTCACTCTTAATAAATGCCTACTGACTGGCTTAAAGATTCAGAAGGAAGAGGAGGAGGTTCAGCAGTGCGTCCAATGCTTCAGAGGTCAAAGGAAATAAGAGCTAAGAAAGACCTACTGGATTTGGCAATTGCTGGCTTTAAATGAGAAATCGAGATCCAGTGTTTTTGATCTCTTATCCCCAGGGCCTAGACCCTAATAGGGATAATCGGTACTTGTTGAATCATAGCGTCACTAAATCAGAAGACCAGAAAAGACCTCGACAGCCGCCAAATCCAGCTCGACCCTGAACAAGAATCCCCTCCCCCTCCACCCTGCCCCAAGTGGCTTTCTAGCCTCTCCTTACAAACCTCCTAGGAGGGAAGCCCAGCACCTCCAAGAGAGCCCAACCCCCAACACCTCTAACCGATGCTCTTCGTGTCTAAATTGGAATCTTCGTAGCTTCTACCCAAGGAATCAAAGTGAAGTATTTGGGGCAGAAACCAGAATGTAGGAGACTGAAGAGGGGGGCTGGTGGTGAGGAAGTGGAGGCAGCTAGCTGGGGGAATCATTGCTTCAAGTTCAATGATGATAAGAAGGAGGGATATGGGATAGTAGCTGAGAAAGCTGTCGTTTGTGGAGGGTGAGGATTGTTTTTTACAATAAGAGAAAATTAAAACTACTCCTAGGCAGATGGAGAGTATCTGGTAACAATACAGGGAATGCCTGATGGAGCATGGTCCTAGAGAAAGCACGTGAACATGGAAGCAAAAGCCCCGGAAGGAGGGGCTAGTCAAGGAGGAAGGGCAGATACAGACATTTCAAGGGGAAAAAGAGGCTTTACTTGCTCTTTTCAGTACAGTAAGAGGTGAGAAGGAAGAGGTCGAATGGGAGATTTAGGAAGTGGCCATTTGGAACAGTACCTAGAGTTGGGTTTCAGAGCATGAACTCAGAGGCAAGCCAAATAGCGTGGTTTTGTGGCTTTCTTCACAAAGAAGAAAGCTTTTGTGGCTTCCTGTGGTAACCCAGAAGGCAGAGTGATACTTTCCAATTAGCAAAGCAGGAATTCCTCCCCATTTTTAGGTTTGGATTCAGCCAAAAGGCCTTTCTGCACTTGAGGACCTAGAGGGCCACATGTGGCCTTGAGGCTGCAGGTTCCCCACCCCTGTCCTAATCCATCCCCTTGTTTTTGCTTCTACAATGCAACATTCTCTACCTTTGAATCCTTTCCCCCCCTTGACCTTCCTCTGTTCCCCCACACCCACCCCTCACTAATACCTAACCCTGAGTGACCTCCACCATCTGCCTTCTCTGCTTCTAATCCTGAACCACACAGAAATCCTGGGAAAGGTCATGAAATAATTCTGACTTGGTTCATGAAACATTCCTCCATTAACTGGACCTTTAATGTTGCTCAGCAATCCTTTGCCCGCTCCTCCATTTCTGGCTCTATCTCTGTCCCAATGGATACTTCAAACATCTCTCCCCAGCTCCCAGTTTCAACCTGATTTCCTCTCTCTCAGCAAAGAACCTGACATAGAAGGTAGATCAGAGGCATCCTGTGATCAATTTGATAAGCCTTTCCTTTGGACTTTGTTTTAGCTTACCAGTGGGCATGAATTGGTTCAGACCACTGTGGGTTAGAGCCTCCCATTTGTGCTAGACTAGAAGTCTTTGTTGCTGTCAGCCCCTTCTTACCTTTGCACACGCCTTCTCCCTCCCCTGGATGGTCTCCTCTCATACCTCTAGCTAAGATGCCAGTCCCCCTTCCCCAAAGGATTCCATCTTGCTCTTCCCTTTGAGAATTCAACACCCATTTCTGAAGCCACTGCTCTATGTGCAAGTCACTAGAATCTTTCATACCCCGCTTAACCTTACTTGTGCGCCTGGCACAGTATACCTAGTATTATAACTTGCCGTTCACTGTCACATCCCCCATTTGATTATAAGCTCCTTAGAGGAAGAGATGGTATTTTCCTTCATCTTTCTGTCTCCAGAATTTCACCCAGTGTTTTGCTCGTGGCAGATGTTTAATAAACATTTGTAGGATGGAATGGAATGGGAAGGCCAATGTCACAGAGATGCTGAGGCTGAAATTCTTCCACCAGGGTGTTCAGGGAGCAGATTTAAGGATAGGAACGTATCCAGATAGAGGGAATTGCCTATTTCCAGTCGTCATGTCCCCAGCAAGCTCCCAGCCTCAAATTTCCTCACATCTCTTTGAAGAGAATTCTTCCAAAAGGCTATGTTGCCATAATAAAAGATTCTTGGGGAAATGGCTCAAATCCATTTGCTGTGAGCAGAAACAGGACCAGGCTGCCAATCCCCCTCCATCCCAAGTGGATTTGACAGGCAGCTGGTCTTCAGGTCCCATTAGTACAAAGCACGTTTGCAGTTTGGTGGGGCGGGATTTTGTCTTCAATTTCCATTAATGTGACTGGAAATTCCCTACGCGCCACAGTGAAAATTTACTCCATAATTATATTTTGCTTGGCAATGAGCAAACCAGGCTAACCCATGGTGTTTGGGAAGGGGAGTTAAAAAAAAAAAGCATGCACTAGGAAATGAAGCCACTTGGGGCACGGAGGCCCTTAACACGCCTGTTCATGAACAAAAGCGTATACATGAGATAGTCCCTCTGGGGAGGTCCTTTGCCTTCTTCAAGAGTTCTGCTCCACATACACTCTATCGAAATGTTCATGAGCCACCCACCTTCCAGGGCCATTTTGTTAGGTGACCGACTATATGAAAGATTGCAAATGACACATTCCAGATAATCCACTGTCTACACTTATCACTCACGTTTATTACTTAGTGTTGCAAGTGGAGTGCTTTAGCAGACTGTCGGCTGTGATAAGCAAGGAAGTATAAAGAAGAGAGGGAACAAAATGTGCCAATGAAGAAATGTAGAGTGAAAAAGAAGGAAATCAGCATTTATGAAGCACCTGCTGTATGCCAGGCACCATGCTAAGCCCTTTACAAATACTATCTCATTTCATCCTCATAACAATCCTGGAAGGCAGGTGCTATTATTATCCACATTTTTCAGTTAAGGAAACAGAGGTAGACAGAGGTTAAGTGACTTGCCCAGAGCCCCTCAGCTATGAAGGGTCTGAGGCTGGATTTGAACTCAAGTCTTCCTGACTCCAAACCCATCGCTCACACTATGGTGCCCCCTAGATGCCTCTAGAAGATTAGGAGCTTGTTGTCTGGAGAGGGCAAAGGTAACTAGTGTTAATACTGTTGCAATCTGAGGAGAGAAAGAGGAGGGCTCTGTGCACTTCGGGAGGACTTTTGGGGAGAACATGGGGGACAGCTGTCCAGGATGGACAGGAATGCATGGGCTGCAGTCTATAGGTCACAGAGTCACTGGGACAGCTGAGTTGCTTTGAGGTCCCTGGTCATCCCACCACCTCGGTCAGTGGGTGGGAGGGAAGCAGGGACAGGGCTGAGGCAGAGGGCTGAGAAGAAATAGAGCGAGGGGACAATCGATGGACTGAGGCTCCAGAGGGGGCATGAGGAGACGCAACCCAAAACCCAGCCACAATGAGAGGAAAGTAAGATGGGAAAGGATGCCTCCTGTCCTTTCCACAGATGCCGAGGATGTTAGAACAATCACAGCTTCCCTTCACTGGATGATTCATCTCCACTCTATACTGGTTTGCCCTGAAGGGTTGGTGAAAGCTCCCCTATGCAGAACTGTTGGAAACCTAGTCTTTAGATCATGAAAGAACTCGGGAAAGACCTGGACTCAAATGCCACTTCTGGCATGTCACTTAATCTCTCAAAGCCTCAGTTTCTTTATCTATTATATGGGGATAATAATGCGTCTAGCACTGACCTCACAGGACTGTCAAGGGACTCAAATGGGCTAGTGTCTGTCAACCTCTGCATGAACTTCAAAGTGTTGGGATGTGCCGGCTAAGCCCTCAGGTTCCTGTTTCTCAGATGGTATCTTTAAGGGGATGGAATCTGACATAAAAGGGCACATGATTTGGGAATCCTCTAAAGGTAACAGCTTTTCACCACACCCCAGTTTTCCTTGAAGATTTTGAAGAGCCGTGAACTCATCAGTCTTCAAAGATAACACAAGAGCAGAATAACAGAATCCGGGGGAGCCTCAGGTGCCCTGGCGTCCACCCTGATCCAAGGCGATGTGGCTCCCCAAGCGTCACTAACAGTTGCCCAGTTTTCACTAGTGGGATGGGGAGCTTCCAACCACCCAAAGCCCCTCCTTCAACTTTTGGACAGCTCCAATTGCCAGGACCTTTTCCCTTACATTAAACCTAATCCCACTTCTCTGAAACCATTGCTCCTGATTTTCTCCTCTGGGGCCATGCAACAGGGAAGCTGATCCCTCTTCCCCTGACAACCCTGCAATATTTGACCTCTTGGGGACCAACTGAGTCTTCTCCAGACCATGACGTGTCCTGTTCCTTGTAAGGTATAGTTTCTATTCTCCTCACCATCCTTACTGGCCCAAGCTGGACACTGGACCATTCTCTGGGTCAGCTCTGACCAGGCTGTTCAAGGTGTTCAGGTGAGACAGAATTTCCTAGGGATCGTTAGGAGAAAACACCTATATAAGCTACCATAGCAATCTCTGTAGCATCGACAGCAATATCATCATCCACATTCTAGCTCTCTAAGTACGTGCCTTTGGAGGTGGCAGAATGCAATGGGAAGGGTCACCATGCATTTGGAGTCACAGAGTGTGGGTTCAAATCCTACCACCTTCTACCTGTAAAACCTTGGGCAATCACATCTCCTCAGTTTCCTCACCTGTAATTCAATCCAAACATAAAGCCGTACTGTCCTTAACCTTAAGAAGTTTACAGTCGGGGGTGGGAGAGTGAGCCCCCCATAAAGGAGAGAGCCCTAGATGTACAGTAAGAAAAGACCTGGATTTGAATCCTGCCTCTGACCATTAGTACCTGTGACCTTGGGTAACTCACTTTCCTTGTCTATATTTCTGTTTCCTCATCTGAAAATCAGAGAGCTGGAATCTGGAAGAAGACTGAGATATTCCAGCTCTGAACCTGTCATCCTGTGACCTAGGGTCTTTGTCTTAGTCAACACAAGCCTTTGTTAAGTACCTACATTCACACAAGAAGGAGACAAACTGTGTGTACCTATCTTTGGCCTGGTTTGGGGGGACGGAGCTGAACGCAGAACTTTGAGCCGGGAACCTGGTCCTGTACAAGCAACAGACCACTTTTGGGTGGCCTGCAAGTGTTAGGGGCTGTATGGTTTTACACCAAGGCAGACAAAGGGAACCAATTCAGAAAAAACAGATCTCAGATACCACCTTCTCATAGAACATTCATGAGTAGGGAAGATCAAGATAAATGTAGGAGTTGGTAAGATTTGATTGAATTTGGGACTTGTGTTCAGATAGTCATCAATCACTCTAGATATCTCTACCTCTACTCCACCATTCTCAGTGAAGGTGCCCTGTCTAATTAGTCTTTATCAGAAAGGTGGGTCACAGATAGATGGGCAGACAGAAAGAGGCGTGATGAATGGATTCATTCATGACATGTATGGGCATGACATGATAGAAGAGGTGGATAATTGAAGGGCTATAGATTAATAATACCTGGATAGATAGATGGGTCAGTGATGGATAGATGGATGATAGAGGAATATGGACAGGTGAATGGCATTTACCTATACCCTCAGATTTCTAAATGATACAATCTGAAGAGAAAGAAAAGCCATGGTCAGTAGTATTTTACAATGCCTAATTCCTCAATCTGCTACAAAGATTCTTGCTCCCCAGTACAGTAAGTAGTAGAGGTAAGCATGGACTTGGAAAAGGAGACTTAGACTGTCACCTCCAAGGAGAAATATAGCTTTGAACCAGTTTTCTTACCCTCGGATTTCCCCCAGTGATTTTTAGATAAGTAAATTTTCCTGCAATCTTCTGATTCTGATTGGTCCCAGGCTCTCTCAGCATCCCCCCGGTCCTCTCCCTCCTCCTCCAGTTACCCTCAGCAGCCCCTTCCCAAGGTCCCAGCATTGTCTATTTACTTGTGGAACCCAGGGCGAATGCTTAAGCACATTCTCCTTATATCTGGAAAGATCTTAGCTAGGAAACTGTAAAATCATCTGGAATAAGGTTTATGGATTGTCCAAAGTTTGGGCCCCAAACATGTCATTATCACATGTCACACATGGAACAAGCAGGCAGCTTGTTACGTAACATCGGCTCGCTCTCTCAAGATGGGATCCTCCTCAAGCTGAGGGGGCTGCCCACTTTCAGGGTATGATGTCATGGGGATTCTTCTCTTAGTACAGATTCAACTAAATGGGTTCTGAGGTCCTGGAATTCTGTGCTGAGACAAAGGACAATTTGTAATATGACTCTGTCTGTGGGAGCTTGAGAGAGCCTTGGAAAAGACCTTCCTGGAAGTGCAAAAACTCATCAGCTTTGATCCTTGAATGGACGTGTCTCTATATGGCACCTGAACATAGGCAAGACCTCATTTAGTCCTCAAGACAAATCTGTGGAGGAGGCACTATAGGTGTGGTTAGCCCCATGTGACAGAAAAGGAAACTGAGGCTCTCACATGGCTCACTTCTACATCCGACTCTTGACTTCAGCCAAACTGGACCACCATTTTGTCCCCTAGACATCTCACTCTGCATCCAAATGGCAGCCCATCCCCATATCCATATGTTCTCTCCTCTTCTCTTCCTTTTGGAATGAAAACTCGTCAGCTCAGGTGCCACCTCCTCCAGGAAGCCTTCCCTGATCCCCTCAGCTAAAGGTGCTCTCTGCTTTCTCAAATGATCTTTGAGCACAAGGTCTGGATCTCTCCTTCATCTCTATCACCCACTGCCTTAGATTATCCTTATCTGTGTCGTTGTCATCTCCCTCCCCCTTTCTCCCCACTCCTTCTAAAATATCAGCTCCTTGGGGGCATTGTTTTCAAAGTGTTTCCCACGCATTCTATCATTTATTCTCAAAGCAGCCCTGTGAGGTGGATACTACAAGCATGATTATCCCCATTTTACAGATGAGGAAACTGGAGACAGAGACAGAGAAACAAAGACACAGAGACAGAGGGAAAGAGAGAACATTTATTAAGTGCTTACTGTGTGTCAGCTGCCATTTTAAGATAAGTGAAGTCTCTTGTCACAGAGCTATTATTGTCCAGAGGGGATCACTGAATCATAGACTTCACGCTGGAAGGACCTAGAGGCCACTAAGACAACCCCCCCCCATTTTTCAGATGAGGAAACTAGGGCACAGTGAGATTCAATCACTTGCCCAGAGACACACAGCTAACAAATGTCTGAGATAGGATTGGAACTCAGGCTTCTCTGGACTGTTGGTCAAGCCTTTTTTTCCAATTCCCCAGGCTGCCCCCCTCCCACCTTGGTGGTGAATGGCTGTCTGCCTGCCTTTCCCAAAATGTGCATTCCAAGGCCCTCACCTACCAATGAGGGGCAGACCCACCAAGTGGGGCCATACCCCTTGTTGCAGATGACTAGAGAGGTGATGTGGGCATACACAGGCAGGGATGGACAGGGCAGCAGAGAAAGTGTAGGAGAGGAGAATGTGTACTGCAGAGAGGGTGCTAGAAGGAATCTCCAGACTGCTCGGGGGCTGATGGTGCCCCGGTTATGGGCTAATCCACATGGACTCCTGGAAAGCCCTCTCCTCTCCCCCTCTGGGGATCTGGGAGGAGGATAGGGACAGAGGGGTGTTTCCCTAGCACTAACTCTGCCATGTGATTCTATTTCATAGGCAGTAGGCAAGGTGGAGAAAATGATGGCTCTGAAGTCAGGAGGGAGCTGGGTTCAAATCCCACCTTCAATCATGACTAGCTGTGTGACCTTGCACAAAAGAGGCCACCTCTCTGACCTTTGAGAAGATGCCCACAAACTGACAACAGGGTAGTGTTTGTAAAATGCTATAGAAATGTAGCCTCATAGGATTGTAGATTCAGAGCTAGGCTGTCAGGTTCAACCTCCTTATTTTACAGATGAGGGAACTGAGCCGGAGAGGTTAAGTGATTTTCTCAAAGACTCACAGCTAGTAGGTGTTTAAAACAGGATTCAAACTCAGGACCTCCATGACCAGTACTCTCTCCATTTCACACCTCACTAACTACCTCTATGTGTAGCTTTCAGGGCCCCTTGACGTCTTCTCATATTGATTGTTCCATGGAGACAAATGCACATTTACAGGCTTCTAATGAAAATGTCTGGGCCATGCCTGACCATTCCCCCCACCCCCCACCCAGGGAACAGGGAGTGGACCTAAGAGTTCACTGCTTTGGGGAGGAGGAAAGTCCCTCTCCCCATGCAGGCTGACAACTGCACCCTGGGGTCTTGCAGAGCTGCTCAGAACAGTGAGGAGTCCAGTGACTGGCCTAGGCTCCCATGGCCATTCTGTGGGCAGAGCTGGGCCATCCCTCCATCCCCTTCAACACAGATCTTTCAGAAAAAAGCCAAATTCTCCCAGTGGAATGAGAGCCCCTCCCCAGCACCTGACACAGTCCTGCGCATAGCAGGTGTTCAAGACATGGACCGAACTGAACTGAATGGCTGTCTCTATCTTGGTACATCTCCACAGGTCTCCCCTCAGGTGTTTGAAGCAAGTTCGGAGAATATCAGAACTAGAAAGTAGCCTAGATATCACCTAGTCCAACCCTCTGACTTTACAGAGAAGGAAGCTGAGGCCAGTAAAAGGCCTTGTCCAAAATCACCTGGCTGCAGAGGGCAGGCAGGCAGGCAGGGGTTTGACCTGGCTCCCCAAACTCCAGATCAGGGCTCTTTCCTTTGGGGTCGCTGGCTGTCTTTCCTCACCCAGGGGGCAATCATCGGTATGTGTGGATGCTGGCCCCTTTCACACAGCCCCAGCCCCCGCTCTCACCAGTGGACTTTCCCGTACTTCCTGGTTGCGTCCAAGTCGGAAATACCACAAGAATGGTGTTCCTAGTCCTATTTCCTTCAGGAAACGTCCCCACAGTGTTCCCGAGGCCCGGAAGGCCCCGTCACTGGCACCCCTTCCCTTCCCTGCTCAGACCTGGCTGGGGCTCTGCCACGGCAGGTGGGCTGGCCTTAGAGGAAGGCCGCTTCCCCACCTGGTCTCCCTCCCAGCCCCCACCCTTTGCCTTAAACCTCAAACCCTTGTTTTTGCTTTTCTATCTTTCCCACCCATTTTATTTACCAAGCTGCAAAACTGTCCTGTGATTTGTGGTCACATAACCCAAGCCAAGGGAACAGTTCCCATTAAATTGACCAACAGCTTGCACACGCCCAAGAAATACTGTTAGACGTCTTGTTTTGTTCAAAGGGAGAGAACCAGACTCTCCTCCTGCCCAGTCCCCGGCCCAAAGCCGCCTCCCCCCGAAGCCCTCCACAGGAGCCAGAGCATGCACCTGCATCTGAGGCAGACTGAACCTGCTGCCCTTGGGCCGGGACCTGCATGCTCCGGCCTGCCTCGGTTGTGGCTTCTGCTGCTGGCTTCCACTCCCGGCAGTCTGTGGCTTCTCTCATACCAGACCAGTGAGTGTGGGTTTTGTGTGCACGGCTGGGGAAAGGTTTTTCTGGGCCACTGCCTCTTCCTGAGGGCAGGTGACAGCCAGAACCTGACTGCGTTTGCCCGCGGCGTCCCTCTGCCTTGGAATGAGCTCCTCCGACGTTGACCCCGAAACCTCTTTCATTTTTTGAGTCTCAGCTCCAGGCGCACCTCCTCCATGAAGCCTTCCCTGATTTCCTCCCCCCTCCATTTCATAGGATCCTCAGTTAAGAGCAGGAGGAAAACTCAGAGCCGGTCGAGTCCAACCCTCCCAATTCAGAGAAGAGGGAACCGAGGCCCTATGAGGCCACATAGGTAGTAAGTGATGTACTGGGAAACAGGTGTGGACGGGACACAATCTGCGCCATTGGAGGGCCCTGCTTGTATTCAAGAGATCACAGAATGCCCGGAAGATCTGAGCAGGTGCTATCCCTCCACCCCCCCCCCCAAGGAGACGTAAGCACCCAGAGGGCAGACGCCAGCTTCATTTCTGTCACCATCTCTGATTGCCCAGCACAGAGCCTGACATGGAATAGGTGTTTACTAAATATCTGCTTTCTTAAATTGAATTGTCTTTCATGGTTTCTGGCCCTTTTCAGACGTCACTGGACCAAGTCTATGTGCTGGGGCTCCATCTGGGGTGGGGGAGAAGCCCCATTCGGGCTGCCATGTTCTCAGCGTGTGAGCAAGTACAGGGCAGGGTCAGGCTGACCCTTGCTCAGCAGGGGCACTGGGGGCATCAGATCTGAGTTAGAGGAACCGAGGCTCGGAAATGGATGGGCTCAGCCCAACACCAAAGGCCTGCACATGCAGGAAGTGCTGGCCTCCCAGGAAGCTTTTGAGACCAGGACAGCTCCGAGCTGCTCAGTCCCCGGGCAGAGCCTTCTGGTTGTAAAGGCTCTGTTATAACAGCCCTGGGCCCTTGACAAGAATCCTTCCTGGGCGGTCAGCTCACCTCCTTCCACCACGATCTTCTTATCTCCACTCTACCTTGTGTTCACACGGCTGCTCCCCCATTCAACGCTGGCCCCCTTTTATCTTCACCTTCCTTTGTCTCCCTAGCACTCTGCACAGTTCCTAGCATGCAGTAGGCACTTAATAATTGGACTTGGCTCGAGGAAGCAGGTGGAGCATGAAGTACAACATCCAGAATCAGAATGCGGGAAGAACCGTGGACGTGAGATCCAAGCCACGGGACCAAGTCTTGGCTCTGAAATGCCCAGGACAAGCCCTTTGCCTTCTCTGGGTTCCCATTCCCACATCTGCCCAACAAGGGATCGGTCCAGAAAGCCTCTGGGGCCTCTCTCACCTCTAAATGTGGGAGCCTGTGATCTTGGGTCCTTTCAGCCCCTGTAATCTAAGGTCCTCCTGATGGTCTCCACAGACCAAGAATGGGAGTCTTGGGAGGGCAGGAATGAGGTCATGCTGTCCTTGGGTCTCCAGCATCACACCCACTGCACTGAAGATAGGAGGCCCTTAAATGACGATGTCAGACCCAAGACGGAATGTTGTATTCAACTCTGAGCATCGCCTTTCAGGAAGGATGCTGGTGACAAGTTGGAGAGTGTCCAGAGTGATCCCTTTAAGGAACTGGGAATGTTTACCCTGAAGAAGAGAAGGTTCAGGGGTGGCCAGAAAGCTGTCTTCAGATATGTTCAGGGCTGTCACATGGAAGAGGGATTAGATTTGATGTCGGAAAATCTCCCTCACAATTAAAAGCTGTCTCAAAGAGGAGTAGGCTATCTCAGGAGAAGACAGGACATCTCAGGAGGAGGGAATGGGTCATCTCAGGTGGAGGGGGTGGGCCATCTCAGGTGGAGGGGGTGGGCCATCTCAGGTGGAGGGGATGGGCCATCTCAGGAGGAGAGGGTGGGTTCCACCTCACCACAAGCCTCAAGAAAAAGTCGGATGACCATGTTTCAGAGAGGCACAGGTTGGACCAGATGGCCTCTGGGGTCCCTTCCAGCTCTTGAATTCTCTGATTCCATGATTCCTAAGGTCTCTTCCAGTTCTCACAGCCTATAATCCTTTGATCTCCAAGGTCCTTTTCCAACTCTCTGATCCTAAGTTAGTCAGGCCAGCCTGACGTTCTTTGGCAGGCCAGTACTCCCTCTACTCAAAAGTCTGGGATGGGACAGGGGTCAAGAACCTCAGGAAGGTCCCTCACAACTAAATGGTCTTACTTTCCTTGCTAATAGAATAAAATCCTAGCTCTCACTTACCAAGCTGAAATAACTTCCCAAACCATGGTAATTGGGGGCAGGCGGGGTGGGGGGAAGCTCAGCAAAGACTCATTCCTTGAGCCCTGGCAGGACAGCCTCCTGGAGCCTAGCACATCCTGGGTTCTCATTAGAAAGACTAATGAGGCCCTGACTCCAGGGGCATGGCCACATGTCAGCTGGGAGCCTCCCACCTTGTGCTTCAGACTCGGCTTGGTAGCTGCTCGGCTCTTGGGAGGGGGCCGTGCCCGCCCCTCATTACCAACGGGAACAAAGGGCAGGGTTTGGGCCTGGAATGCCAGTGGAGCCAGGCCACTTGCCGAGGACACAGATGGCCTGTGAGTGCCTGCTTGGGTCTTAATGACCTGGCACGCTGGGGAAGCCGACACAGCTCGTTAAGCGGTGATGGGGCTTAGCAGAGCAGCGGGGGGGGGGGGGGGGGGCTGGGCTGCACTGCCTGGGACTTGGGGGCTTGGGCTCGGTGAGAGAGATGTCAGGCAGGGGCTCTGCTAGCATGACGAGAGGGCACAGCAGGGGCAGCTACCTTCCTTGCAGCTGAGGAGGACAGCCAGGAGGAAACGGTGCTGACAGCTCTCTGGGATGTGAAGTCCCGGAGGGAGGCCGGGAAGGAAGGCCTTCCATGCGCACCCCCCTGCTGTGCCTTCCCCTCTGGGCCTACCTTCCCTATGTGGGATCCACGCAGTTACTGGCATAGGGTCTCTCGCATCAGAGCATCACCTCCTTGAGGGCAGGCACTGATTTCTGTCCTCTTTGTATGTCCAACACAACACAGTGCCTGATATACAGTAAGCACTTAATAAATGCGTGTTGACCAACCACTGCCCCAGCCCACCTCCAGGCCTATGAGAAGCAGTACGTGTGTCACAGGGGAAAGGCTACCGGCCTCAGAGACAGGACAGCTGGGCTTCATCCAGCAAAACCAACCGCGATGATGCTGACATTTACATGGCACCTGCCATGTCCCAGGCACTATTTCATCCTCGCAGCAACCCTGGGAGGGAGGTGCTGCTATTGCCCCATTTTACAGATGAGGAAAATGAGGCAGGGAGACTTCCCAGGGTCACACAGCTAGTAAGTGTCTGAAGCTGGATCTGAATTCAGGTCTTCCTGGCTCCAGGCCCAGTGCTCTGTATGTCGTGACAGCCCCCTATCCCTTCGGATAGTGTCTCTGCCCCTATCAGATGTATGACCTTAGCCAAGTCACTGACCTCCCCAGAACTCTCATCCACAAGATAGGAGGTTTAGACTTAGTGCTGTCTATCAATAATAAATCACCAAATATGTATTTAAGGCCTATGCTGTGCTAGGCACTGGGATACAAAGATAAAAGGCAAGATGGTTCATGAGCAGAAAAAGCAAACACAGGGTGTGCATAAGATAAAATAAGGGGGTAGGGGCATAAGAACTGAGGGAGTCAGGGTTGTGAGCTTGATCCTGCAGGGAGAAGGTCCAGGCCAGAACGGACACCCTCGGGAAAGACTCTGAGGCAAGAAGCCCAGGCCCTTTACGAGGAAGAGCAGGAAGCCCCCTTGAACCCCATGTGTTGAAGCCAATCCTCCACAGAAACAAGGCTGGGGTCGGAGAGGCTGGCATCAGACCACAGAGACGGTCTCCTTATGTCCTGGGGGCAGGAGGGAGCCCAGCTGAAGCTTCTGGGACGCATAGTCCTTATCATCAAAGTGGGTGACTGGAAGGGAGGCTTTCCTAGCTAGAAGGAGGAAACACAGGAATTGGGGTACCCTGGGGTGCAGCCTCCAGGAAGGTGCAAGTCAAAACAAGGCAGCAGCAGGCAGCTCTGTGGAATGGTGGGGCAGGGGTCAGGATGCATGCCTCACACCCCCCAACCCTTCACGGAAGGACTCGGCAAAGACTGCATCACCATTTCTGGTCAAGTACAGGTGAAGACCATGAGGCCTCTGCAGTCCTTCTTACCCCAGAGATTCTGTGATTCAGTGCCTTATGGCAGCTGGTGGTGGCACAGGAGTTAGAGCCTTGGGCCTGGAGTCAGGGAGGCCTGAGTTCAAAGCCAGCCTCAGATGCTTACTAGCTGTTTGACCTTGGGCAAGTCACATAACTACTGTTCGCCTCAGTTTCCTCAACTGTAAAATAAGGGTAATCACCCAGGGTTGTCACGAGAACAGATGAAATCAGTGAAGTGCTTTGCAAACCTTCAAGTGCTATACAAATGCCAGCTATTATTATTATTATTACTACTACCGATATAATCTCAGTCGGCACTACACTACCCACATCTAAAACCAAAGCATAGAAGTGCAGCTGCTTAAATTCGCCAGCAGTGAGCCTACAGACCAGTCAGACTCCTGCTGGAAGGCACCCCTAGTCGTGTGCTCATTCTGTCTTCTCTGTCCATCCTCTGTGCTTCTCTTAGTACTCAAGCCCATTCCGAGTTCCTTAGGATAGAGGCTCTGACACAGAAGTCGGTCTCTCTGGTTTCTGCGAGACCACCTCCCAGCTTTCCAGGAGATCTTCCCCAAAAGGGAGTTCTTTCCCCAAAGGAACCTAGGATGGGTTTATCTAACGCTGCCAAGTCATCGATCTCAGTGTGCTCCACTGATCCACTTTTCTATTTTGAGACAGTGCCAAATAGTTTTGGTGATTACTAATTAACAACAGAGTTTGAAATCTGGTAATGCTAAGCCCCCTTTATGCTCACTTTTTTCATAATTTGCCTTGAGAATGCTTTGTTCTTTTTTCCCCCGAGGCAATAAGGCTCAAGTGACTTGTCTAGGGTCACACAGCTAGTGTCTGAGGTCAGATTCAAACTCAAGTTCTCATGTAACTCGAGGGCCAGTGCCCCATCCACTCCGCCACCTAGCTACCCCAACTTTGTTCTTCCGAATGAATTGTGATTTTTAGTCTAGCTCTATCCAACGGCAAGTGATTGGCATAACACTAAATCTGTAAGTTAATTTAGGTAGTACTGTCATTTATCCTATTGGTGCTGCCCAGCCACGAACACTCAATATCCTTCCAGTAACTGCTTGACACACAAAACGTACTTAACAGATGCCTGTTGACTGCCTGGCCATTTCTGAGACTCTCACACCACAGGCAGAAATACTCAGACACATCTGAATGTTTCCTCTTCTCCCCACTCACCCTCCCGGGAAGGGAGCGGCCATGTAACCCTGACCTCACGCTCATTTCTGCAGATGCCCCTGCTCTCTGCCCAGTTCTCAGAGGCATCTTTAAACCTTTCCTCTCTCTTAGCCTCCATGTCCAGCAGTTGCCAAGACCTGTCCATATCACCTCCATGACATCTTTTGTATCCATTCTCTCTGGTTTTCTCCCATCTCTGTGCCTTTATCCGTGTAGTGCCCCCGTGCCCTGGGTTGGACTGGATTCATCTCCTATCCCCATCTACTGACGTCCCTCCCTTTACTCCAGAGCCACTGCAGGAGCTAGCCCCTCCGTGCTGTATGCCCGTGTGCCCTCACTGTACACCAGGTGAAAGTGGCCTCCCCCGCCTCGAGTCTTTGCCCCCATCTGTCTCTCCCTTATTATCATGGGTGGTTTCACTCTCCTCCATCCCATTACATTTTTGAGATAAGGTCTGTTTCTCATCCACTTCTGTATTCCCAGAACCCTGCCAGTTTCATACACGTCTGTTGAACTGAACTGCTGAATCGAAATGATGCCTCGCTCATGAGTCCAGTCCCTTTGGTTCTCCTCACATTTTCTGCTTTCAATGGTACCTGAAAGTCCCTTCATATTGACTGGACAGATGTATTTCCACCATTTTAAATTAATACTTCAAAAATGCAATTTATATTTTTGTGATCAGATGATGCAGAGTGTGTATGGCTGTGCTTTAGTGAAGAACTCAGCCTGGAGAAGCCTGTGGGGCCAACACTCCGGGTGGGAAAAGAGTCCCCAGCCCTCCCCTTGCACTCCCACAGGCTCCCCCAGGCTCCCCCAGCTCCCAGTCCACATCCGCTCACTCTCATCTGCGGGCCCAGGAAATCCAGTTTAAAATGAGCAGAGCCTGACCAGGCGACCCATAGATTCGTTCTAATTTAGCTGAGCTTTCCAGCCCTGGGGCTACATTTTGGTCTGCTGCCAATATTCTTTCTCCCTGAAAACCATCCCGTTCTGATCACAGGTTTGGTCTTTGAGGACCTTCTTCCCCTGGCTCCAGCCAACCTCTCCAGTCCCGCTGGACTTATCGCTCTCCTTCCTGCCCTCTGGGGTCCAGCCGAACTGGCCTTCTTACTGCCCCAACACCCCATAACACGCCATCTCTTCCCTCTGAGCCTCTGCTTAGTCCTGGAGCATGTGCCTGAGTCCACACCCTCCTCCCCTCTGTCCCTCAGAATCCCTCCCATGCTCCAAAGCCCATCTCTAAGGGCCCCCTTCCCATGACTCCCTCACCGATCCCCTCTGTGGCTAGTCTATCTCAATATTATCTTGTATTTGTGTATTTATTCTGTATAGGTTTGTGCATTATTCCATCTGGGCTCAGGATAACCTCTGATAGACTGCAGACTCCCTGAGGGCAGGACCTTTTTTTTTTTTTTTGCTTTTTGGTGAGGCAATCAGGGTTAAGTGACTTGCCCAGGGTCACACAGCTAGTAAGTGTCAAGTGTCTGAGGTCGCATTTGAACTCAGGTCCTCCTGACTCCCAGGCTGGGGCTCTATCCACTGTGCCACCTAGCTGCCCCTGGGCAGGGCTTTTTGTCTGTACTCCCAGGGCCTTGCATGGTAGCAGTGGTACACACAGTGCAGGGAGCCACAAATGTTGCTGAGTGGCTCATACAGCCCAAAATAAAAATCAAGATCCCCTCACACACCTAAAAGCCCTTTTCTTGTCTTTTATACCTTCAGCCTGCCCACTTGCTCATTTACAGACACATCCACCTCAGCAGCCTCCCTCCTTCACAATGTGTGCCCAGCCTCATGGCTCATGAGCTCTCTTTTGTGACTGCCTCCAGGAGTGGAGGTGCACCAGGGAGCAAGATTTACTAATGGGGTCTCCATGTGGCTCTCAATCAGCACATAAAGGAGGGATATGAGTATCAAGCAGCCGAGAAGAACAGAACAGGAACAGAGTTTCCCAGCCTTTGGTGCAGAGAAGCAGACAGGCAAGGGAGCACAAGATCCGAGCAGACCAGGCTCAGTCTAAGGCAGCGAACCATCCAGGAGGGACTGATCAGAAAGTAGCCTGCAGATGGGGGCCACGGGGACAGGTCAGCCTCCCAGGTTCAACTCAGATGGACAGGTCCCTGCCGACGACCCATGAGGGTCGTAATGGTCATGCTGAGGACCGACTTCAGCCTCGTCCAGCTTTGGGGCCATCATAGGACCCTAGAGCTCCTCTGGGCCACCCCCTCATTTTACAGATGAGGAAACTAAGACCCAGATGGAGGAAGAGACTTTTCCAGGGTCTCACAGGCCATACACAATGGAGCGGGATTCAAACCCAGGTCTTTTGATTCTCCCTCTCTTCTGCTGGGCTCCAAGGTTACACAAAGCAGAGTGGCTGGGCCCACCTAACACCTAAGAAAACAGGTAGCTCATGTCCCTCTGAATGGGGTGTAGGGATAGGAGACAAGAGACAGTCAAAGGGTCAGGAAGAGCCTGCCCCGGCCCCCAGAGGGAGGAAGGGCCATCCCCTAATCTCCCACGGCATGTCCATTCCGCCTTGTTTTCCTGTTCATCATGCACCTTTCCCAATGGAATAGAAAGTCCTTGAGGACAGAGACTGTTTCATGTTCACCACTGTTTGTCTCCCTACTGCTGGGCAGTCAGCAGGTGCCTAATAAATGCCTCCTCTTTACCTGTCATCTCACTGCCAACTGTATACTTGAGGTCAGGAGCCATGGCTTAGTCATCTCATATCTCCTACAGCATGGAGCACAGAGCATGTGGTTCAAGTGAACCGGATTAAACTGAGTTGATTTGAAAGCAACTGGAAGGACTGTGAGGGGAAGGGGCACTCGCCCTGGTGAGCTGGACTCCCGATGGAGCTTCCAAAAAGGGAATGGAATGCCTTGGGAGGGGGAGGGAAGATCGAATGAGAGCTTGGATACATGTTAGAGATGCTTCTCCAGGTGTGGATCACATCGGAGAGGCACTGAGACATGTTAACTCAAATGGTCTAACAGTAATAACAAGGGGTTTACAGACCCTTTGCCCATATTAGCTTATATCACCCTCTTGATAGCCAGAGCTGTTATTATCCCCCATTTTACAGGTGAGGAAACTGAGGCAGAGAGCAATGAAGTGACCTGCCCAGGGTCAGACAGCTAGCATCCAAGGTCAAATTTGAATTCAGGTCTCCTGACTCCACGTCCTGAGTTCTATGCCCTGTGGCACCCCCTAGCTGTCAAAAGTTGGCAAGAGGCAAAATAAGGCTACATAGAAAGAAAAGCATCCTAATCATTATAGCAGTCCTGAAGTAGAATGAGAGGCAGTGGCTAGTTTTTGCTTAGCAGAGGTCCTGCAGTAAAGGCTGGCTGACCGCTTCAGGGTGGAGTGGAGTGTCCCTATGGCTTGCAAGGCTGTCGCCAGCTTTGAGATTCTGAGATACTGTTGCTTTGAGAGAGGGACATTACTAGACAAGAGAAGGTCTTTGGAACAAGCTTAGGGCATCTGACCCCACCATTCCCAACCCCAGGGACCCCCTCTCACCCTGGAGATACCACAATCCAGTCCAGGGACCCCCAGACCTAGGGCACGCCCCAAGCATCACATTTGACTGAAAGGGGAAAAAAATAACTTTTGTCCCTTCAGTATAAAAACTTGGCTATTTAAAGCATGGAAGTAAGACCAGGCTTCCAATGGCACGCCTATGTCTCCTCCCAGGTGAGGAGGGAGCTGGCCTCAGTGAGCTGGGCACTGTTTGCTTAAGCCTTTGCAGCTAGGCTCTTGCCTTCTCAGCTGTTTCTCTTTCCTTTGGCCCATCTCTGGCAGGAGAACAGGCCTGGTCTGTTCCACCTTCCTCCCTAGACCCCCAGGCTACCATTCTCCAGCCCACACCTCGTTCCCTACAAAAATGAGGCAGACATTGACACAGAAACAGACCAGGAGGGGACCAGCTTCTGAGGATGGGGATGGGGATGGGGATGAGGATGAGGCGAGGGCAGAAGAGCAGAGATGCTGGGAGAGTGGGAAGGAAAGGGCCTCCTCCCACACCTAAGAAAGAATGCCCACACTTCAAGGGCCAGGAAGAAAAAACTCTTAAATATTTATGAGAAGGGAAGAGCCCTTCAGTATGAATCTAAAGGGACTCGGCACAGGTACCAGGGCAGGTTCTGCTCGTAACCTTTTGGCTTCCCATCTGTGCATCAATGAAGGAAACCCACAGTATGTGATGAGGGGAGGAGGAAGGGAACATTGGAGAGCTTATGAAGGATGGGGATTGTGTCCCGATCTTGGCACCTTCCTGTCTCGCCCATCGTTTGGGCACATCTCCAGGCAACCTTTTCCTGGAAGAAGCCTGGAGACTGTGGCAGGGGAAGGGGAGGGGGCTGAAGGGATAAAGACACCCCCACTGGACATCCGATTGGCATTCCAGACTACTTCACCTCTCACAACCTTCCCTCTTTCCATGAGTGTACAATCTCAGAATGATCCTTGGCTCTTCCTTCTCTCCCACCCCGGGCATGCAACCAGTTGCTAAGTCCTAATGAAGACTCCAGACTCTCTCTTCAATCTACCACCCCAGCCCACCCCACCACTTACCTGGCCACCAACCTAGTTAAGACCCTCATTACTTATTGCCTGGACTAGTTTAATAACCTGCTCATTGGTCTTTAGGACTCCAATCTCTTCTATTCTCCAAATTTCTGTCAAACTGGTTTTCCTAAAGTGCAAGTCTGACCAGCCACCCCCTACAAAATAAGCTCTAGGGCCAAATATAAAAATCTTTGTCTGGCCTTTAAAGCCCCTTCTTCCCTTTCCAGTCTTTGTACATTTTACCATCCTCCATGTCCTCCAGGATCTGGCAGCCCTCTTGCTGATGCCCTCCCTCCTGAGCCTCTAGCTCCCAGCTGTGCGCACACCCAGGGCCTGGAATGCTCCTGGCTTCCTTCAGGACGGCTCAAATACCACAGAACATCTTTCCCAGTCCCTTCCCCGCTCTGTTATCTCCCCTCTGAGACCTCCTCCCATTTACACTATATGTATCTTGTATGTATGTAACTGTTGCCATGTTGTTTCCTCCATGAAAACTTGCTCTCTCTGAGGTCAGGAACCATCGTTTTGCCTTTCTTTGTATGCTCAGCACTCAGCACGCTTCCTGGCACAAAGTCACCCACTGTGAAAGGACCTACATGCCAAAGAGGGTAGATTATATTTGATCCTGGAGACAGAAGAGTCACTAAAGTCCATCAAGGGGGGGAGGGAGGTGACATGGTCAGACCTGTGCTTTAGGAAGATCACTTGGCAGCTTAATGGGGGATGGATCAGAATCAGGAAAGAGTTGACGCTGGGAATCTAAACAGGAGGTTGTTACCATAGGACAGACTAGAGATGATGAGGGCCTGAACTAGAGAGATTGTTGTGTGAGCAGAGAGAAGGGGTCAAGATGCAAGAGAAGCTGTAGAGTGAGTATGGCTTGGGTATTCAGGTGGAGGAGGAATGAGGAGGCCACCTTGGTGACTAAAGGATGGTGGTGCCCCCAACAGTCAGTGGGAAGTTGGAAGGAGTGAGGGCTTGGGAGACAATGAGTTCTGGTTTAGACACGTGTAAGATGCTTCCAGAACCTCCGGCTTGGTATGTCTGCCTATTGGCAGGTTGTGATATCGGAACAGTCATGTGCACAGAGATGATCATGAAACCAATGGCAGCTGGGGAGATCAGAGAGCAGACAGCCTGGAGAACTCCTGGAGCACAGCCCCAGTGAGTCTGATGTGGACAACAAACCAGCAGAAGCTGAAAAGGAACAGGCAGTCACCCAAGTAGGAGAAGGGAAAGTTCTGTCATGAAAGAAAAGAGGAGAGGGGACCCAGGAGGGGTAGCCAACAGTCAGATGCTGCAGAGAGGTCTAGAAGGATGAAGATCAGGGAAGCCCGTTAGATTTGGCCATTAAGAAATCACTAGTAACTTTGGAAGAGCAGTTTTAGTTCAATGATGAGGCTGGGGACTTCAGAGGAGAGCAAGGGAAAGTGGGGGTGCTTAGTATAAATGGCTTTTTCAAGGAGGGTGGCTAAAAAGATGAGGAGAGGTCTAACATGACAGTTACCTAAAATGATAGGACCTAGTAAGGATTTTTTTAACAATAGGGGAGATTTGGCTGTGTTTATAGACTCAGCAGATAGGGAGAGACTGAAAAGAGAGAGAGAGACAGAGAGACGTACCCACAGCGACAGGGAAAGACTGAGAAAGAGAGAGAGGAACAGGAAAAGGAAAAACAGAAAGAAAAGAGGATAGCAGGGGTGATCTGCTGGAGAAAAAGGAGGGTACAGGATCGAGTGTGCTTGTATAGGGATTTACCCTGGCAATAAGAAAGACATCAGAACCTGGGGCAAAAGAGGAGAGAAGGGAGAAGGATGTCAGGAGGGTGGTAGATGAGGAAAAAAGGAGCTTGTTGTCAGCAGCTTCAATTTCTGCAATCAAGTATGAGACAAAGTTCAGAACTGCGATGGTGGGGGAGGTTTGAGGAGACACTATGGTGAGTGGCACAGAAGGCTGATTAGGGAGCAGTACAAGTATTGTGTCCCTGCAGAGGGCCCAGATGATGTTGGGTAAACCCTTTCTAGCTGCCTTGTGAAGTCCTCTCTGCATCTCCAGAAGTGACTTTCTAAAGTCGACAGCCACCCATATTGGTGAATGACTGGGTTCACTGATCGCTAAGATCCTTTCCACCTCTGAGACTCAGTTTCTAGGATGGAAGAGCATTCGCTGGTTGTAGTCTCCATGACAAGCTTCCATGCCTGGTCAAACCTTTTGCTTTCGTTTTCTCTTCTCAAACAGGTGAACAACAACGGAATCATCTCCTTCCTAAAGGAAGTCTCCCAATTCACACCGGTAGCCTTCCCTATCTCTAAAGACCGCTGTGTGGTAGCTGCTTTCTGGGCTGATGTCGATAACCGCCGGGCTGGAGAGGTCTATTACCAGGAGAGTAAGGAGCAGGCCATCCTGCAGAGAGCCACGGAGGACATCTGGAGATACTTCCCAGAGCACCCCGACTTCTCAGCAAAGTGGGTTTTTGTGGCCACCTGGCACAAGGTGACCTTTTTCGGAGGGAGCTCATTTTCTCCGGTAAGTTCAGCCATTGGTGAAGGATGGAGGGAAAGGAGTCTAACCAGGTTTTCTAACCAAATGTAATCCCTGACTGTGGACCTCATGCAGCCCTCTCTCCCCTTACCTATTCTCTGCTTGCAAGTTCTACAGCGTCCACTAGAGCCTAATGTGGCCACACCCAGAACCACTATGGATCTGCTCCTGCGGGGATCCTCTCTGATTAAAAGATCTCTTTGTAGCATTCTTCTCCCTCCTAGCCCAGCAGACCAGGCAAAGGACCATCTTGGTACCAGTTCTAGAGGATAACCTAGCAGGAGCTCAACCTCTCTGGGCAACTAAAAACTGTCCTCACAAACTAGATTAGAATAATTTTCTGGGGAAGACACACACAGTCTTAAATACCCTGAGCCCATCTGCCCAAATGTAAGTCCCATCCTGCGGGGCATGGAAGCCAGACTGTCTCATTTCCTTCAGCTTGGGGGCTTGAGAACGTCCGTGGCCAAAGTCCCTCCATTTCTCAAGGGGTCCTATTTCTCTCTCCTGTTGGGTCCCCAGAAACAAAACTAGAAGTAAGGGGGTAGGTAGTGGGTGCTTCTGAAGAGGCACAGGAGAGCTGTCTTCAAGCCTAAGGAGGGCCATCATGTAGAAGGAGAGCAGAGCTAGGGGTCAATGGAAGGGGATGGCACCAAGAGACTAGTTCGGGTCTGGTGGCAGAACAACTCCCTGGAGACGGGCTGCCTCAGAGGGGAGAAGGTTCTCCCTCACTACAGTCTTCAAACTGAAGAGCAGTGAGCCCCCACGAGGGCGGCTGCAGAGATGATTCTTGTTCAAGCACCCACTGGACAAGACACCTCTAAGGAAGGCTCATGAATTTCACTCGAGATGATAGGAGAGGCCCTTGTTCAGAACCTGTTGACTCAAATCAGCGACTTTTAGACACTGTTCTTCCCAGTAAATAATACCCCGAAGGAGAATGTTTGAAGGCACAAGGAGGCTTGCTAGAAGCTGGCACACATGCACCAACAATGGCCAGCAGGGACAGTTTGACAGTGAAGAGATATAAAAACTATACAAAGTGGATCCAAGAACAATAAAAGCACAAGCTGGGGCCACTTGCAGAAGGTAGCATCCACTCCCGCCACTGGGGCAGGGCAAAGAGCCTCATCAACTGTAGTCCCACCCAAGCCCCAAGAGCTTGGCAGGGACGGATGTCCATTATGAGGTCCCTGAGTCTTTCAGAAAAGGCTAAATTGTGTTCAGGATGCTCTGTTTAAGAAGGCATGTGGTATGTGATGTATTTTAGAAAGAATTCTATCAAAAATGTTTTTGGTTATCTAGAAAATTCATGCATAGAACACGTGATTCCCTAATGATGTCAAATAAATGAAATATTACCGTGATATATTTAAGGATCTTCAGATCAATAGATGCTATCTATGTTTGCACTTCTCTTCTTAACCTAGTGGTTTGTTCATTAACTCGGTCATTCAGATGAGGAGCTAGTTAGACATCAAACACATTTTTAAAATTACCCTGAGGGGAAAAAGCACATGCACAATCTTTCACTTTTCTGGGATAACTAGTGTTTTGATGAGCTAACACCTCTTAGTGAAGGTGTACCAGCATCTAGGGAGAGAGGCAACATCAACTGATTTGCTGATTGTAACCAGAATTTTACCTTTTGACACATACTTTCTCCATATCTGCTACATGAGAATCTCATAAGCCTCTCTCTCCAGAGACACTGAGCTAGATATGTGAAAACCACCTAGAGTTTCCACCATGGCAGCACACCTCTCCAACACACTCGGCCCCCCTCTATCTCTCCTGGCCCAATTCTATTTCCTTCCTGGACTCTAAAATGGTTCAAATGAATGGGACATCTGCATAGGCAGAAATCTGGTACCTATGACAAGCCATCACAGTCACTACTGCATTTTCCATTACAAGGAGACATGGATCTGCAAGCCCTCCCCACTGACCCCCTGTAGGATAATGGCATAGTCCAGTTTCACCACCAACCAAATCATCATTAAGGAATTGCAATGTCCCCCACATCCTCCCCTTGTCCTCCCCTCTCCTCATGCCCCACTCCCCCATCTTTCCCCTGTCCTCTCCCCAGTTCCTCCTCATTCTTCCCCTCCACCCCTACTGTTCCCCTTTTCCTTTCCTGGTGTTAGGCTAGTGTTTTGCTTGAGTCAGAGAGTACAGGTTCAAATCCTGTCTCTGATGCTTATTTCCTACATCACACTGGGTAAGTAAGAAACTTTCTGGCCATCAGTTTCCTCATGTGTAAGTCAGCTGGATTCACCATGGCCTGGCTGCATGATCTTGGAAAAGGCACTTACTCCATGCAGACCTCGGTTTCCTCATCTATAAAGGGAGTCTGCACTAGATGACTTCTGAGGTACATTCCAGCTCTAACTTTCTAGGATCTACATTCTAGTATTGGTCCCAACTCTAACATTCCCTGTTCTTTGTCCTAAAGGACCTTCCAGTTCTGACATTCAGCATTTTATGTTCTAAGGTCCCTCCCAGTTCTATCATTCCATGCTCTGTGTTCCTAAGGTCCTTCCCAACTCTGACACGGAGTGTTCTATGTTCTAAGGGCACTTCCTGCTCTGACATTCCACACTCTCTGTTCCAGGGACCCTCGTGGCTTTGACATTCAATCTGTGATTCTCTTCTTGTAGGTAAACACCTTCCAGATTGTCCTCATCACAGATGGCAAGCTGTCTTTTACCATATTCAACTATGAGTCCATCCTGTGGACCACAGGCATGCACGCCAGCAGTGGGGGCGACTTGGCGGGACTAGGAGGCATTGCCGCACAGGTAGGATCAGCGGGCACACAGGAAGCACATTCCCGGAAACCTCTCTGTCGTTTTTGTTTAATGCCGTTAGCATGATTCTCCAGAGACATGTGAAGAGCCTGGTTCTTCCCCCTCCCTCCCTCCCTCCTTGGTGCCGCGCGGTTTGGCCAGGGTTCATTCTTTACATTGGCCAGTGCCACTGAGTTCCTTCCTTGATCACCTCACTGCCAGCCTGGCTCCCACCCCCAGCCCCAGCCTCGACACTCAAGCGCAGCGACCTCCCAGACAAGAAATGCTCCCTCCTGTTTTCATTTAATCCCTTTGTTCTTTCTTAACGGTGCCCAGAAGGATGTGAGCATTTGCCATCGGCTGAGCTGTTCCTGGCACTCTGCCCAGGCCATTTCGAGAGGCTCTAGCAAGCAGGAAATCACAAATCACAGGTGCACGGAAGCAAGTGCCCGGTGAGATTCCAGACTCCAAAAGGGCTGATATCAAGGCTTGTCCATAGAGGCCGGGCTCGGGCCCTGCCTGGATGCCCGCAGAATGAGACGTGGTTACAGAAGGTTTCGCTGGAGGGGCGCCACTGCCAGGGCACCTCCTCTCCCTCCTTCCCCACAGGCAGCCCTAGAGCCAGACACAACCTAAATGGCCACTTGCTGCCAAGTCACTTACCTCTCTGGGCCAAGGTTTCCTCATCTGGAAGGAGAGGCTCAGAATGGACAGCTTCTGAGGGCCTTTCCAGCTTGGATCTAGGACACCATTTATGCCCTTGGAACAAGTCACTTTGTCTCCTTATGTCTGGGTTCCTCATCTGTAAAAGGGGGGCACTAGATCAGACTGCTTCTGAGGTTCCTTCCAGATCTGTCACCCATAATCCCATGAACAGTATCAGGCACTGAGTCAGAGAGACCATTCCAAGCACAGCTATCTGTCAAAATGAAGCATTTCAGGTCAACCCCACAGATGAATTGGCCTGTAAAACAAGGCCTTAGGTTAGGAGAATATTTGTCTTTTCCCAAGTGCTTTCACACGTGCCCGACTGGATCAGCTGTTCCTTACCACGAGGAAAGCACAGATAGACCAAACACCGTGTAAGCCACTGTCCCTGCCTGAAAAGCTGAAACGTGTGCCCCTGATGAGGAAACTTACAATCCAAGGCAGCAGAGAAATACCCAGTGTCCCATAGAGAAGACAAGGGCTCTAGGAGTCCCAAAGGGAGAGATCTAGAATAACCGTGGAACGGCAGCAAACTGGGACAGAGGGCTAATCAATTACCCTCTCTGAGCCTCAGTTTCCTTGTCGATAAAATGGGGAGAATTCTAGCACCTACCTCACAGGGTCGGTGCAAGGAGTAAATGAGATAACATATACAAAGCTTTTTGTGAACCTTAAAGCATTATGTAATTGCTGGCTATTATTGTTATTACCATGGAAACTTTCATGGAGGAGGCAGATTTTCAGCTGGACTTTGAAGGATGAATTGAAACTGGATGAGTGAGAAGAATAGGGAAGGCATTCTGGACATCCAGGCCAACATGAACAGAGATGCAGACGTGCCAGCTGGGGGAGAGGGAGAGGAGAGCAAGATGGATTTACCGACTCACTGGCAAGAGGAGGGAGTTCAAGCTAGGCAACAGGGAGAGATAAGCCTGGCACCACCAGATGAAGGACTAAGCTTGGTCTTCTGGGCAATGGGGAGCCCAGCGGCCCAGCCCTGAGCTAAGCAGAGTCTCCTTATATTTCTTTTTGGTCTTTCTTTTATGGTGGAGGGAGTCATTGGAATAAGCCCCTGCCTTCAAAAGAGCCTAGATTTAGAGCTGGAAGAGACCTTAGAGGTCACTGAGTCCAATCCCTCTGTTTTGCAGATGAGGAAAGGTTGTCACACAGTTCGAATGGGAGAGGATTCCAACCCAGGGCTTTCTGACTCCAAGTCCTACACTCTCCCACGATGCCGGGCAGCCGAGCTCTCCGGTTCACTTCAGCAAGCCAGCCTATGCTCTTCTGGGCCTGGAATTCTGACTTGCTGATCTTGTCTTCCCAGGCAGGGTTCAATGCTGGCGATGGGAAACGTTACTTCAACATCCCTGGCTCCCGCACCGATGACATCGTCGACGTGGAGATGACGACAAATGTGGGTATCCCCGGGCGATGGGTGTTCAGAATCGATGATGCCCAGGTGCAAGTGGGGGGCTGCAGCAACACAAGTAAGAGGACAGTCACCAGGCGTCTTCCCTTTGGGGCAGGGAGGGGGGAGGGCAGCAAGGTGCCTGGGTTTCCTCCTTTTGTCCCTGTTTTGTTCCAGTGCCCATCCTGTGACACATCTAGAGGTGGGGTCCTGCTGAGGGGCTATGCAGCTCAGAAGGGAATGGGTCCATTAAAGTCATTAGCCCTGAGCAAGGTCATGTGCCTGATGGACCTACGATGGATGGAAGAAAGGAAAGAAGGGTTGGAGGAAAGGAGGGAGTGAAGGAAGGGGGGAAGGAAGGAGAGAGAGAGAGAGAAAGAAAGAGAGAGACAGAGAGAGACAGAGAGAGAAAGAAAGAAAGAAAGAAAGAAAGAAAGAAAGAAAGAAAGAAAGAAAGAAAGAAAGAAAGAAAGAAAGAGAAAAGAAGGAAAAAGAAGAGTTTGCCTGACATTTGGGGCTACATCAAGAGAAGGGTCAAATTGAGGGAAGAAAAGACTTTATTGTGCACTGATTAGATCAATCGAAAGCTGATGTAAGGAAAAGCCATTGATATAAGGAAAAAATGGCCTGGTAAAAAACTCTAGACTGAAAAACTAGAATCTGGTCTACTCATTAATGAAAAAGAAGATTACTGAAGTCCCTTGATTTTTAGAGTCAGAAGGACCTGGGTTCGGATCTTGGCTTTGCCACTCATACATGTGTGATCTCAGGCAAGCCACGCTACATCTAGGCCTCAATTTCCTCACTTACACAATGAGGGGCTTGGACAAAATGACCACTGAGCTTCAGCTCTAAATCCATGAGTCACAATTTTAAAAATTCTATGAATCGCTGAGTCTTAGAAAAACACAAGGAAGGAGATGCCATGATGGGAACTCCTGCAGGGTCATGGCAGCATGCACATGTTTAGCATGAGCGAAGCAAGCCCAGATGGGCCACCGTCTAACCACACCTATGTTAACATGGTCAACAGGACAAGAACGTTTGAGAGACTTACTTGATTGAGCACCCCACATATATTCACACCCCAAATAGAAATAGCTCAAGGTATAGTCATGGAAGTATTTGAGGATAGCTTTAGGAGGATTTTCCTAAACTGAATAAGGCAATAGAGGAAAGTAGGTAAATAAGAGTGAGAGAACTTTGAGGCCAGACTCAAGGAGAACAAAGGCATCTTCTCTCCAAGAAGCCATCAGAAAAAGTGCAATGAGGAGGAAGGAAGCTCCCTCTCACTGGAGGCCTCCAAGCCAAGTCTAGATGACCACTGGTTAGGAATGGTATAGGGGAATCCTAGCCAACAGACAGGCTGGCCTGAAAGGCCTCTGAGGTCCCCCCAGATCTGTGACTTGAGGGTGAGCAGAGATGGGGATGGTGAGGCAGGAGGAAGAGAAGAGGTGGCCAAGGCAAAGACCAGGAAAGAATAAAAAGAGACATATGGGACAAGACACCAAGGGGTGGGAAAGGTGGAGAAGGGACTATCTCATCAAAACTTCTTCTCCTTTAAATCACCACCAAGAAGAAAAATTCCTCAAGTTGGCAAGGCAGGGGAGAAGACAGTGCTGGGAGAAGGAAGAGAATGACATGGATATGACAATGAAAGCTGACAGTATCTGTTATAGCTAAAATGATCGCTCTCCAAGCACCTACTCTTTTGGAAAAGATGGACAGTGGAGGGGTGGAGCCAAGATGGCAGAGTAAAAGCAATGACTTGCTTGAGCTCTCCCCCAAACCCCTCCAAAAACCTATAAAAAAATGGCTCTAAACAAATTCTAAAGCAGCAGAACCCACAAAAAGACAGAGTGAAACAAATTTCCCACCCAAGACAACCTGGATGGTTGATAGGAAAGGTATATCATGCCGGGCTGGGAGAGGAACACAGTTTGGTGTGGGTGCACAGGCCTCAGCGAACCTGGAGCAGGCCTCAGAGGACTGAATCACGGGCAGCTGTGGCAGTTTCCAGATTTCTCAACCCACAACGCCAAAGACAACTTAGTAGGTCAGTAGGAAAAGTGTGTGTCTGTGGTGAGAGAGAAGCATGGGGTCCCAGCCCCAGTGCCTGAGTGCAGCCCCAAGGTGGCAGCTGCCTCCAGAGCTTCCAGCCCACAGACTAAGGGGGAAATCAAGTGGCTGATCTGAGGAGAATTGCAGGGATCTCTTTGCCAGTGCTGAGGCAGGATTCTCTTGCTTTGCCCATGCTTGGATCTGGGTCACAGTTGTGGGGGACGGTCCTGGGGCGAGAAGGAGTGCTGGCATGGTGGAGCTTATGGTGGCGGTGAAGAGAAAACCCTCCTCACAGTTCCAAGACAGAAAAGAGTGCTTGTGGTCGCTCACAGACCAGAGCACAAGCCAGGAAAGAAGTAAACACCTTGCCCTTGATCAAAGCACCCTAGAAGAACTGAAAATTTACAGGTCCCTAGAAGTATCTCTGAAAACAGCTGCACAAAACCCCCAAAGCTTGGGACAGTACATTCTCCACATTGGAAGCAGACTCTTGAGTTCATAACTTAAATAATTGGCTGGGATCATGAGCAAGCAGCGCAAAAAGAGTCAGACCACAGAACCTTACTTTGGTGACAAAGAAGATCAAAACACACAACCAGAAGAAGACAACACAGTCAAAGCTCCTACATCCAAAGCCTCCAAGAAAAATATGCATTGGTCTCAGGACATTGAAGACCTCAAAAAGGATTTTGAGAAGCAAGTGAGAGGAGTAGAGGAAAAACTGAGAGTGATACAAGAAAATCATGAAAAATAAGTCAACAACTTGCTAAAGGAGACCCCAAAAATACTGAAGAAAAGATGTACAGTGTCTGCTGTCTACCCTCAGTGGGCGTCTCACTCCTTCATGACAAACAAAACCAAAGAACAGGAAGCTGATCAGTGCCAAAACCAGTCTGCAGGTGACCCTCTTCTAATGAAGGAGTGAATAAGGATACCGTGCCTTGTGGCTCTGGGCCCCTGAGCCGAGGGCACCCTTCTGGATGGAGCAGCATGAGATGAATAGTCATTTATCCTAAGGCTCAGGGCTTCTCTAGCTTTATTTATTTGAGCTTAATCAGCCCATTAATTTAGTCGTTCAGAAGATGGCCTCCCCAGACACAACCACTGAGACTATCTTGTCTGTACAACAGGCAAAGAGTTTGCATGCAGAGCGATGTAAAAGGAGAAAGAACTGGGACGTAGCCAGGAGAGTGGGGAGCCAGGGACCACGCCACAAAAGGGGTGGGTGAAGGACAGGGGGTGGGAGGGGAGGTAGGGCACTTAGCTAGGAGAAGACAAGATCTGGGGGAGAGGAGACAGGGATGTGAGGGCCTGTCCCATGGAACAGGGATTAGACTTATTCTGCTTAGGCCAAACTAGGAGCTTGGGGAGAAGCTGCAAAGATAAATTTAGACTTGATGAAAGGAAAAAACCCTAAAAAATCATTACCTCAAAGCAGAATGGGGCTACCTGTGGAGCTCTCAGGTCCACTGACTGGAGGATTTCATGCAGGGGCAGGAGGACCATTTGTCTGGCATGATGCAAAGGGGCTTCTTGGACTTGGGTCCAGTGATTCCATGTCACCCCAGGATGAAATACGGACTCCTGTGTTTGGCATTTATAGCCCATCAAAATCTGACTCCAGCCAACCTACCAGGTTGATTTCATGTTACACACACACACACACATACACACACACACACACACACACACACACACACACATGCATACACACACACACACGCACACACACATACATGGAAACACTTCTCTGAATGTTCAGAGGCTGAAGCCCAGCATCTTTGGGGAGGAGAAATGAGTAAGCCATAGTCAACAGGGAGGTCCAATTAAAAGGAAAAAGGAAGGAAAGAAGAGTCCCAGTCTTGGGGATAAAGACTCTAGGAGAGCAGAAATGTGGAAGGTATACACTTGTCAGGAATTCAGACCAGAACAACAAAACGTGAAACATGGAGAGAAAACCTGTGAGCACTCCCTTTTTCATGATGTGTGTTGCCCATGGTCACTTCTTGGTGTGATAGCAGGAGACAAATTGCAAACATGCATCACTTGTACACTGCTCCTATTATGTAGTTTAAAATCTGGTGAAGATCAAACAAGATGTCCCAGACATCCAACGTGTAGCACTTGGGTCAAGTGAATCCCTTGTCACCCCAGCACGTGGCTGGCTCTAGGGGGAAAAGCTCACAGCAGTCGACCCTCTGCAGAAGTAGGCCCAGGGTCACTGATCACCCCAGGTTCATACTGGAAAACCCTGTCACTGACAGACATAGAATCAGGAGGGATCTCAGAGGCCCCTGAATCCGACCCAAAACTGAACAGGAAGCCCCTCTAATCACCTCTGAGAAGGGGCCCTCTACCCCTGCTGCAAGGCCTCCAGAAATGGAGAACTCATCGCCCTCCTTGTTGCCCTCTCTGCCTCTGCCATCCCCAGCTCCTGATTCTCTGTGCCAAGCAGAATACATCTTAACCTTCCACACGACAGCCCTTAAACACGTGGGCAAAGCAATCATTCTACCTGTCCCACCCCCACCATCTCCTCTTTACCAGACTGCATAAAACCAGTTCCTTGAAATAATCCTTAAAGTACTAAATAATCCACTTTCCTCACATCTTCATCTTCAACTCCTGGTGTGACATCATCTCCAATCCCCTCAGCCTTGTGGGTTCCTTCCACCGGAAACTTTCCAGATTGTCAATGTGTTTCCTGAATAAAATGTGTTGTCTAGAACTAGATGAAATCCTCTGTGACCTGACTAGGGAATTCTCAAAAGGGCTATTCCCTGCCTTGTTCAGACACTCAGCCTGGGTCTGCTGCACTATCTTGTCGACTGTCTCATCCTCTGGCCGACAGGAATGTGAACTGGACCACCTGAGGCTCTAGGTTCTCTAGACTAGCCACAGCTCTCCCATCATGTATGTGAGCTGTTGAATTTTTAAGCCTAAGGGCAGGACCCCTCTATTCACCTCTATCAAAGTCCATTTTATTTGACTCAGACTTTCATCCTAGGTTGGTAAGATTTTTGCAGGGAACTGACTAGAATGTGTTACTCACTTCCCAGATTTTTGTCATCCACAAATTCAAAAATCAAGCTAGGCATGCCAGGCATGCCTTCATCCGAAGCACTGATGGAGAGATCCCTGGGGCACTGCACTAGAGACTTCTCTCATGTTCCACATCAACCCATTAATCACTATTCTTTGGGTCTGGTCATTCAGCAAGTGGTTTTGAATCCATTAAACTGTCTGGTAGTCTACAAGGAAAGCATGAGAGCCTCTGTCCTACTCTTTGCTCAAACATAGGTGTTTTATATATCCACAGTGCTCACTCAGTCTATAGTTTAATAATAACTGTCCCATTAAAAAATGGAAATGAGGTTCAACTGGCATGACCTGCTCTTGATGAGGGGTCCTGGTGACTTACCACCTGCCTAATAATTCAGTCTAGAATTTTGCCTGAATTGAAGTCAGCCTTAGCAGGCTGTCACTGGAAAACTCTCAACTCTTTTTGTAATTGGGGCGCCATCAGCTCTCTTTGGTTCCCCAAGTCCTCTCCCGCTGTCCGTGATGTTTCAGAGACCCCTGAGAGCTGGGCAGCAGCACGTGCCAGGCCATCCAGGCCTGACCCCTGAGGACATCAAGGCCATCTCTCACCATCTCCTCACATCTTCACCTTCAACTCCCAATTGTTAATAATAACTACAATAGCTGGAATTTATGCAGCACTTTGAGGTTTGCAAAGCACTTCACACTATCACTCCATCCTCACCACAAGCCTGTGAGTCACAAGCTGAGGCTTGGAAGGGTTAAGGGCCACACAGTAATTCAGTGTCTGAGACAAGATTGGAACTTGGGTCTTCCTGACATGGAGCCCAGCACTTTCCAGAACATCCCCTACCTGTGTCATGGGTCATTTTTTTTCTGTCTCCTTGGTAGAAAAAAGGGAGAAAGAGAAGTATCCTTCCTTGTGTCTCTCATCTGTTATCCCCAGGCCCCCCACGCGGTGCTCCCAACCCTGAGCATCTATCACCCACCTCAGCTCCCCCTTGCTGGCAGAGGCCTGTGCCGCACTTTTAGCTTCATTCACAGTTGCCTGTTCTTGCTACGTCTTCTGTCCTCATGCTCGTCTGTTAGACGAGGGCCTCCTGGCCCTCTGGGTCTCCTTCCCTTTGTGTTCTTCCTCGATTCCACGAAACCAGTTCTCCCCAAACCTAGCTAAGATGCATGTCCACTATGCCAGCTTTCCTCAGCGATGTCCCTCTAGATCACTTCTCTGCCAGGCCCCTTTGCAGACACAAAAGCTCCACTGCTGAGCTGCAGCAAGCAGGTTTTCCTGCATTGCTCTGGGGCCTCTTCCACCTGGCAGAGAACCAGAAAAGCCCCATGAAGACCAAAGCTGCTCTTGTAGAATATAACTTCTGGTCCCTTATGATCACAGGGTCCCAACCTCCTGGAGTCCAATGTAAGTATTACAAAACTGAATTTATAAAGTCCTCACACTCAGTGGTCTCTCATCACGTTTCCCCATCAGCACAGATGCAAACAGAAACACTGGGCCAGTCTAGCTATTCAGCTCATTGAAGACCTACAGTGTCCATCACCCCCACCATTCTGGTAGGTGATGGTTCGTCCTGATGGGCTTGGAATGGTGTTCAGGACCATTCATGACTTCGCAGGCCCTTTCACTGATATCAGAAGAGTGGGCCCTTTTCCATCCAATCACTGGGAAATTTTCCAATACAAAATATCCTAATTTCCTAATATCTAAGACCTCTGAGAATGTACAATCCTCTGTTACCTTATTCTATTCAGAGATTGACTGTTTTTATATCTTCATACCCCTCCCCTGTGCCTAGGATGGTACTTTATACAATGTAGGCATTTAGTGAATAACTATTTTTAAATAAATGAAATAATGTATGTAAAGTCTTTGCAAACCTTAAAGCATTAAATAAGTGTGAGCTATCATCATTATCATCATTATCATCATCATCATCATCTTCATCATCATCATATTAGAGGCAGCTGGCAATTTCAATCAGTCAACTAGAATTTATAAAGTGCCTACTGTGTGTCAGGCAGTGTGATCTAGGATAGGCTGGTGGATAAAGATCTGGTCTTGGAGCCAGGAAGACTTCAGCAGACCTAAGGACAGCTGATGGGGGATGCAATGAAGGACATTTTTTAATATCCTTCTTACAATGGTTCAAGTACTAGCTGTGTAACTCGGGGCAAGTCACTTAAACTTACAATGTTCTGGACAATTCTGTAAGACTGTGAATTGGTGAAAAGGTTCCACTTGCCAGTGAAATCACAGGTCCAGTTCCGAGCCCTATTATTTTAACTAATTAATGAGTGAATCAAAGAATAAAGGGGGAGACCTGTTACAGTCTGAGCATCTCACCTGAATATTAAAAGAAAAATTCCCGAATACATTATTCTGAGAGTGAAAAGTTTTCCTGTTTTGTGTTGGCAGCTTCTGTGTGTCTGACCCTCCGTCCCTGTCTGAATGGAGGGAAGTGTATTGATGACTGCATTACTGGGAACCCCTCCTACACCTGCTCCTGCCTTGCAGGCTTCACAGGGAAAAAATGCCACCTGGGTGAGTATTTCTCTGGGATAATGGCGCCACGCGCTGATGCTCTTTGAGGGATGCTGCTGTGATAAACAGCCCAGACCTGGGATACTGGTGGTGGAGGGAATGCCCTCTGCCAATGTGGAGGCAACTTAGATAGTCTTCCAGAAAAGCATCCCCAATCTGACCATTCTGTAAGCTCCAATTTGGGCTGATTTGGTTTTCTTCACCTGAGGCTTCATGTTCTGTCTTTCAGATGTGAATGAGTGTGCCTCCCATCCATGTCAGAATGGAGGGACCTGTACACACAGCGTAAACAGTTTCAGCTGCCAATGCCCCCCAGGCTTCAAAGGGCCCACCTGTGGGACAGGTAAGACACACCATCCAAAAGAAAGCCTACCAGAATCCCTGCCCCTTCAGATTTCAAACACCCCTCCCAAATCAGAGACAAGAGTCACAGGGCTGTCCATATGCCAAGCATCTTGTTGCAGATTCTGTGCACTAGAAAGAACCTCAGAGACCATCTGATTCGATGCGACCCAGGGAGGAATCCTTCTGAAGCACCCAGACAGGTGAAGACCCCCAAAGACAGGGCACCCAGCACCCCTCGAGGCAGCTTATGCTCCTCCTGGACAGCTTGTAGAGTCGCAAGCTTTTCCTGGCATCAAGCCCAATTCAGTTCCTTTGCTCTTCTACCTGTCTCCACTCTGTAATTAGGACACAGATGGACGGATTCCTGGCTGAGCCCCACAGGATCCAGGCTTCACACTCAGAGCCTCTGCTCTAGGGACTTGTTCAGTTTCCTCTTTTGTTTATGTTTTAAACATTATCCTTCTGGTATCCCTATGAGTAGGTGAGACAACGATCATGAGCCCAACTTCACAGATGAGGAAACTGAGGCACAGAGAGTTGATGCGCAAGAGAGAGAGCAACATGATGTTTCCATGGCAGAGCCCAGATTTCCTAAATGCTTGGTCAGCGTCTTGATCTGTGAACATGCTGGTGTCTTATAAATGCAGCCTCAGCAGAAAAAGGCAACTGCCCACCCTCCATCCCAGGAGGCTGACCCTGAAGCTGTCCTCCCTCCTAGCCCCAGGACACTGGAGGCGGCCTAGACCCCCACCGGGGTGGTGACACCCTCTCTCACCACTGCTTGCCAGGTTTCTTTCCTTTCTCTGGGCCTCGGTTTTCTCACCTATAAAATGAGGAGGTTAGATGAGATGACCTCTGAGCTTCCTCCTGGCTCTAAGTCTCTGCTTCCCCAATCCTCTGATCTCTGCTCCCGCGGGGAATGCTGAGCTCCTAAGCCCACCTCCTCTCAGCCACCCAAGCCTCTGTCATCCATTAATCCTGCTCAGGCGACACCACCTACCCAAAGGGAAGCTTCATTTTGGACTCTCCATCTCCCACAGAAAGTTAGACCTGGATTGTCTCTACCACACAGCAGAGTGTCTGCCAGGAGCAGATGGCTGGTGGAACCCATCCCATGGTTCAGAACAATTCTTCTAGACTAAAGGGATCCCTGAGGCTTCTCAGGACAGGCCTGTCTGTCAGCAAGCAATCATCAAAGCTACGGAAAAGCCTCCCTTGGGGAGCTGATGGACTATAAACCAGAGGCTGGGGTCAGGAACCCGGCTCCAAGATCCAGAGAAACAGATAGAAACTGAGAATCGCAGTGGGGGAGAGGGGTCAGGGGCCGGGGAGGCCACTACCAAGGAAGACCATGCCTGGAGGGCTGCTTGTTAGAAACAATGACGGCCACACCCTGGGCCATGGGCTCCTCGTTGTCAGGCCCCATTGCACAAATGACACTGATGCTTTCAAAGCTGGGAAGGGAAGGAACACTGAGGCCAGACAACTACCAAAGATGACATGGGTATTGAGACTGAAATCTAAGCCCAGCACTCTTTCCAGGCTCTTTACAAAGTTAGCCTTGGGAGGGCAGCTAGGTAGCACAGTAGATAGAGCTCCAGCCTTGGAGTCAGGAGGACCTGAGTTCAAATCTACCCTCAGATACTTGACACTAGCTGTGTGACCCTGGGCAAGTCACTTATCCCCACTGCCTCACCCCCCCCCAAAAAAAAGTTAGCCTTGGGAATCTTGGAGGATCTCTGTTTGACTCTGGCTTGACTGTAGTCCCAGAAAATCATGGGCTTCTTTCTCATGGGGCCATTTGTCCTGTCCTGTGGGCAGATCATAGAACCTCAGAGCGGGAAGAGACCCTGGGGCCATCAGTCCCACCCAGAACAAAAGCCTCCCCGTACAACCCCATGGCAGTGCCCTCAGCCCCCAGCCCACTGTCCTCTGAATACCTCTAATTTCCTTACATCAAGCCACCATCTGCCTCAGCTGCACCCACTGCACCCAGTTCTGCCCTTTGGGACCAGGCTGAACAACCCTAATCCTCCTTCTTTGAGAATGTGTGCTGGGCCTGTAGTAAAAAAGCCCTGGGTTTGAATCCTGCCTGCAACACTTACTAGCTGTCTATACAAGTCATTAAGGCTGTTTCTTCACAGGTAAAGTGGGTTTGACAAGCACTTCTGGCTTCACAGTGTTCTTGTGAGGCTCAAATTGGATAATGCATGTAAAACCCTTTGCAAACTTTGAAGTGTGATAGAAATGGCAGCTATGCAGTTTCCCTACTATCTCAGAGAATAATTATGTTAATAATAAAAACAATAATAGTTAGCATTTATAGCATGCTTTAAGGTCTGCAAAGCTCTTTACAAATATTATCTCATTTATTGTATATGTATAATCTATATCTGATTGCTTATAGTTGGGGTGGGGGAGGGGAGGGAAGGAGGGAGGGATAGAATTTGGAACTCTAAATTTAAAAACAATAATTGTTTAAAAATTATTTTAACATGTAATTGAGAGGGAAAATAAAATATATTAACTTTTTTAAATGTATCATCTCATTTAAACCTCACAACAACCCTGTAGGTAGGTATTGTAGGTAAGTAGGTAGGTATTGTCATTTTACAGATGAGGAATCTGAGGCAGACCAAAGTGAACTGACTTGCCCAGGGTCACAACGTTAATAGGTGTCTGAAGCAGGATTTAAGCTCAAGTGTTCCCGACTTCAAGCCTATCACTCTCTCTACAGAGCTTGAAGCCTCCCCCACCCCCATTTCTCTTTCTACATTCTCTCGATAATTACCTCTGCACAGATGACTCCCAAATATCTCTCTCCAACCCTGACCTTGCGCCCACGTTCCAGATCTGTATTTCTGTCTAATAGAAATCTTTTCATTTAATTGCAAAGGGATGTCATGTAACTACTGTGTTTATGTCTCCCTTGTTCAGTGGAATCCCCATGTGACACCAAGGACTGTCAGAATGGTGGAGAATGCCAGGCTGGAAATGGGACTGCAGAGTGTGTGTGCCAGTCAGGGTACACAGGAGAAAACTGTGAAATCGGTAAGAAGCCAGGCAGGCAATTTTTACAAGGAGCAGAGTGGCATTGAGGAGAGTGCTGGTATTGAATTCTGGATTCAAATCCCATCCCTGACATCTGCTCACTGTGTGGCCCTGAGCAAGTCACCTACTCTCTGAGTTTTAGTTTCCTCATCTGAAAAATGAGTGTGATCCTATCTGCCCTAATGGCCTCCCACCAGAAGACTAACTCACTCACGCCATCTGTGATTCCTCCCCCACAGATATAAATGAATGTGACTCTGACCCATGCATGAATGGGGGGAAATGTGTGGACCTGGTGGCTAACTACACCTGCCTGTGTTCAGAGCCCTTCCTTGGCCCTCGCTGTGAGTTAGGTAAGAAGTCTCCCTCCACGTGTGACAGCCCCTGTCACATCTCAGCCCCTCAGTTCATCTCATTTCGCTCTTCACTGGCTCTGCCTATTCCTCACTTTCTTCCACCCAAGCCCAGGCCTGCCTCCGGTGCCCTTCCGCTCTGCTGACACTGCCTGGCTCTGCTTTTCCATTCTGTCTAGATCAGTCATCCTGTGAAGATCGGAGCTGCAGAGACAGGCAGACTTGCAATTACATCCGCCCAGGGCGCTACATCTGCACGTGTTCTCCTGGCTACTATGGGAACAACTGTCAGTATGGTAAGCAGCTGGGGTGGCCCATCTCCCTGACTCACGACATTCAGATGGACCACCCCCTGGGGTGGCGTGGGGGTTAGAAGGCAGAGTATAATGGCTTCTTGGGAAACAGGAGCAGCCATCCACCTGTGGAACTTCTGACTGCCCACATGCTTTCCAAAGAGAATGAAGAACAGAGGCATGTATACAGCAAGCCACGGACATGCAGCGGGGAGGCCCACGAAGTCAGTTTCAAGTCGTGGCAGAAAGAAGAAGGAGAATCCCCACGTGGTCACTGACCACTGCAAAAAGGCAATGAGAAAAAATATCGGTAACTACCCACCCCATGCATATTTTCCCAACTCAAGGAAATCTTTATGAAAATAATCTACACACACACACACACACACACAAAAAAAGTAATCCTTGACGAAGGCATTTCGCAAACCATATTCCAGTTGAATGAAAGGTTCAGAGAACAAGGGAGTCCTCTACAGTTAACATTTAAGAAAAAGAAAAGCAGTCAACTCAGGAGAACAAGCATTGCTTTAAAAACCCTCTTCCAAGAAGCTACTTTTGAGATGCCTTGAAAGATGGAACATACTTAGCAAGGCACAAACAGGGAGGGAGTTGAATGACCACCCTGTCAAGGCAGATATCCAGATCAGAGCCAAAATCAAACAGGGATTTCCTACGGATGGACAGTCCATGGCTCCTATGGATGGACAGGATGATCCTGGTTGCACATGGCACCATCCTGATTGTATGAGGCCCCACAACAATGCGGGGTCACCTAAAAGAGAACTAGAGTCACGATATTTTGGTCTAATCAACCATATGGGAAAAAAATCAAAGGGATAAAGAATGACTATTGTCCAAACCACGCTTGGCAGCTGGCTAGAAGGCCCACAGAAGCGGTCCATGAGTACGTGTATCTTGGACAAGCACTGCAGATGGACAATGAACTGAGCCCAAAATTAAAAGAGGAAAGAGGGGAAGCTGACTCACCTCTGGGAGTTTTTAATGGCCCCAAAGTTCTCCCCCAACAAAGGCCTGCTCATCTTTTCAGCACCAACATTCTTCTAATGGCAGTATAGTGCTGCTGGTCATTCAATACTGTTGTCCAAAGGACAGTAGAGGGATTCGTGGTGGGTGTGACAAGGCTAAGGCTTATTAACAACAAAGAGATGAATGGGAGAAAAGATGCCAAAGACACCACCAAGGAGACAAAGGATGGGAAAAAAAGAGAGGGGCCAGTCGTGAAGCAAGAGAAAGGGATGGCAAGTAGCATGTGAAGGCTCCGTTGGTGCCCACATCATGTCTGGCATCCAGACATGCCCCCAGTATGTAAGCAGACCACATGCAGGGGATTTATTGGAAGATATGGCCAAGAATTCTACTGAATGAGAAGGTGGGGATGAGTTGCACTGGCTGTATTTAGGGGAGCCACCTTACTGATGGTATCACATACCCCTGAAATGCCAAAGTAAATACAGAAGTCTACACCTGGATTCCAAAGCATCTCTATATTCCACAACCTGGAGTCCCATACGGAGTCTCTTATGACTCTACATCATAACTATCACCTCACCACGTGGCTCTGCCTTGTGAAATGGCCGGGCATGTCCACCAAATATTCTGGTCTTCAGCAAGATCTTGGCTAAAGGACTAGAGCCTGGGAAGAGGAACTGTCTGGTGGGAACCTTGGGAATCAGGATCAGAAGCATTTTTGTACAGTGAAGAGAGAAGATCAAGGGAGAGCCAAGGGTGTCTGGGGCACAGCGAGGCATGGCTGAGTTCATCTGGACAGTGGCACTCATCAAAGGGCGATTAAGTAAAGAGACCATTTCCAGTCAATGGACTTCCTTCCCTGCTTCCTACTGCTGATAAAGTGGTCACTGCACATGGGAGTTATTTTTAAACCATAACAGAGCATCTCCATGGGAACGACATACTGAGAACCATCACTGACCCTGAGCTGTTGCTACACAGGGAGCTGTCTTCTCCTCAGCAGTGTGGGGCTTGCCCCCAGACCCCACCTCCTCCACAAAGTCTCACAGTAACAGCCCATGCTGCAATATTTCAAGGGACGGCAACTCCGGGTGCGCACCCTCTCCTCTATCTCCCCCACAGAGCCCAGCTCCTCTAGGGCCCAGAGGATCTTCCTGAGCGGCTGGAGCCAGCCTGGGGGGGGAGCCTCTCCAGGCCTGAGCTCTGTCAGTCCTCAGACATCAAGACCCTAGGCTCGCCCCCAGACCACAATGAGGCACCCCAAGGCACAGCAAGAAGAGCTGTCCAGAGGTCCGGCTTCTGGAGCCCCCTGCTCTCCTCACCCTGGGAGGTGGTTGGGAAGCATCAGCTAAGAGAATGGAGCTGCAGAAAGTGTCTGTGGTCAGAGAGAGAGGAAGAGTCTTCCACCATCTTAACGCGTCCCAGCATGAGCAGGCCGAACGACTCACTTCCATCAGAGGGGGAAGATGAGGCACCAGGAACGCAAGGAGTTGTGTGATGTTCACTGGCGGCAGCAAGGCACAGAGCAGACCAAGCCAGGTGTACTACTTAGTCATTCATAAATATCTCAGAATCAGCGTCAGGGGTTCTCAACAATTCTGTGTCAGGAACCCCACTGGCAGTCTGGGGAAGCCTAGGGACCCCTTTCTCAGAATAATTCCTTTCAGAAATGTTAGATTTCAGCTAGAAGTTTTTGAAAATGAAGAAGCCATTTTCCGCCCATCCAAATTCACAGATCCCAAGTGAAGAACCCCTGACCTAGGTAACATTTCCCTCTCTAAGAGTTTCACAGTGCACAGCAATCCAACTGAAGTGAATTAAATCTTCCTGGCCACTCTGAGTCATTTAGAATAGCCGTCAGTAGGTGCCTAATGGTGTCCATGTAGGGTAATGAGAACAAATGAGCCAGGGTGGCCAGACTAGAACAGCTCGGAGCATCCAAGATCCAGACCTGGAAGAGATCTTAGAGGCCATCTGGTCCAACCCCTTCATTTTACAGATGGGGATACTGAAGCCTGTGGAACATGAGTGACTTACTGAAGTCTGCTCAGCTAGCTTGTCTCAAAAGCGAGATTTGAACTCGAGTTCCAAAGCCAGTGTTCCTTCTGCTGAATCACATCATAATCCTCGATGACAGGGAGGCCCAGCCGGGAAATGCTGGTGACTAAGGGCTGGGGATCAGCACTGAGACCAAGAGGCAGGAGCCAGAGAGGAGATGTCACCGCGGGCCTGTCTACCCGATTGGTCAGGCAGCTGCATCTCAGAGCCTGGGGAAGCACTGAGAGAAGACAAGAGAAGTGCCAAGCTTGGTCCATGCCTTTGGCATGAAATGCCGCACAGCTCCTTCCTGGGCCACTGGCAGGTGACAGACAGCAGGCCCAGGGAACCTCTAAAAGTATGGCTACTAGTGACCCAGCCCAAGCCAAGGCAGGGCAGCTGCCCTGGAGCTTGTCACCGCTTCCAGAAGCTACAGGACTGACCATGGCATAACCCGTGCTTGCCTCCCTTGCTAGTTCAACTCCTCCCTACTAAAAAATGGATGGTTTTAACCTGAGCCTTGATACACGGGGAGGAGGAGGAGGGTCAGCACGGCACTGGGGAAGGAACTGGATTCAAATCCCATATCTGCTTTTTCTCCTCTGTGTAATGTCAGTCCCTTCCTCTGGCCCTCAGTTTCTTCACCCGTCAAGTGAGGGAACTGGATGAGGTGATGTCTAAGCTCTCTCTCCTGGCCTTATTTAGGGAGCTAGGTGGGCAAAGTGTGAGGCTTACAGTCAGGAAGACCCAAGTTCAAGTTCTGCCTCAGATACCTAGTAGCTGTGTGATCTTGGACAAGCCAGTAGACATCTGTCTGCCTCAGTTTCCTCACTTGTAAAATAGGGATAGTACTAGCGTCTACCTCAAAAATTGTCATGAGGACCAAGCAAAATAACATGTTTTAAGCATTTTGCAAAATTTTAAACATTACACAAATGTTAGCTGTTGTTGTTATTACTCCCTCTCTACTTTCTGTTCCGGTCCAATGGGCCTGCTCATTCTCCCGCCTCTATGCACCCCTCATTGCCTCTGCCTCCTGGAATCTCTAGCCCCTTTCAAAGTACAGCCCAACAGCCATCTTCTACAGAAGGGCAGTCAGCACTCAAAATGACCTTGTGTAGTTTTGTGCACTTTGTGTATTTACTTCCCTGTTTCCATGGGTTCCCCTTCAGTAGAAGGCAAGCTCTCTGAGACAGACTGTTTTAACTTTTTTCTCTGTGTCCCTAGAGCCTAACCCAGTGCCTTAAATACAACAGGTGTTTAACGAGTGTTTGCTGAATTAAGCTCCATTCCAACCGGAAATCTCTGATTTTAGGCCTTATCAGAGCTAGATCTTTGACTGCTTTTAAACAAAACAAGAGATGATTGAAATAAACAGAGACAAGCTATCTTCAACGTCTACTATGCTGAGTACTTTGGGGCACAGGGAGACGCAGAACACGCGGTCCCGGCCTTTCAAGGGCCACACAGTATAGCTGGGGAGACAAAATGTATGCCCATGAAAAGCAAACTAACAAGACAATCCCAGCCTCTCCCTTCATGAGCCCTCTCCCCGGCCCCCCTGTGATTCACTGTGATGTCTTCCTGCAGGAGGCCCCAGAATCCCAAGTGCCTGTCTCTCCAACCCATGCCAGAACGAGGGCACCTGCCTGGAGACAGACCAGGGCTACCTCTGCGAGTGTCCAGATGGACACACAGGCTCCGACTGTGCAGAAAGTAAGCACGACATCGGTTCTAACCAGAGCCTCCCAGGTGCTGACACCCTCCATGGCATACAGCGCGGCAGTCAGAGCGACGCTCTAGCTAGACACCGAGAAATAGCCAGGGTCATTCTGAGTGAATGATTCTGATCTCCACCTGCTCCCACTGCCAGGACACTGGTCAGTTTGCTCAACAGTCGCCTCACCGGTTCTTCAACGAGGAAGGGTCAATGGAATAGGCATGTGTTTACACAGGGTGGTGTGTGGGATGGAAGGAAAGAATCACTCAGGTCGTGACAAAGGCAACATCACTAGTCATTCATCTCTTCCCCCTTCACTCCCCTCTTGCCCACACACAACAATGAGAGGAAGGTGGCTGAGTCTTTCAGAAAGAAACTTGGCATTCCCACATCCAGGCAGCCAGGGAGGTAAGCAGCAGCTACTGTCTAGCTGAAAAGAACAGTTTTTTTCACCCTCTGATGCTGCCTATAGATAGAGTTTAAAACCAAGGAGAGCCCAGGCTTCCGGGCTGTGTCAGACCTTGGAACGAGGGCAAGTTGGAGGGGCCGAGGGGACTTCGCAGCGACATCGTTCTGGGGAGTCTGATCATGCCTGTGTGTCCCTGTGCTGTACAGGTTCCTGGGAAAAGTCTCATGAATTAATTTGGACTGTGAACTGCCCGAGGTCTCAGACAGACTTGGCAACAGTCATGTGAGGGCACTGGCTTCCCGACAGCACCTTCTGAGCACTCTGTGTTCCCCTGGCACACCTGCATCTCAAGTCCCAGGATTCTGGCAGCCAGGAGGATAGGACCCTAACCCTCTGGCTCCTTTCTTCTTTTTCTGGAACTTTTGTTGATGTCATTCATTTTCCGCATCTCCCAGAAAGCTATCCCATCTACAAAAAAACATTTTTTTAGAGAAAAAGAGGACGATTCAGCAAAACTGACCAATCTACCAAAAATTCTGAAACCATAAGCAGTGTTGCCTGCCCATGGATCTCCCAATGGCAGAGCAGTGGGTTGCAGGTGTTTTCTCCTTTCTCTTCTTTGGGGCCATGCTTGGTATTTTTATAATTGTGCATCTCTGCCTTTGGATTTTCTTGTGGGTTTTCTATTTGCACGTCCGATGCTGTCGTTACCATTTATCTGGTTTTCTTGCTTCTGCATCGGCTCAGCACCTCTCCCCGGGCTTCTCGGGTTCCGTCCCACTCATCATTTCCTGCTGGCACCGATATTCCATCAGATTCTTCTGCAGCAGTCAATCGAGCCCTTCCCCCAGTCAATGGCAGCTACCTTGTTTCCAGGTCTTTGCCACCACAAAAAATGCTGCTACAAATATCTCCATGTCTCAGGGTCTTTTCGTCTTCTCAAGGTGTCTTTGTTTCTTGGTCGATTACAGAGCTCCCAGAAGACTGTGAATGCCGGAATGGGGGGAGATGCCTCGATGGAAACTTCACCCTCTGCCACTGCCCCCCGGGATATTTTGGAATCCTTTGTGAATTTGGTACGGACCACAGGAGGAAAACATCTCTTTTTTTACTGCCCTCACAACAAAACTCCCTGCCCCCGTCCAAAGACCACGCAGCAATGCTCCTGACTGCCCGCTGGCCCTGCCCACGCTGCTCCTCTTCCATTCCCCCATGAACTGCTGCTTCCCCCTTGGGGATGCATCTGCAACTTGATTTAGCAACCCTTACTTACTGGGTCATCTTCAGTGAAAAGCACTTCTTTAGTGAGACAGGACTCCCTGGTCCCTTAACATACACAGCTGTTGATGAGCCAGTCATTTAAAGTCCCTGGGCCTCAGTTTCCTCAATGATGCTAAAAAGGGGGTAGCAGAGGGAGGGGGGGAGAGACAGGAAGAGAGGAAGAGACAGAGACAGAGACAGAGACAGAGACAAAGACAGAGACAGAGACAGAGACAGAGAGATCCACAGTAGCCAAACTCCTCACAGCCAGCAGGGGAAGGTGCCTGGGTAGTTTTCTCACTTCTCTACCCCAGGACAACTCGATGGTAAAGGTGAGGGCTGTGGTTTCACAGGGAGGAGCACATTCTCACTGAAAGGAATCTGACTGGCCCACCATCTTTGTTGCTACAAGCAAGGAATGGGTCAGTGGAACTCCCAGGGTACAATCAAGCCGTATGGAAGGTTCCAAAGTGGCCAGGGCAGGAGAACCAAGGGAGGAGAATGTCTAAAGCACAGACAGTCCATCACAAGAGAGGCTGATCCAGGCTGTCTTGTATACAGCAGGCATTTAACAAATTCTTGTCGAGTCTAACTGGATTCTGAAAACAAAAACAAAAAACAAACCTCAAGTCATTTTGACTTGTACACCATCGCCCAGAAAAATGCAGGCAGGTACGGATACACAGATTTTCCTTTGGGCCTAAACAATCGTGCTTAGAGACCAAGTGAAGAGAGCAGGAAGCCCCTGTGGTTAGCATGACGGACAACCCACGATTCACATGTACCTGTGCTGAGTTAGTTTCGATTGTTAGGCATGGGGTGTGCCTGCCCACTTGAATCTGGGTGCCTGGCGGGGCGGGGGGGGCGGGGCCTCTTCTTTGTCCCTGCAGAAGTCACCGCCACCCCGTGCAATGTGAACAGCCAGTGTCCTGACGGCGGTTACTGCATGGAGTACGGCGGGAGCTACCTCTGCGTGTGCCACACCGACTACACCACCAACCACTGTGAGTGGGGCTGGGGCACTGGGGGAGAGAGGCACGGGAGGAACGAAAGAAAGGCGAGGGCCGCCTCTGAATGGCAGAGCGACTGAAGGAAAGGCTCCTCAGAATCCGGGTCATATAACCAGTGGGAAGGAAAAGGCGTCCTGGCTTCGTTCCAATGCTAACCAGCTGTGTGACCTTGGCTAAGTCACTTAAGCTCTCTAGGCCTCAGTTTCCCCACCTGTAAAATGAGAGGGCTGGACTCGACCGCCTCTAAGGTCCCTCACCTCTCCACTATTTCTACCTGAAGACCTAGGAAGGAGAGGGAATGGATCTGGGTACAAACCAAGAATGAAAACTATTCAGGAAAAAAAAACGGGCAGGTTTGGGAATGCTGGGTACCCCGGATCAGAAGGCGTCTCGATATACACACACTTGGGAGATAAGGGGTGCACCCCCTCAGCTGCCTGCCATCCTCTCAGGAAGGCTGTGTAAGGAAACGTGTTTGACCAGCTGGGGTCTCCCCTTCCCCAGCTCTGCCCTCTCCCTGCGACTCAGATCCCTGCCTCAATGGGGGCTCCTGCAATGCCCATGACGACTCCTACACCTGCGAGTGCCCACGAGGCTTCCTCGGCAAGCACTGTGAGAAAGGTATGGCCGCCAGGCTCGCCGTCCCTCCAGACTGCCCCCTTTACGCTGCTACCAGACAGGTTCGGTGATGTGATAAAGGGCAGAGCGCTGACCATCCGTGTGACCCCAGGGAAGTCAGCTGAGCCCTGTGACCCTCAATGTCCTCAGAGCACTGGCTCTGGGCTTAGAGGATCTGGATTCTGATCCCACCACCTGTGTGACCACAGCCAAGTAGCTTCAAGGCTCTCCTCCTCATCTATTTAAGACAAGGGCCACCCAAAGCACTATCTATCACAAGAGAGCCGCGTCAGTCCAACTGCAGGCCCTAGGAATTCTCCAGGAACCCCCAGCACCGCCACGGTCACCCCAGGGCTTGGCCCAGGTTCAAAAAAGACCCGCCAGCTGCTCCCTCCATTGGCCTCCCAAAGATTTACAAAGATGAGGGAGAGAGGAAACAGGTCTGCATTAGCTGTCAGTGACTTCGAGGCAGCAATGGAGCCCTTCCCCAGAGTCGTAACAATACTTTTCATGCCTGGGGCAAGCTTCACAAACTATGCCCCAGGGATATAGCATAAGGAGTGAATCATATAAACAAGACAAATTCTGCAGGGGCATCTTCTGAATGCCACTGGAAGCAAAGTCCAGACCCTAGCTACTCCCAAGGTAGCCATGAATTCAGGTGGGAAATGTCCTCCCCAAGAAAGAGCCTCTGGTTGAGGTCAGGGTTCTTAAATCAAAAACAATCCCAAGCCTAGAGACAGGGAGCACTTCACAGGTGGTGGGCCTGGCTCTTCCTCTCTCTTCTCTTTCCTCAGTAAGGCCGAGACTGTGCAGCTCCGGGCCCTGCCGGAACGGCGGGACCTGCAAGGAGTCCAACGGGGAATACCGATGCAGCTGCCCCTATCGGTTCACAGGGAAGCACTGTGAGATAGGTAAGGCCCGCACATCAGAGGCCAGCACATGAAGGTCAAGGTTGGGAAGGCACAGGGGGCCAGAGCACAGACCCAGAGGCCAGCAGCTGCTGACTCCTCTTGGTTACGTGCTACGTTCTGTTTTCAGGAAAGCCAGACTCTTGTGCCTCTGGCCCTTGTCAGAACGGAGGGACCTGCTTCCATTACATTGGCAAATACAAGTGCGACTGTCCACCAGGGTATTCCGGGCGGCACTGTGAAATAGGTAAGGGATGTGAAGCCAGTTGCAGGTGGCCAGCGTGCTCAGTGAGCACCCTAGACTTGAAGCTAACTTCTTCTCTAGGTAGGGGCAGGGCTCCAGTAGGCTCACGGGGGACCCCACCATTTCTCATTTGACACTAGGCTTTGTAGATCATACCCAGGCTACTTAGCGATTGGAGTTTTAGATCCCAGAAACAACAACTCATAGAACCTCAGATTCAGAGAACGCTTGTATGCCATGGCCCACATCCAGCTGACTCGAGTTCCAAAGGCCTGTGGATGGAAGAGTTTTATGAGGAAGGCCACATGACTAGGTCCAGGCAGCTCTAGTGACGCCTGTTTGACCACTCACCACCTCCATAGTGTGTCTCCAGAAAGATACTAGACCCGTATTCAGGAAGGATGTGAAGGCAGGGGGAAGTTCCTCTCCGAAGCAGAGAATCACAGGATCTCACAAAGAGAAGGTCACTGCCTGCCTGAGGCCCGGATTCCTTCTTCAGCCTCCCTGGCAAGTGGTCAGTCATCCTCGGATTGAACACCTCCAGTGACGGGAACTCCACAGAGCACTATATTCCATTTGGGGAGAGCTCATTGTAAGGAAGGGCTTCCTCAAATCCAGCCTCGGTCTGCCTGTCTGCAATGTCACTGCTGTCAGGAGGCCTAGCCCCTCCTCCACGTCCTCCACGTCCACTTGACAAGTACTTAGTAAGCACCTGCTGTGTACCAGCATTGTGCTAGGTATCGTGGGGATGATGACAAAGGACAAAATGGCCCCGCCTTCCACGGGTAATCATCGACTGGAGGAAAACAGTGTGGATTCCAAAAAGCAAACACAAAACACACAATGTTGATACCGAGTAACTTCTGGGTGGAGGAGTCTAGCAACGGGGGGCATCTGTCATGACGGTCTTCCTGTGGAAAATGGTATTTGAGTGGAGCCTTAAAGGAAGCTAGGGAGTCTGAGATGGAGGTGAGGAGGGAGAGTGTTCCAGACGTGGGAGACAGCCTGGGCAAAGGCATGGTGATGAGAGATGAAATGCCATGCCGAGAAACAACAAACTGGCTGGCTCAGATGGAAAATATTACATGTGAAGAGTAATTTTAAGCCAGAGCCAGACTGTGAATGGCCTTAAAAGCCAACTAGGAGCTTGTCTTTTCTCCTCGAGGCAAGAGGGAATTTGGAGAGTCGTGTTCTCCCCAAGCCTTATTTTCTTCAGATGAAACATCTCATCTCCAGGTCTTTCCACTGATGATCCACATATCACGCGGTTTCAAGACCCTTCACCACCCTGGTCACCACCCTCTAAACATTTGTCAATGTCTCTCTTACACTATGGGGCCCAGAAGTGAACCCCTGCTCCAGATGTGCTCTGGTCTGACCAGGGCACAGCAAAGCGGGCCGATGACTTGCATCACTGCAAGTCACACAGCCTAACATCACAATCTACCCTTCGGCTGCAAGCCTCTTCAGCTCGCAGTCACCTACGATGATTTTTTTGGCCCCCAGAGCAGGACTCCCAATTTATCCCGATCATATTCAGCTTGTTATTCCAGCCAGATACATTTTTGGATCCCGCTTCTGTTGTCCAGAATCTCTTCCTCCCTCCTTTGTGTCATCCACCAATTGGACAAGCCATTTGTGTCCTTATCCAGGTCACTGATAGGAAGAGTTAGAGAAGGCAAAGAGCAGAATTCTGCACTCTGAAAGTTTAGCTACATTTTCCAGCTATGGAAGCCGTCACCATACCAAGGTCCTTGGATAGCTTCCATCACAGATTCACATACAACAGAGTGGACCCAGCCTAGCTACTGCTATGTCACCAAGTTGCATCCTCTGACATTGGGTTTTGCCACAATCCCCAAGGTCCATTTCAGAGTATGGCCCACAAGGATCATGACTGAGGCCATTTAGATGGAGGTCTGGGTGGGTTCCATGTCCTTTCTGGCTATCCCTTTCCAGCTCCCTCTCCTTGCTTTATGAGCCCCTGCGAAAATGGTGCCACCTGCAACGATCTTGGCAAAGACTACATCTGCCGCTGCCGTGCTGGGTACACTGGGAAACGCTGCCAGTCAGGTAAGGTCCCAACAATGAATTATGCATTTGCTACATGCCAGGCATTGTGCTAAGTGCTGGGGAAATCAAGAGCAGTCCCTGCCCTCAAGGCAGAGACAATATATGGTAGCTAGGCACCTAGAAGGTACATGTAGAATAGATCTAGTAAGGCAGTCTTACAGGGGAAGGCACCGGCAGCTGGGAGTACTGCAGAAAGCCTACACTCAAGTCTGGGAGCCACAGGTTCTTAACCCTGACCCCCTACGCTGCCTTAAAGACCCCCTTCATAGCCAGGGGAAGCAGTAGGAAAGGAAAACACAGAAAGACAACTTGGAATCCCTGAAGTCCCAGCTCCCTCCGCTTCCCACTTGTCTGATCTTAGATAAGTCACCTCTTCTCTCTGGGGCTGTTTCTTCACCTGAGGCCCTCCCTCCATGGGGGTGGGGATGGGGGCACTGTGAGCCAGAAGCCTTTTTTGTAACCTTTAAATACCATAGAAATGGAAGCTGTTCTAAGAAAAGGAGGGAAGAGGAAAAGACAGGGAGCCATGAAGGAGCCCCATCCCAGACAACTCAAAGTCAGCCCTGTGAGGTCAAGCTTGCGTTTGGTTTTATCCAAAAGAAGAGCAGGGAGTTAGCAGGGGTGGGGAGGCTGAGGAGGAGGAAAAGGAAAGCAGGGAGCCACAAGATGCCAAATGAAAGCCCCTCCCCAAGAGAACCTCTGGTCCTAAGAGGTGCCTTCCGAGTATGAGACCCCCTTGGGTAAAACCCAGATCATTTGCTTATTTTTTATCCTACCCAACATCCAGCACATTTATTAAGTGAATGAATTTAGCAATGGATTTCTTTCTCCTGGTTGATCCCAATTCCCCATGAGCCAGATCATGCATGCTCTAAAGTTTCTCTCTCCAAAAGACTCCAAGCTCTCTCAGAGGTAACTGTGGCTTTTCCTCTTCTCCCACCCTGCCCCATGTGTTCCTTGTCACTCAGAGGTGGACTGCGGTACTCCCAGCTCAGTGAAGAACACCAAAGTGAGATTTAACTCCACCAAGATGGGCTCCCTGGCTGAATACGAGTGTGAGCAGGGCTACATCCTCAGCTCTGAGAACAACCCCAGAGTGTGCAGAGCACACGGACTCTGGAGCGAACCCCCACAGTGTGATGGTGACTGGGTTCCACTGTGAACATATTGAGGTTCTCCCTGAAGGTTGGGGTGGGGGGAGGACTGGAGAACTCTGAGTTTATACCCTCTCTCCCTACTTTGGCTAATTCGGAGCCACATGACACAAAAAATGGAGAGCTTAATGTGGGCATATTAATAACAACTGGGAAGCCCAGGCTCCAAAATTACTGCCCGTTGAACCCAAGACAAGTTTTTTCATCTCTCTGGGCCTCAGTTTCTCGTCTGTGGACTTGGTGCCCCATAAGGTTCAGCTCTAAAGCTGAGAACTGTAACAGACCTTAGAGATCCCATAATCCAAATTCCTCAGTCTGCTGAGAAAGAAAATGAGGCCCAGAGAGATTAAGGGACTTTCCCGCGGAGATTCCCATAGTTATGGCCAGCACTCCTGACTGGCTGTCTCATTAAAAAGCAGACATCCCAGTAACAACCTGTGATGTCTGCCCAGTCCCAAAGACTGTCAACGCCCTTTCACATACAGCATCCCATTGAGTCTTCTTCACATGCCCCTCAAGAGACCAGATCCTCATCTGTACAATGGGTGTAATGAGGTAGGTTCCTCCCTGCCTCACAGGAATGTTGTGGCATTCCACAGAGAATGCAGGTAAAGTGCATCACAAGGGATCTGACTCTAGAAATGTGCCTTCTTCTTATCTGATGTTCTTGAAAGGTTATTCTAGGTCTAGACTCCTATGTTCTAACAGTCTGTGTTCTAGGGCTTCTTCCAACTCCAGCGTTCTGTGAGTCTATGAAATCTAGAGCACCCCCAGCTAAAGCAGTGTCTATACAAACAATGTAGCTCCACCCAAAACAACAGCTGTTGCAGATGCTTCAGTTACAGTCAGAAAGACTTGAGTTCAAATCTGGCCTCAGTCACTGCTTTGTGACCCTGGGCAAATCCCTTAACTCCTGTTTGCCTCAGTTTCTTCATCTGTAAAATGGTGACAATAATAGCATCCAACCCACAGGATGATTGTGAAAGTCAAATGAGATAACATAGGTAAAATGGTCTATAAATGCTAGCTATTATCATCATCATCATCATCATCATCATCATCATCATCCCTACTGTCACTGCCCAAAGTGACCTGAGAGTTTGACACAGTCAAGGCACAGACCCTGAACCATGTCAGCGGTCTCCAGAAGCGGGCAGGGATTCCCAGGGAAGGTAGGCAGCCACTCTGGTTCTTAAAGGAAGCAAAGAATTCCCAGAAGTGGAGCTGAGGAGGAAAAACCATTCCAGGTTTGGGGGGGAGGGCTTGAGAAGCCTTGCAGATCTTCTCCCCGGCCCCAGAGAGGAATGAAGCCATTTCCAGGAGCAGTCATCTCCCGTGAGCCCCAATTTCATTTTGGCTTCCAGACCAATTCCATCTCTGTCGCACCAGTGATTCCCATCCCTGGTTTGGACTCTCTCACAGGTTTCTCAAGGTTTGTTACTGGATTTTCCCAAAATCCTCCTAACAAAGACAGGGGATGGGGAATGGACCTATGATTTGTGGCGTAGGAAATTCCCAGATGAAGAAAATCCCTCTTCCAAAGCAGGTCAGCTCCTTCTCTGCAAGTTACAGTCCAAGAGATCTCTCTTAATCTCAGGTGGTGACTTGCCCAGGGTCCCCCAATCTGCACGTGGCAGAGGCAGGACTTTCTGACTTGAAAGCCAGCACTCTCTCTATGCCAGACCATCCCCAAACCAAATCAGTGTCCCTGTACTAAGATAACATTTCCATCCTCTTTTAGAAATCAATGAGTGTGAATCTCAGCCTTGCCTGAATGGGGGCTCCTGCAAGGACCGGATCGCCAGCTTCCTCTGCGTCTGTGGCTCAGGATACATGGGACCCCACTGTGAGCTGGGTAAGAGAAAGTCCCACAAACCCTGAAAGGACACTCTGTCAGCCACATGGAGTACAAAGGGGAGGACTTGTGTGAATACATTCTGGGCCCACCCTGAGCAGGTTAGGGTAACTCTTGGCTAGGTATAACATCAGGGCCTGTGCACAAGGTCAATGAGAGAAAGAAAGGTCACAGGTATATACATATATGTGTACGTTACCTATAAATAGACACACAATTTTATATCTACCCAGATAGGCCCAGGGCTGTCCCCAGTCATCCTGATCTATATCTGGCCACTAGATCCAGACGGCTCCGGAAGAGAGAGTGATGCTGGTGACTTTGCACAGCTCTCTCTCACTTAAATCCAATGCACTTGCAAGTCACAGCATCACCTTCCTGCTGTATGGTTCTCTTGGAGAACAAAGGACAAACAGCCACATCGATAGACAGACAGACAGACAGATGTGGACCTATACACATACTAATCACAGCAGCATTTTTTGTGCTACCAAAAAAAACTGGAAACTAAGGGGGTGCCTACCAACTATGGAGCAACTGAACACACTGTGGTCCCTGAATGGCACAGCGTGCCAATGTTGCCAAATGGAGAAAGGCCCACCCAGAGTTGGGATGGCCTGCCTCTGACCTCTCCTGGCAGTGTGACCTCGGGCAGGGCTTTTAAGCTGTCAGGGCCTCAGGCAGTGCTCAGACAGTCTGGAAGCTGCAGAAGAGTCTGTACTTGTGAAGGGAGTTCCCGCACTGATGAAATCAGAGACCCAAAGGAAAAAAGAAATGACCAACAGGAGGAATCCTGAAAAACGTGGGCAGGCCTGCCTAGCAGTGACAAGAGGGTGTTCTGCTGCTGAGTATGACAATGACTGTCAGCTGCTTTTCATCCCTGCTAACCTTCTTAGTGAGGAAACTAGTTGGTGAGGCCAAGTCTATCAAACACTGATTAGGCACCTACTGTGTGCAAACACCACCCCAAACAATGAGGACGTGAAGACAAAAACAGAAGGTTGTCTGTGTCCTCTAGAAGGTTACATTCTGCCAGGGGTGAGCTAACAAGAAACAAATGGATAAACAGGGTAATTTGAGAACAGGAGCAGGTAGAAGAATTAGGAAAGGCTTCTCCTTCAGAGAAGCTCAGAAGCCAAGCTTTGAAGGAAGCAGCTGATGAAAGCCGGGTATTCTGTGCAAAAGTCTAGAACCCGGAGACAGGAACAGCAAGGAAGGGCAGGTCAGCTAGGACTCAGTTAAGAGGGAGGAGTCATGTGAATGTCCCCGGAAAGGAAAGCTGGAGCCAGACAGTGAAGAGCCTCGAATTCCAAGGGCATGTTTTATCCTGAAGATAAGAGTGAACCACTGAAGGTTTGATGGGTAGGCAAATGACACAATGAAAGACTATTTTAGCAGCCGAAGGGAGGATGAATCTGAGAGGTGAGATATTAGAGCATAGGAGTGGGCTGCCCTAGTCCAGGTCTGCACTAAGGTGGTGGCTGGGAAAATCGAGAAAATGGGTCAAACACAAGGCAGGTTGTAAAGGTTAAAGATTATGGGTAAGGGAGACAAAGGGTTTGAAGAAGGACTGCAAGCATGGCCGTGCCCCCTGGAGAAAAACCCAAGTTGGGAAGGGAGGTGGGGGAAGACAATGGGTCTTCCATTTGGGTCATGTTTAGTTCAGAATGAAACGGGGATTAGTCTAGAGGGAGGCTGAGCAGCAGCTCATCAGATAACCAGATAGACAGTCAGGCTCTTGCTAGGCTAAATGTCACTGTCCTAAGCCCTTCCTAGAGAGCTGCCTGGGCACCTCTCTGATGCAACAGTGCCAATCACTCCTCTCTATCTATGCCTCATCCCAGGTAGGGACTTCATACTCTACCCCACCCCAACTCTGCCACCATAACCACCAGTGCTGTGCCTGCACTAGGGCCTGAATTACTTATTGAAGGAATTAATACTGGGGAGAGAAGAGAGAAAAGGGCTTTTCCTGCTCACCAGTCTTTCAGAGTGGGAATATATACAAGCATGTGATGACCATATACATAAACACTTCTGATTTCTCAACAGAGACTGATGAATGCCAGTCAGATCCCTGTAAAAATGGAGGGACCTGCAAGGATCTCCCAGCTGCCTTTGTCTGCCAATGTCCCGATGGCTTTGCTGGAATCCACTGTGAAAAAGGTAAGACTCCTGAAGGGGCCTGTTGGACGGCTCCTCACTCTTCCCATCACCTCCCCCAAGCATCTCTCCCAGCCCTCCAACGGTAGCTCTGCTTTGCCGTCAACCCTCATCCTCAAAACTGCCAAGACAGCTGTGCCTAAGCTAAGAAAAGGCGCCTGAGTGGCCGTGCTCTGCCACTCCCCCAAGCTCTTCCCTCCCCACGCCTGAGGCCCGCCTCAAGCCGATACCGTTCTTACCACTGTGTGTGTTTTGGGAATTCTCTAGAAGTGGACGCCTGTGACTCAGGGCCCTGTCAGCACGGAGGAGAGTGTGAGAATGATGGAGGCTCTTATCTGTGTGTCTGCCCTGAAGGTTTCTTTGGTTACCACTGTGAGATAGGTAAGATGGGCACAGATATGACCATACCACCGGCTCACACCTAGCAAATTCCAAGCAGTCAAGAGACTTTCCTGGTGTTCGAGAAGCAGCCCGGGGGTGTAAAGAGTACAAGACTTGAGACCAGAACCCTGAGTCCCAGGCTCAGCTTCCCTGCATTGGCTGTGAATGTATACATTAACAGGCTGGTTGACTTAATGCTCTGAGCCTCATCTGTAGAATGGGCACAGCACAACCTCCTCTCTGGTCTCTGTAAGGAACATGTGAATCATGTTGCTCACGACCCTTGGTAAAACTCAGAGTGGCGCCATTTGTTACGACTCATTTGTCTGCGTATTAACCTGGCTTCAGAGGCCCAGAATGCCCTGCTCAAGGCAGGCCTCCTTGGATTGACTCCCTCCCTTCCTCGCCCCAGCCGGTGGTGCCAGCATGCTTCTCATCTTGCCCTGTTCACTTGTGAGCTTGGATTCCCAGGTTGGGCTGTAAAATTCTAGGGGGTGACCCTTCTTCTCTAATTCTCACCACACCCGGTACAGTGTTAGACAAGAACCGAGTTTCACTTAATCGTGGCACCGAGACGCACCCCAGAGGACTGGCTAGCTGCCTGAAAAGGACGGCAATGACACACTTACATATTGCTTTAAGGGGCTTCTCAAAATTGCTTTAAAAAGTCTTCTTGTCCTAACAGCCCCCAGTGACACAGGCAGAACCTGTCACATCCAAGGAGGAAGTTCAGGCTCCGAGAGGTTAAGTACTTTGCGCATGGTTAGAAGTCTGGGAAGAGCCTGTGGAGGGATTCACACCCCGGTCTCTTCGGTCCAAGTCCACAGCCTGAATCACCTCTCATTCCTCCTCCCCAGATGTCAGCCCCCACAGCTACATTCTGTTTCAGCACAACCCCAGCAGAAAAGCAATGCGGCCCTGGGCCACGCAGGGGGGCCCAGACATTGCCCCCAGGCAAGCCAGCTACCAGACACCCCTCCTCCATCCATATCTGTGCAGTGTCTTAGTAACCATCAGGCCTGCATGCAGTACACAGATCTGCAGCTCATGAACTTTGTTTTTTAATGTTTTAATAACCATATTGTGATACATTTGATTTCTGTTGTACTCCCATGTATTTTACTTTATGCTTTTAAAAACGTGATTCTGAGAAAGGGTCCACAGGATTCCCCCGCCTGCCCACGAGGTCCAAGACAGCCAGGACCCATTGCCAGCTACAGCCCGGGCCCAAAAGAAGGCCTCAATTTGAAGCCCAAAGATCAGAGACCAAATCCTGGCTCTGCCATTTCCTAGCTGCGTGACTCTGACCTTGTTCCCTTCTCCAGCCTCAGTTTCTTCATCTGTAAAATGAAAATGTTGGACCATAGGACTTCCCAACTCTCAGGCCCAAATCCCCGGATCCTCTGACTTGCAGTTGACTTTGAGAGGAAGCCTGGGGTTGTCAGAAGTGCTAAGCTGGGAGTCAGAAGGCCTGGGTTCTTGTCCTAGCTGCCACTGACTGACTGGGTGACCCTAGTCCAGTGCCTTAACCAATTTCCTTATGTATTTAAAAAAAAATAATGGAGCCAATGCTACCTGCCACGCTTCTCTCCTCTCTTGAGTCGTTGAGATCAGACGAGATTACCACAGGAGAAAGTGGCCTTACATCATTTATCAAGTGCCACAGGATGAATGCAGTCACTGCTGACCCAGCTGCAGGGGAGGGTAGCAGAATGGAAGGATGGCATTAAATGGGGCTGTGGGCTTCAGGAACCTGGAGTACCAGGGCAAAATCAAGAGTTACCCCTCAATCTCATCTGCCTTTCTCATTCAGCAAGCGATCCATGTTTCTCCAACCCCTGTGGAGGCCGAGGTTACTGTCTCTCCAGCAACGGGTCCCACAGCTGCACCTGCAAAGTGGGCTATACCGGCAGAAACTGCGCCAAAGGTAAATGGGAGAGGGCGTGCCTAGGCTGGAGCACCACCCACATGGGGGAGGGACCACGCCCCAAGCCAAGGATTCTTGGTCTGTGGGGTCAGCCTTGGTCGGAGAGGGATGGGGGGGAACCCTGTGAGGCAGGTGGGGGCCCCAGACACCGCTGAGAGATGAGATCTCCAAAACCAGAGGGACCTTTCAAGTCTCTCTTCTTAGAAGAGTCCTGGTAGAACCTGTAGTCTTGAGAGCTCCTTTGGCTCAGGAAACCAAATATTAGAGCAAGGGATAGCTTCCCTAAGGAAGTCATCCCCATCCTCCCCAGTCCAATGCCACCACGGTGGTCTTTCAATTCAACAAGCATTTATTCAACACCTACTGTACGCCTGGCACTGCTGTAGATGCTTGGCTTACAAAGACACGATGGGAGAGGCCACATCCTCCAGGAGCTAGCACCCTATGGGAAGACAGTCTATACAAATACATAGACACAAAATAAATGAAAGGTTGTTTTTGTGGGAGGCGCTGGCCCCTGAGGAGGCAGATGGGCTGAGACTCAGCCCAGCTTCTGAGGGACAAGTGTCCAGAGCAAGCCTGTGTCTAGAAAGGGAGACAGGCAAGATCGGCCTGTGGGGGGCTTCCCAGGGGCTGGTGGGAAGGAGAAGCACATGGACCCCTATCCTTCAAAACCCAGAGGGAGAGTGGAAATGCCAAAGGGGACCTCAATACCCATCAAACAGTAACACACAGACACTTCCATCATGTGAGACTGTCCCAGACATTCCTCTCTTACTTCTGCTCCAAACCTGGTTATCATGGAAGAATGCATAGGCTCTCTCCCAACTAACTGGCCTCACAGGCTTCCCATCCCTTCCTGATCCCACCAAGACGCTCTGAGCAACCAAAGCCTCCAGGTCCCCCCAGCCCAGTGCCTCGCCAGCTGGCATCTCCTCCCTCCTCCTGTTTCCTGTCCCACGGCCCCCGACATGAGTGGCAGTGGGGCGGGCCACAGGTCTTTCTCATGCTGCTTTACCCTCTTCTCTTTGCTCGTGGCCTTGCCGAAACCCTCCAGAGCTGCTGCCACCCACAACGCTCAAGGTGGAAAGGGTGGAGGACAGCGGTGTCTCCATCTCCTGGCGTCCCCCGGAGACCAAGCAGCCAAGCAGATGATTGATGGGTACGCGGTGACCTACGCCTCCTTCGACGGCTCCTACCGCCGGACCGATTTTGTGGATCGCAGCCACTCTGCCCACCAGCTGCGGGCCCTGGCCTCGGGCAAAGCCTACAACATCTCCGTCTTCTCAGTCAAACGCAACGTGAACAACAAAATGATATCAGCAGACCTGTGGTGCTCATCACCCGCACTCGTGAGTCCACATGTGGGGCCGTGGGGGCTCTGAGGGTCAGAGATCAGAGAGCTGGGTGGCACCTCTGACCAAAGGCCAGCTAGTCCCACCCCTTCCTCTGCAAAGATCCCCTCCAAGACCTCCCCAGCTAGTGGGCATCAGACCCCTGTGGCAGGGAAGCTACTGTTCCACTCTGCGCCAGCTGTCAGTGGGGGGAATTTTCTTATTGTTTCCCCCCAATATCAAGCCCACATTTGCCCCTCTTCTCCTTCTTTCCACTGGGCCTTGTTCTGTTCTCTAGCTCTACAAGCGTCCAATCCATTTCCCACGTAGCATCCCTTCAAGTATCAGACAACTCTCCCGTCTCCTTCTAAGGACAGAGTATCCCCAGTCCTTCAACCAGCCTGGGCCCTCCTCCAGACATTCTAGAGTCCATCAGTAGCCCTCAGAAAACACTGTGCCCAGCTATAGTCTGACAGTGTGAACCACAGGGACACTCACTACTGTCTATTATCTTCTAGATGGTCTATTTCCAGGAATAATGCCTAACGTTGTACCAGATTAGAAGTCAGTTAACAAGCATTTATTAAGCACCTCCTATGTGTCAGGCATTGTGCTAAGCACGGCCCCAGCCCTCCAGGAGATCACCTTCTAAGTGGGGAGACAACATGCACCTAACTGTCCGTGCCAGATCTGTACAGTCCAAAGGGAGGGCGTCACTGGCAATGGGACAGCCATGCGCTGCTCCGACACTGTGGCTCCAGTCTTCCCTTGCGCATCAGAAGCTTCCTTCCAGCAGCTGCCAGAAGGTCTGCTGCAAACACTTGCTCCTCCAGAGGCCATCTGCCTCTCTAAAGCACCTGGGCTCCTCCTTTACATCTGCAGGCATGCTTCGTTTGTGCTGTCAGCTTTTATATCTGTTGTATATATAGTTATATATTTGTATATATTTATATTTATATAAATATATTTATGTATTTATATTCATATATTTTATATTCACATATTCATATATTTTTTATATGTGTGTGTGTGTACATATATATATATATATATATATCCGTTTTATCCAGAGACAGAGACTGAAAGCCTCCACTGTAGGTGTCAACACCCCTCAAATTTTAGGGGACTGCAGGAAGCAGCCTGTGCTGGGGGCTGAACTCTCTCTAACTCCTGCCAGCTCGAAATCTAGGATCCTATAAAAACTGTAACACGTCCCAAAGCCAATTCAATTCAACAGCACTTATTAAGCTCTGGTTTTGTGCCAGCACTGTCTTGCATGGTGTGAATCTAAAGAGAAAGAAAGAAAGCCTCTGCCCTTGAGGGCCTTACATTCTACTGCCGGCAGAAATGTCTCCGAAGCCCTCTCTGCTGGTCTCATCCACTTCGCATTTTCAATGTCACCTTAGACAAGTCAGGTGACCTGGTAGGCCCTAGCTGCCTCATCTATAAAATGAGGAAAGCACCTGACTTACCTGTGGACAGGAAGCTGTGTCAGGCTGTCTCAGCTGGGGTGGGGGGGTCCTTTTAGCATTGAGATCTATGACTCTGGGGTTGGCGTGGGTAACCAGGAATGGACTGTACTCATCTGGCTGCAGCAAATGGAATGTCTTCTGCTCCCAACAACTGGGCCTTTGTCCTGGTGGTTCTTCCTCTGTTACCCCTTTAACTCAAGCCAATTGCTAAGCCCTCCCCTCACTCACCACGGATTTAATGTTCTAGTACTACATTCAATTCAATCCAGAAAACATTCATTAAGAACTTTCTTCTGCAAGGCCCTGACCCAGAGTCCTGGGCATCTCACGTTAACAGATGCCTGTGACTGACCAGTGGCTCCTTCATCCCACCAGGGCCTCGGCCTGTGGAGGGCTTTGAGATCACCAATGTGACAGCCTCGTCGATCGCAGTCCAATGGGCCCTCCACAAGGTCAAGCACTCTACTGTCAACAAAGTGCGCGTGTCTATCCGCCGCCTCAGGGATCAAGAGGACCATGTTGTGGAGCTGGACAGTACCACTGACAAGTACACATTCTGGTGAGACCACAACGGGGATGAATGGGTCCCCTACGTTGGCTACCACTTGCTTTACAAAGTCCTTTATCGATATGAATTTGTATCACAGGGCAAGACGTCCATACTTTGGCCTGGGGAAGACTGGAGTGAATCCTTTGCCTCATTTTACCCACTAGAGTTCTAAATTTGCCCTGATTGTGTTCAATAGTCACACCATCACCCTAATGTGTCCTCCAGGCTCTGGGGATACAAAAGCAATGAAACAGTCCCCGTCTTTGAGGGGCATCCCAGTCTCAACAGGGGAGAGAGACAGGAAAAGCATAAAGAAACGATTAAAGAAAATCCACAAAATGAAAATGCAGACCAGCCACTCTGCTCATCCTCTCTCCCCCTTTTCTCAGGGATCTGCTGCCAGGAGAGAGGTACATTATTCATGTGGCCACCCTCAGTGGGCTGGGCACAGAAGACCATCCCTCAGAGAGCCTGGCCACTGCACCCTTCCACGTGTGGACTCGTGAGTATGATACAGTGGGTTTAGGATCAGATCTTCCTCCCCTTGTCTTGGCTGCTCTGACCTCTCTGCAAGAGCCTGGAGCCTTTCACACCTTCATTCACCCCCTGGATGGGCACATTCTAGTCCCAGAGAATGCCACTGCTGCAGGAGAAAAGGAACCTTGGGTCCCCATCACTTAGTGGCTCAGAGTCTTTTCTGTAACACCTATGACTTGACTTATCACAAAGAAAGACCCATGTGACAGGAAGAGTGGAATATACATATCTATGTACAAACATACATATGTATGTGTATATATACAAATACATACATATAGGTATAGGTCTAAATACATACACATACACATAGTATGAAGTACTATGAGAAGTGTCCCCCGTAGTGCCCCTGCCTATGGATTCCCCCTAGCTGATGGCCCACTCCTAGCTCCAGCTCTAAGCTCTGTGTCCCGGGAGGGTCTAACACTGTGGAAACATAACTTCCTGTGGTCTTCTGTCCCTGGAGGAGATAAGTGCTGGCCTGTGGCCAGTTCAGTCCAGAGGAGCCCAGGGAGCCAGAAGAGGAGATAGTGCTTCCTGCTCTGGACCTCAGTTTCCTCATCCGTGAAGAGAGCTGGTTGGTCTGGAAGGCTCCTGAGGTCATGGAAGGCTGATCCTGCCCGTGGCAGAGCAGGGAGGGATGGGGGTGGGGGGGAGGGTGGTAACTGGTTACCAGCCATAGGGAAGAGGGGCTGGGATCGACCACCTCTAGCTTCAAGAATGGCAAAAGTGAGAAAAGCCTAGTGTTCAAGAAAATTGTTTCATCCCTACCAAAAGAAATCCCAGCAGGGAATAGAGCACTGAATTCAAGAAGATCTGAGTTCAAATTTGGCCTCGGATACTTACTAGCTGTGTGACCCTGGGCAAGTCACTTCACCTTGTTTGCCTCAGTTTCCTCAACTGTAAAATAGGGATAATCCTACCTCCCAGGGTTGTTATGAAGATCCAATGAGTTAATGTTCATGAAACGCTCTGCAAACCTTAAGCCGCTGTATAAATGCCAGCTACTCCTTCAGTGATGACAGTTTTTCTTCTTCCCTTTCTACCACCCCAATGCCTCTGGCAGGTCCTCTCTCACCCAGAAACCTGACAGCTTCAAGAGTCACAGCTACTTCTGCCCACATGGTGTGGGAGCAGCCACCTCCAGGGGCTTCTGTGGAGGGTTACATCATCAACGTGACCACAAGCCAGAGCGTGAAGAGCCGCTATGTGCCCAACGGGAAGCTGACCTCCTACACCATGCGCGACCTGCAGCCAGGTCAAAGGTATCGACTCTCAGTGACTGCGGTACAGAACACAGAGCAAGGGCAAATGCACAGCGACCCTGCCCATCTATACATTATGACCTGTAAGTTCTGAACCGTCTTCCGTGCCAAATGCCTTGAAACCCTGACTGTAGGGAACAGATGCCCCTGGGGAAAGGGGCCTCCTCTCTACCAAGAGTTTCCTAGTATCTACTGACTAAGCCTAGCACACAAAATGCCGTTCAGACAATCTCACAATGAGGGCCGCTGTAAATCACAGCTATCACAAAGTATCTTAACTAGCTGAGTAAGGCAGGGCCTGACACTTTGCAGAAACCACGCTGAGCAAATTCCCATGAGGCCAAGCCTCCAGGCTGAGTTACCAGGGGTGACAAACATGCCTGCTACCTCTCTTCTGTGTCCCAAAAGTTACAGAGTGCAGACTCCCCCCATTCAGCCAGAAGACCTACTGTGTGCCAAATCATGGTGCCAAGTGCTGGGGGGATACAAAACAAACAAAAGGCATGGAATTTGGCCTTTAAGTGTATTCCCAGTCTGACCAGGAATCTAGAGCAGACCAGAGTAAACTTCAGGATATTTATGGCACGGTTGTTAGTACCCTTGAGAAGGCTGGGCAACAGGTCTGCCAGACACGAAGGCAGTGCTTGTTACCACTAACCCTGGCAGGGCACCAGTATACCTGCCCATCCTCGGAATGCCTGCATCCAGAACAGGCCTTCACATGGCAGAGCTGACTATGTTGTCGAGAGGAATAACAAGACAGCTAGATGAGAGTTACCTGTGGCAGAACAGCAACATCTGGGGGGGCCTGGTTATAGAGTAATTCTCTCCAAATGTCTATGTTTGTGCTCCCCTGGCACGTATGCATCTCATGGGAGACTCTCATAATAGGCTGATCTGCGAGTTGCTAGAGGTCTTGAAGCCCAGCCCCCAACCAAGAGCTTGGGCAGTGATGACTGTGTCACAAGAAAGTCATGGCCACGTCCTCAAGAACGCCTGAGCCCCATCCTACTCTCCAGGGGACCCTGACAATAATGTGTAAATGTGAACAACTGATCCAGGGCAAACTGAGTAATAAAGAAGTAGGGTGAACACCTGATGGTTCTTTAGGCCTGTATCTTTGGTAGAAGAAAGGGACAGGCAGGCAGATGGTGGATGTGAGCAGCCTACAACATATTACCAATGAAGAACTGTGCAGGAGATGAGGGTATCATCAGAAAAGGAGATGCCCTAGACACATAGAGAAATGAGAGAAAACCAATGGACAACCTGTGCGTACAATGCCAAGAGATCTAGAAATCATATTTAATCTGATTTGGAAAATGAAGCTCTTTGTAGAGTTTTCTTTTTTATTTTCAAAATTCTTTATGAAAGTAGATGGTACTCTAAGAAGGGGGAGGGGGAGTAATACAGGAGAAAATTTAGGGGACATAAAAAATAGATATCAATAAAATCTATGTTAAAAGAAGAAAGAAAAACAATGATGAAAAACTGAAATCAGGGTTGATAAAAGAGAACAATCACATTAACCTGAAGACATTACAGAGTAGGGGGACCAGAATCACATAATGATAAGGCAACAGTGCTAACACCTGGTGGTTAACACGTGACCAAAGGAAAGCCCCACCCATGAAGCAAGAACAGGAAGAGGAGGCTGGTGGCAGAAGCTTTAGGGAGCTGCTTTTGAGGAGGATCTGAGGCCTAACCCATAGAACAGATTCTGCCAGATGTGGCTCCACTACCTGTGAGCAGAGCAATGGACTGTCCCCACCAGGCGCCCCCTTGTCTCCATCCTAAGGCCAGGGCCGTCCCTATGCCGGGGGCTGGAAAGTGCGAGGGGTGGGAGGGGTCGGCATCATGGAGCCCACGAGTCAGGGCTTCTTTCTGCTCCCCTTCTCCGCAGCACAGAGGGATGCCTCTTCTGACAGAAGATGGAGCCAAGGAGGGCACCCCAGGGTGCTGAGGAACAGAGTGCCCCCATCCTTTCTGCCTGATCTTCGGCTGCTGGCTGACCGTGAGGTTTCAGAAGAACCATCCCAGCCCCCCAGGTACGATTAACACCTCCCCCAAGCCCACAAGACCTACAGCTAAGACTTCCCACATAAATACAGCTGGAAAATACTTCATCTCTGAGGGGTTTGCAAATGAACCAGTTCAGAAATGGTCTCCATCCCTTGTGGTGATAGCATTGGGTCACAGATACATTCACCTTACAATAATAATAATAGCCTGAATTTACATAGTGCTTTAAGGTTTGCAAAGCACTTTACATATGGTGTTTCATTTATTCCTCACAGCAACTCTGTGAGATAGGTGTTACTATTATCCTCATTTTACATATAAGGAAACTGAGTCTGAGAGAGGTTGAGTTGCCCAGGGTCACACAGCTAGTGAGTGTTTGAAACAGGATCTGAACTCAGATCTTCCTGCCTCCAAGTCCAGTGATTTATCCAGTACACCATCCAGCTGCCCCTGACAGATGCTTAGGATTAAGACTGGTCACGTCCAACATGTCTCAAAGGGTAGGAATGAGACTTCTGAGTTTGGTCAAGCAGACCACACTGGGGAAAGAGAATTTCTGGAGTCCTTTCCTCTGTTTTGCTCAGCCCCCTATTCTCCTAAAGCTTTTGGCAGCCAATGTCTTTGTTGCTATTTTTTACCTCTAGCTAGACCGATGGTGATTTTATAGCTTCTTGCCACCATGTTTTCTCCTGATCAGTTGAAGAGACCCTGCAAGGAGCACTACCCTTCTACAAACCAGGTCCTAGTTTTGCAGTGGAGAATGTCACCCACTCCAACTGTGACATGTGTCTTTTGAAAACCAACAGGATTTCTAACCTAGAATACAGAATTTGAGGTCACGAGGCTTGGGTTTAAAGCCTTTTTCCTCACCTTTGAAATGAGACTGTTGTAAGGACCTACTGAGATGTCTGCAAAGCTCTTTGCAAACCATAACAGGAGACAGAAACACAAGATGATATTATTCCATTCCTCCTCTCTTGCTTTTCAGCCAGCGAGGAGTATAAGCTTGACTCCTTGCACTCTCTGAAGACAGCAGTAATATGAACTGGATGTGCTAAGCAGCTAATTAAACTTCACTGTAGCAGTACTGTAGGAGAAAGGCAATTGTTAAAGGGCTTTTGGGGAGAGACGGGGGGGGGGGGGGGGGGGAGCCGGTGAGAGAGAGAGAGAGAGAGGAGGCCTCAAGTGGCTCTGATCACAGACAACACTGCCCCTCCCCCCAGCAGGATCATTTCCTATTTCTGAGACCCTGACCTTAATACACTTTCCTCTGAATATTCAAAGAAGGATATTGAGGCAGCACCTTAAAGATCATTAAGCCTGATTTAATAAAACAGGAAACAAAAGTGGACCAGAGAAGGGACCCACCTGCCTAGGGCCATATGGTGAGTTCGTGGGAAAAGTCGGACTTTTCCACTGGAACCCTGAAGACAGCTTCTCCATGTGGGTGCAGTATTCTCTACTTTCTCTGATACTAGTTGTAAGCCACACTGAGAAATCCTAGAAAGTCTAAACTTCTTCCTGAAAGTTTTTGCCAAAAGTGCTGGGGTTCCTGGGACTCAAACTTCTGAGACAGAAAACTTAAGTAAGATGGGAGTGAACAGAAAGAAGCCAGCGGTGCTCCCAAAGTTGGGCATTTCACATATGTACATGTGCTTGCACGTATACATGTATGCACATGCATGTGCTTAAGGACGGCTGGGAGATCACAAATCTGTCCACGTCACTTTGGACTCCTTCCGTTCCACTGCAGAGAAGGCAATAGGCATTTATCAAGGGATTACTCTGTGCCAGACACTGCGCTCACCCCTGGAAACATAAGTGCAAGCAGAAAGGCAGGCCCTGCCTCAAGGAGTTTCCATGCTAAATAAGAGGAAGCTGATGAGGCTGCCGGGCTGACAGAGAACCAGGAAGGGACGGCTGGCCTGGAGTTTCTGGGAGGAACCAACCAATCAGAAGAAGGAGATGCAGGGGCAGAGTGCCCTTCCAGGGTGAAGGAGCCGCTGTGGGCGGCATGGCAGAGAAAGCACATTTCCACAGGCAGGGGCCCGGAGAGCAGCGAAAGACTCACGGGATGCCCCCGTCCGTCCTCCAGACTCGTTCGTGCACTGGGACGCTTTTACAATCTTTGTTATTGTTATCAAGTCCTTTCAGCTGCGTCCGACTCTTCGTGACCCCATCTGGGGTTTTCTTGGCGGAGATCCTGGAGTGGTTTGCCATCTTCTTCTGCAGCTCATTTGACAGATGAGGAAACTGAGGCAGACAGGTTAAGTGACTTGCTCAGGGTCACACAGCTAGTGAGTAAATCTGAAGCCAGATTTGAACTCAGGAAGACGAGTCTTCCTGACTCCAGGCCTGGCACTCTGCACACTGCGCCATCCCCTAGCTGCCCTTTACGGTCTTGATGCAGGTTCTTCTCGGCCCCTCTTTGTCAGGTTCACTGAGCTGGTGGATGGCAGAGGAAGGATCAGCGCCAAATTCGGAGGTGTCCCGAGTGAAGCGGTCGCCCTGAGATCCCGTAAGTACCCGACTGTTCGCTCCTGGGTCTCAAGTCTCAGGGTGGAATGAGTCACAGGGGCCTCCCTGCTCAGGGCACTGGAGCTGGTTCACAACACAGGTGACTCATGCCTCTGCCCACCTGGAGCCACCCAGGGCTGTGCAGGAGCACAGGGCACCATCTGACCAGGTCCTTCCTGTTTAAACCCTGCAGCGCCTCCCCAGGGCCTCCAGGATTAAACACAGCTCCTTAGTCGGCTGCAGCCACACTAGAGTCCTACCTCTCCACCCACAGGCACAGCCTGTCTGCCATCTTGGAAGGCACTCCCTTCTCCACACTGGGCTTTGGTCCCTGCCTTTCAAAGGTCAATGGTGTCAAACTCAAATTGAAACAGATTCCCATGGGCAGCACACTGACTAGGTTGTATTCTATTTGTATTTATTTTGTTAAACATTTCCAAATTACTCTGGAGTTTTGCTCCTTGTGGCAGGCCTCCTAGTCTGACCCTCTGGACTGGATGATTCCTGTACTGTCCTTTCCAGCTCGAGAGTTCCATGAAGCATCTTTGAGCCTCTCTCCCCTCCCCCTACCTTTTCTCTTTAATTCATGTAACATATTTTAAAATCACTAGTGCACATGCATACATAATGACACATATAAATTATGTATCTGAGTGTCAAATACTCCTTACTAGACCATAAGCTCCAAGAAGGCATAAATCACGTCCTGTCTCCACTTGGCATCTCTCCCTATCCCCACTGCCTGTGTAGGCATCTGGTAAACGTGGGTGTTGGGTTGCACTCACTCCCCCTCCACCGCGCACACACACACACATTCCACATACATACACACATAAACACATACACAGTTCTTCTGAGAGTGTGGTCTATGAGGTGATAGTGAAAAACAAGGCCCAATTAAAATATATTCACACAGCCCAAGACGACCACTTAGGTCCTGCACGAGCTTAACAACTCTGCACCAATCAATCAGTAAGCGCCTGCTGTATGCTGGGCATCGTGGATCCAAAGACAAAGACGAAACAGTCACTGCCCTCAGGAGCTCACATTCTACCCCCAGCCAGATATTCTAAAGGGAGGTGGAAGTCTACCCCATGTGGAAGTAAAGACAGAACAAGAGAAAAGTAGATCACGGGCTTAAACCCCAATGGAGTAGCTACCATTTTGTAACCTGGACCTTTATGCTTTTCCACAACATCCCAGAACCAGAGACCCCAGTAAAACTGGAGAACACGGAAGAATCTGCCGACCGGATCAGCCTGGCACTCCAGCTGCCTGAACCCGAAAGCAACAAAGAGGAAGAAGGTAAGTCAGAAAAGAGGGTTTGCAGTCTTGATCCCAGCACCAGACAGGAGCTCTGCCTATCCTTCATCATGTGGACAGGCTTCCCCCAGGTGGAGAAGGCCAGAAAGCCCAAAGCCCTCTCCTGGCACTTCGCTGGGTGAATCACCTGCCTGCTTCTGTCTACGTGGGAGAGCCTCACCTAAGTCTGGCTCTTCCTATGCTTGGTTCACTCTGAATATGTCAAATGAGCCTGGAGTCAGAGGAAAGCCCTATAGAAGAGGGAGAGAGGAAAAGTGCAGGACAGCAAAGAATGTAAAAGCAAAGCAATCCATAAAGCAGGAGCAAAAGCAGAGGGGGAAAAAAAAAAAAGACCTACTAGGAGGGACTTGTCTCCTGGGACAGCTCAGGAGGCACTGACATCGAAAGATTAAGTGGTTTACAGGCCTCCTCTACCGTGGAGCCCGGATGTCCCAAGCTTCAGAAAGGAAGAGGGAACAGCTTCAGCGACCCTACTCACTAAGGAGAGATCTCTGTAGATGCCCATACTGAGGTATGCTGAAATTGACCACGCCCTCTCCAGTGGCCTCCTGGGCCAGAACTCAGCTTCCCCAGGGTACTTTAATTCACACTTTTATATCCATTAGGAGAGGGAGGTACACAGAAGGGGCTGCCTTCTTTAAAGGGCAGTGGTGAGGACACACTTGCACATACGCCTTTATAAGTGAAGTAAAATGAACATTCACCCTGTGTTCTGTCTGATGCATGGCCCTTTCATTTTATTTTTTCAAGTGTCCTTTTTTTGGTCTTTTATTTCACGAATCACAGAAAAAAGAGGAAAGGCAATTCACTCACTCTGAGCCAAGAGAGTGAAGCTCTCAGCTGTGGGATCAGAAGTGCCCGGGGCACTTCATTATTTGCATCTGAACTCTACTTCTAGCTCTTGTGATACAAGCAAAGGCACTACCTAGGGACACAGGATAACAGGAAATCCGTGATCAGCGCAGTGCCCGACACAGAGTAAGCTTGTCATCAGTGCACGGTGGTGAAGCCCTTTCCTGAATCCTCATGGGGAGGATTATACCTAAACCGGGCTCTGGTCTTTGTTATGGGCAAAAGCAAATAAACCCTCTGGGGATGTTTTTGGGAAGAGCAAGGGGAAATGAGCTTCTGAGGTGGAAGGCCTGCCTTGGAAACTGGGCTAAGAGAGATGAGCGGGTAGGCAGTAGCCAGACGACTGCAATCTCTGACCTCAGCAGCAACATCCTAAGTAGAGAGGGTCAGATCCACCAATCTCCTGAGGCCCCAGGTGAAAGCAAAAAACAAATATTTGATAGCGTCATGTCTATACCAGTAAAAAGTAAAAATAGACAAGGTAAGAAAAAAACTTTCAATTTGCAGATTTGGAGAGTACTGGAGAAGTAGAAACAAAACAAACATAGTAAGATCCCACCAGATAGTAGAAGCAGAGGGCTGGACTCTATCACATTCAAAAGCCATATAAAAAATATAATGGAACTCTAGCACAGAGTCCCAGAGAGCCAGACTCAAAAGGCAGGAAACCTTGGAGTCACATACACCCAGCCGTGTGGCCCTGGCAACCTTCTGAGTCTACCAATTGCAGAGAAGGTGATGACCTGCATTGCTTAGCTCAGTGCCTGGCATGAAAAGTGCTTAATCAATGCTTCTGATTGGCAGAGGCAATCTCCTCCCCTGGGAATCCCCTAGGCCAATGAAATCATACACCCAGCCCCTGCCCCCTCTCTCCATGGTAGGGCAGAAGCAGCCCTGAACTTCAGGCCACCTGGGTTCTCTCCCCAGCTCTGTCACTAACTAGCTGAAAGAGCCCTGAACTTCAGGGAAAGGGCGGTTTGCAGCTCAACCCTGATACTTGCTGGCTGTGACTTTAGGCAAGTCATTCAAGCAGTCTCGGGAGGAAGACTGACATGGGCGGGTTCCTAGCAGCACTTCTGGAGGGCACATCCACTTTCATGAGTTCACAGGGCAGCATGAGATAGGAGACAGGGTACTGGACTGAGAATCAGAAAAATCCAGGTTCAAATCCTGCTTCCAACAATACTTACAGCGTATACGACCCTGAGCAAGTCACAGAACCTCCGTTTCTTCCCTGGCAAAACTAGCAGCTAGGGCTTGATGTCTCTCAGTTCTTAGAAGCCCAGAGCTGGACAGAACCTGAGCAACCATCTAGCCCAACTCATGTTTGACTAAGCATGCCCTGAAGGTCATTTCCAGCTCTTTGGTATCAGAATATTACTTACCTGCCCACATCACAACGTTGGTGGGAAGGAAGCTCTTTGCAAACATTTTTTTTAAACCAGACGTGATTTCACTGGCATGGAGACTCCCTGGTGAAGAATAATCTCTACCAGAAGAGGTAACCCACAGTCTTAGAGAGCTGCTCAGTGTCTCTCTGACAGGAGGGAGATGCACCAGAATCTGAACCCAGGGCTCCCTGACTCCCAAGGCCATCACTGCCCACAATCCCAGGCTGTTTTTCACCACAATGGTTTGGGTCAGAAGCTCACTTTTTATATACAGTCTTAAAGAGTTGTTCAGGGCTTTAGGAACTTGACCCAACCACACAGAGTACAGCAGGATTATTATTATTGTTATTATCATTATTATTATTACTAGCTTCCTGTGGAAAAGGAAAAGAGGGTAAAGGTACCAGAGTCATGAAAGAGCAGAAAGGATAGAGAAACAGAGGAGTAGAGAAATGACAGTCTTGGCTGGAAAGGTGGCAGGGAAAAGCAAAGGAGTGATGGTAGAAACCAGCTAAGCACATGTATCCCACAGGATGTTGGTGTCAGTGAATTTTATCTTCCCTCTGCAAGACTGCCTCTTTTATTGCCTTTCTCTGCATTTGGCAAACAAGGATGGAAACTCCTGGTGGAAGTATGCCTTTGGTTCTGCCAAGATCCAAGGGGTGTATTTTCCAAGTCAGGCTGTCTCCTCCCTTGCAGGGTGGCTGGCCTTCCCAGCATCCTCCACTGGACCAGCATTCCACATGAGCTTGGACAGACAGAGGGCCCCTGGGGAGATGGTCCGTGCTCTCTTCCTCCTCTTATCGCACCCCATTCTGAAAAGCATCCCAGAAAAACATGGTGCAGAAGGCCAACACCCCTCCTTCTCACCTTTATTTTGCTTTCCCCCCTCATGCCTTTAGCCTGTTCTACAAGCTAACATGGCCTCAACGGCAGGCAGAATCCAGGAGCCAAAAGGCATGTTCTGCCATCCTGATATGCCAGGACAGGGGCTGGAAGGTTAACGATTTGTGGCACTTTGGTTTCCAGATGACCACAGGAACTGCTCCATAAACCCCTGCCAAAATGGCGGCACATGTGTGAGTGGGACAGACTCCTACAGCTGTGACTGCGGCCTTGGATTCAAAGGCAGACACTGTGAACTCTGTAAGTCAGGAGTCCAGCTTCTCCTCCCAGCCTGAGCCAGGACCCGTCAGGTCTCTTGGAAGCATGCCCCAAGAGGTTGCACTCTGCCTTTGGCAGGACCAGCATAGGGCTGAAAAACACTAGTGGGGGAAACTCACTTCTCCCAATCATACCTAAGGTAGGGAGGGAAAAAAAGAAGGGTTCCCAATCTGAGGCCCAGCTCTATGGTCTTCCTGGGCCAAAAATAAGAGTCGGGGGGCAAGGGGGTGGAGAAAAAGGGGACCGTCCACGGCGTTCCACTCTGCATGAGGCCTGGCAGCAAGCCCTCTACAATGCCCCCAGAAGGGCATCCAATGATGACCCCTCACACCAGAGGGGTGAGAAGGGCACGTAGACATGGTTTGACTAGCTTTTCCTAAGGACAGGGACCAAAGAAGGCTCACAGAAAAGCAAGAGTGCCTGGGCATCATTTGAGGAGATAAGAAGTGTGTTCCAGAAGCCCCCCCAATGAGGGCTGGTGCCCACTCCAAGACCAAAGCCCACGGAGGCTGGCCTTGGAGGCCATAGGCTGCAAACTTGACATGAAACTAGCCCCATCCGTTGTCCTGAGCACAGCCCGCCCTGTGGCAGCCCCACAAGGCTCGAGGTGCCTGGGGGACACTGCCTGCCTGCACAGAAGCCAGCAGAGGAGCAGGGGACTCCACTGCTGAGTGCCCTTGTGGGAGGGGGGTAGGAGCCTGGAGACAGACTCCTCGCTGAGCCCACGTCTTTCTTTCTCCTTGGACAGCATGTAAGAAGGTGCCGCATCCTTGTACACGGCTGTACTCAGAGACCAAGTCATTTCCTGTCTGGGAAGGAGGAGTCTGCCACTATGTGTAAGTCGACCTCGCCCTCTCAACTTTCCAAAGCCCCTCATGGGCAATCTCTCACTGCTACGGGCAAATGAGGAAATAGTCACAAGAAACTGTGGGCCCCTAGGGGGCTCTGGAATCAGTGGGCTCTGCAATACCCGTATGGCTGGGGGCAAGTCATGCCATCTCTCTTGACCTCAGTTTCCCCATCTGTAAAATGGGACAAATTGGACTAGGTAACTTTTCAAGATCATCTTCCAGCTCTAAAAGTCTGTAATTCTCTCTACAATAAGGTTGACTTGACCACAGTCACACGGCTAATGAACAATAGCAAAGTCAGCACTGAAACCTAGGCCCCTCAATTCTCAGGCCTCTGCTCCTTTTTTCTGAGCCCACCCTGTGTAGAACTTGAAATCACAGGGTCTGAGTTCAAATCCTGGTTCTACCTGCATGACCTTGGACAAGTCATCTCCCCTCTGTAGGTCTTGGTGAAATGAGGGGCTAGAAGCAGATGACCTCCAAGGTCCCTGCCAGACTTAGATCTAGGCTCCTATGACCGTGGGCAGGCAGGATGCCACCCAAACCAGCCTGACGGACAGGTGTCCCTTCTATCTCGGGCTGACATCCAGCCGAAAGGAGCATCATGTTAAAAACATGGAGTCAGTCAGCCAACAAGTACAGATTAAGCTTTTTTTTTTTAAGTGAGGCAATTGGGGTTAAGTGACTTGCCCAGAGTCACATAGCTAGGAAGTATTACGTGTCTGCGGCCAGATTTGAACTCAGGTCCTCCGGACTCCAGGGCCGGTGCTCTATCCACTGCGCCACCTAGCGGCCCTGACAGATTAAGCTCTTACTGTGTGCCAGGCCCTGTGCTAAGCAACGAGGCTACAAGGAAAGGCAAAGGCTGTCCCAGCCTTCAGAGAGCTCAGGCTCCAGTGGAGGACGACATGCAGACAGCCTTGGCCCTGCCAGACTTTGGCAGTGCAGATATGAGGAAGGCAGGCAGGTCAGTAAGCTTAATTACAAAAAACAAATTAAAGGAATCCTCCATAGTTTCTCCAGATGACAGAACAAGCAGAAAAGTCAAGACCAAATCCAAGTTGCTCCAAGCAAACATACTGACTGTACTCAGTCATCAGGTGCCTCCGAATGAACTGAGGATCAGGCAAGCTCGGGAACCAAGGACCCTGCCTTCAAGGCCTGAAATCTAAACTGTTCTCCCCAAGGGCAGCTGCAGAACAGACGGGGCCCCTCAGCCCAGAGCTCCTCGGCAGTGCCGGCTCCCTGACTCGCTCCTCTCTCTCAACGGCAGGTACAAGAGAATCTACAAAGTCCATCCCGACATCTGCTACAAGGAGAGCTGCGAGGGCACAGCTACCAAGAAGACCCCCAGCAGGTACTAGCACAGGATGCCGAGAACCCATCCGATGGCTCGAGCAGCCTAGACGCGGGGGCTAGTGGCAAGAGCTAGAGGGATGCAGCCAGCAGGCGGCTTCCTGACAAGCTGTAGCCAAAGTGACCCGCCCCAGTGACAGCCAGACACCTGGCTGGGTGACCAGCGGCTCTGCACAGAATGGAAAAGTATCTGCGAAGCCCTTAAGTGCAGTCCTGGTCCCTCCTAGTGGTGCATTCCAAGCATGCCCACCATGGAGTGGACACGGGTCCTGGACAAATCAACATGCCTACTTGTACCAACTATTTTGGGAAAAGTCTAAAACTTGGCTTTCTTGTATCAGGCTTCTTCTCCCAACTCATGAGGCTCACTGTCCTAGGAAAGCACAATCTAGAATTGGTAAACTCTAAAAACAAATTTGTTTCACTCTCCCCTCTTTTCTCTATTTCAGGAAACAAAGCAACAGTCAAATAGTTAAGAAGCCTTAAGGTAAGTGAGTGTCCTTCTGAGACTGTCCTGACGAGGTTACGAGGTGAGGAAGGAGACACTTTGGGGCACTGTTCCCTAAGCACTGAGCAGTTAAATACATTTCAGTAGAAAGCTCATGGGCAAATTCCAGCATTCAAGCCAGCCCCCCTCAAAGGCTGCATACTCCTGTGAACATTTTAACATTGAACTAAACAGACACATCTGGGGCCTTTGGGGACCATTTCCCTAAGGGCAGTTCTTGGATACACAGACTGCTTTTTGCCTTTCTATCTCCAGGGAGAGTCCAGGCCCTGGCACACAGGTGTTTAATAAATGTTCAATGACTTAAAGTCCATACTAAGAGCCAGCAGAACAGGCTGAACGATGCAGAAAGAACTGTAACCCTAGGCCAGTCTAGTGAACCCAGGCACACACACATACACACACATCATGGGGAGTGTTGGGTAGTTGGACCAGACTCCAAGCCCACTTCTTTATCAGCTGAGTGATGCCAGACAAGTCTGTGTGCTTCTGGAGTTCCAAAGCCTTGTCCACGTAGCTGACCAGAGGGTCAGAGACTTCTCACTGAGTGCTGGATTCCAATCAGTTCAAAGGACTCTGACTTAATCCACATCTGTCCTCCCTCCAGTGGGACACATCTGAGAATTCCTCTCCACCCTCCCATCACTAGTTTCATAAGTGACTGCGGTCAAAACATGTCCCCAACCTGGTGGCCAGGTGGCAGACGCCACTCTTCCCAAGCAGATGTGGGCAATGAGAACGCTAAGCCTGTCCTCAAAGCCTTTCCAAGCTGAAAAGGCCAACTGGGGCACTGGTTCTGCTAACATTGCCTTCATGGGACAAAGGTCGCCTGAGCAGGTCAATTCCTGATAATGAGAATTAAAGGCACAAAACCTTAACTGAATGACAAATGGATACAAATGAAAAACCATTAGGAGAAACAAGGGGCTTTTACCTGGAAGGAATGAGGCTGAAATTATAACACCTTACAATAGATGGAAATCGGTATTTAAATTGAAAGTATCATTGAAAATAGTAATGTCTTTTTTCCTCCTTCCTTAAAGGGTCCAGAACAATTGTAGTTTCACCTCGTCAACTGTAAGGGCTTTGAAATCCCAGGATGATGAGATCTACCACCTGGGTTGAAACAGAATGCAGAGAGGAGAGGCACTTCACTAGACGGGAGCCCACACCTCTGCTTCCTCCTCTCCCCAAGCCTCTCTGGGACATGCTGTCTCCAGCCTGAACACCACACCAGCCACCTCCCTCCTTTGGGGATGTGGCCAAGGCTTCTTCAGTTTCCTAACTCCAGACTTCATCTCTCCAAGGTGTCTGCATTCTTCCCATGACATGCCATCCAAAGATGCTGCGCTGTGCAGCACAAGCGTCTGGAACAGTATCGGCTTGTTTTCTACAACGACTGAAAGATATCAGTGTGTGGATATGCAAAGGAAGGGGGTTAACTTAGCAGACCACCAGGAGCATGACCAGAAGCAACAGACCCTGGCTCACAAAGTTCAAAGTGGACATGAATCTTCTGAGACCAAAAAAATCAAAATGCAGAAGAAATGTTAGCAGCCTCCAAACAGCAAGAGCAGAAATGAATTTTTCCCAAGTTGAAAAGCAACCTCAAGCACTGTTGAGTGCTACTTAACCTTTTTTGTCCCTAGTCCTATAATCTGAAGAGTATTTCTGTTAATTGATATTTTGCAGGTTAGTAGTCCATAGTATGGATTAGTGCCTTTTGGTATTTTGAAAGAAGAAATGTTAATTAACGCTATCTAGCTTAGAAACCTTTCTGTCTCCAAGAATTTCATATGGCCTTTTGCATGTGGACACACTCATTTCTTAGCTGGCAGATCAGGTACAGCCACTAGGCCCCACTGGGCTAACGGAAAAAAGGTCTGTGCTGATGCCATCTGACAAACTGTTTTAGTCTACTGAGACATTAACCTAAAATTTGTAAAGTTTGGTCCTTTACCAGAGAGGACACATTATCACTCGTGATGTTAACTTTTCAACATGTTTCAAAAAACATTCCCCCAAATGCTGTTAAAACAACGGAAACCCTACACGATACTTAGAAATGTTAACATCATTATAGCAACTGACCCCAAGTAGACCCAAAGTCACTGCTGAGTTTTCAGCTCGCTAGTGCTCTAGGACAAACAGCGAAGAGGAGGAAATCTGACCTTCAAGTTCTAGAGTTCTATTTGTGAAGCAGTGACGTAGGAAGGATTCTGGGTCTCAGGATGCAGTCTCCACAGAGGTTTCTCTTACCTGTCCACATTCCCCAGTATCTAAGTGTGCTGAAGGAAATCACAACCCATTCAAACTAGAAGGCATTCTTTTTCACAAGATGCAGACATATGTTACAAGAGGATTTCTTTGGAGGATCAGAATCTTGGTTTTTAAATTATGAGAATTATATATGGGTATGTCTCAGGAAAAGCACACACACAAATTAATCAGCTGTTTTCATACAGGAAGGACATGCCAAGGAGATAAACTACAGCAGATCTAAAAAACTTCTAGTATTTCAAAAGCTGTACCAAACAGCCACTCAAGTGATTGGCTTTAGTTTAGTGAAGAGTCAAAAACAGAGGAGGCTGCAGAAGGGTCATTCATATATATAAGCATGTGATATTTTTTTTTCAACAATACTGGGCCTCAAAAGGATCACCTGATGTGACTGGAAATATACATGAGGAAAAAAGAAAAGATTTCTACCATCATGTTAATAACTCCTGGAATCTCAGAAAATGAGAAAAATGTTTCTTCGATATAACAAATTCTGAGTTCAGGAATCTGTGACTGTGTGACCCATCCCTTTTGATGCTTTACAAAGAAATGAAAATATCTACTGAAAAAGTTTTTCTAAATATAATATTTTGTTTTCACAGCAATTACATCTTTCAATTTGCCTTTAAAACATTCCAAGCACATCTGCCAAGATATTTTTTCCTTATGACTCATTCTGGACCTCTCATTTCTTCTGCGAAATCATTTGAAGGCCACTCACCTCTTCCTAAAAGCCCATCAGTTCCTAAGGAGACTGATGATACAGGATTAGGGTTTGCCACAGAGGACCCAGGAATCCCTCCCTCCCCCAAGGGGTATATTCATTTGGAGAACCCCATTAGGATCCCATTTATTTCACATATCACTAATTCAGCATAAAAACACAGGCTCTAAAGAAACACATCATTTGGAGTCCCAAAGACAGAAGGACAACACTAAAATTCTTGCACAGTGAAATGGTTTCATCTTGCACGCCACCATCTCCAGGACAGAGCAGGCAGCTCTCTGAAAAATCCCCACCTCCATTGTCACAAGCGACACCTCCTTCATAACAAAAAGGATCTCGCTGGAAGTGAATTGAAACAGAACGTCCTTCTTGCTGAGCCAACATCGCTTGCACAGCCTCCTTGCACAGCCAGTCAAGTCGCCTTCCCCCAGTACTCCTGGCCGGCATCACCCCCAGTGAAACGTCAGCTGTGGCCACAAAGTTCTCTCTGGCCACTCTCAAGCTCTGGCCTGAGTTTCCTTTCCTTGGCCCACACAACCAGCCCAGTACTACATGCCCACACTGACTACTTAATGTAAATTGTACAAAATCAAGGCTAGAAAGCAAAAGCAAAAAATCTTGTTGGTTTGAAATTTTTTTTAATATAATTTATTTTCCTGAAGCCCCTTTCTGGTTGTGCAAATGGGAGAAAGCATGTAAGGAAGTCTAAAACTCAACCTCAGCAAGTTTACAGTTATGACATTTTTCAACGTATCTTGTTTAATGATACTTTGTTAGTCATTCCTCTACAGCCCAATGGGGGGAAAAAAGGGTTAGATCACCATAGAGCTGTGATTGCTTGATAAATGAAGCAACGAAAGCCTGAATAAAAATGAAAGGATCACAGCTTGAGGTTACCTAGCCTAACCCCCTCATTTTACAGCAAGGAAGCTGGGGCCTACAGAGGTTAAGTGGCCGAGCCAGGCTCTGAAGCCAGGTCCTCTGCCTTTCAGGCTATGTCCCAGAGCCCAATATGGTACACAGTACCTTGGCAGGGTCTCTGCCATGAAGACCAGATCTCTACTGGGGAATTCCACACATGTGAAACTGAATCAGCTCAGCCAACATTCCATCCTGAGGAAATACGGCAACGTGGGTGTTGCACCAAGGCCACAGCTTCAGAAAGGCCCAACACGTAACAGAGCCCAGGCTGAGAAGTGAGCTACGGGAGAGCAATGGGACTCCTCATTCATTGGGATCCCCACAGAAGCTCATAAATAATCAGAGTAAATCTAAAAGCAGAGCCAGACTTCACAACTGGTTCTCATTCCACGGTGCACCGCGATCATGAGTGAATCAGCCATTTTAGGTTAAGAACTAGGACCCCTGGGAGGTAGCTGGCCACCTGCTGCATCCTGAGGGTGGCCTCCCTCCTGCTCCTTCCCAGTCTTACTGTCTCCACTTAGCACATTCACTGCAGACCCACTGGAAAGAAAGACAGCTCGTTGCCTCCCATCAGAAGGAGGAAGCTCTCCCTCCAGGCTACATGAGCAATTCACACATGAGCAAGGCAAAAAGTGAGGTCGGACTGATCTGCCGTTCTTACATCCGTCACAACCAGGGAGTCCTTCATTACACATGGAATCACAAGGCTCTCCAGCCTCCAGCTCCAGCATCTCGGCTGTGGGGAGCGAGCTGGATCCTCTACTCAAAGTCTGTCTGTTTGTCTGGTCATAGACCTAAGTCTTCAGAGGACATCAGTAACTCGAGAATCCTCCAATGACGCTTGCGGCAAACTCTCCTTCAGCATCCTCCACTCGTTTCTGCCTTTCAGTCCTCGTCATCGCCAGAACCGTCAGTGTCCGCCAAGTCTGAGTCCTCATCTCAGAAACGCTCAGACTGTCACCCTCCTCCAGTTCCTCCCGAGCTAAGAGCTGCTTAAAGACTTCAAACTCCTCCCAAGACGAGTGGGCCACCTTGGCTAAAAATTCTGCTTCTGGGACTCTCAAAACCGAATTCACAGAAGGATTACAGATCTGGGTCTGTCCCTTCTTATCAGGAGTTTGGTAAAGGCCCAGTCGCTCTAAGAAGACATGCCTCTGCTTGATCTTGGTCATTGAGTACCGGAAGTATTTGGTCTTCACCAAGTCCCGCTGCTTTATTCCCATCCTAAAATATGCGTACTGTAAGGAACAACACAAAAACATTGAGGAATCCCAGCGGCAGAATGGGAACCACCATGCCCTCCATCTTTCCCCATTCCAATCAATATATTCAAATGAATACCTAAGGGGAGAAGCTCCCTAGTAATGGCGATCCACAAGGCTCTGCCCACGCAATCCGTGGCCACAGCACCTGTGATTTACAGACCAGAAACAAAGGAGACAGTGGGAGAAAGAACCCAATGGAGGGGTTCAGATTCTTTCCCATTGGTCAGGGGATAATGACAGGACAGGACACAGCTGTGTGACACTGACACACTGGTTGCCACCTCCTTCTACATTCAGGACACCCGACCAGGCCCTAGACAAGAGCACTTGAAGAAACTAAACAGGCAAGGAAGGGAGAAAACCAAGCACGCACGGAGGAATGAAGAGGCCACATCCCCTGCCCCTCAAACACATTCTTCCCCTTCCCGTGACCCCCAGGAAATCTGCCCTGGTTCTGGGTCCCTCCTTTCCCTAAGTCTCTTCTTCCTTCGATCACACCTTGGCAGGTTTTGCTATTGAAAACATTAGGCTCAAAACAGATTCCCGTCTGGGTCCTGAGAACAGTTGAAGTCACAGCAGCCCTGCTCATTTCACACCAAGCCGCACGTCCCACAGTGGCAGCAAGTGAATGCCCCTTCCTGCGTGACTTGGTTCCTCTGTGCCTCAGTTTCCCTCTATGTAGAGAGTCCCTAAAGAAGTCATGGACGATTCCAGGCATCAGGTCACCATTTTCATACCAGTTACTGATCCACCAAGGGATATACTTTACTCTTCTTATTCCAGGGTTTATTTAACTACCATTGTGATAATAATAAGCCTGAACAATAAATTTGCATTTCTGCATGAACTTCAGTTTGTACACAAAGCCCTTACCTCAACCAAACCCTGAGCTAGCCAGCACAAGTACTGTGGTGCCCCTCTGACAGAGGAAGAAAACGAGGCTCAGAAGTGGGAGGGAAGCCAGAAGCCCTGTCCCAGCCACAAGCCCCAACCGTGGCCGCCAGGACCCCAGCCCAGAGCTTTAGATTCATGTGGGACCCTCGTTCCTCTGAATTACAGTCCCCAGCCCAGGCCTGACCCCCAGGGAAAGAGAAGGAAAATGAACTGGGGAGAAGGAGGGCCTAGGGACCATTCTTCTCCTTAAGTTTTGCAGAGGGCTTGGCCAGATGGATACCAGCACTCTAAGACATTCTCTCATAGACCTTTGATGACCCTCACTTCAGACTTCATCTGAGGTTAAGAACAATGCCCCACAACCATATACAGCTGCCCATTTTTTCTTTATTAATAATCTCTTTAAAAAGGTGAAAAACTTACCTGGTTCTTAGATGCAAAGCAAATGGTTCAAGCTCTGCCCATGTGGGCAGAGGCCCCACCATACTTTCACCTGCTCTCTCTCACCTGGAATTTATACTCCAAGGCAGCGGGGTCCTCCTGAAGAACTCTAGGGCAGCTGTACAAAATCTCTGTCACCTGCTGCCCGGTGAAAAGACATCTGTCCTTCAGAACGGAGACAAGGGCATTGATACGCTGCTGGGTCATGGTGAACAGGTCTGGACAGCAATGAGTCATATGCTGCAAGTTCCCTGTGGGACACAGGAGAGGAAAGGGGATGACCACACGGGCCCTTCTTCACACAAAGAACGAACAATGAACAAGGCTCATGTGAATACAGGCAGTCCCCAAATTACAGACACACTGTGCTCCCAAAGTGCACATGCTGGAATTGCAAAGTCTTTTTCCAAAGAAATGATGCTGTACATCATGACTAGTCGTACGCCCGTTTAAGCCATAGAGCTGTGAAATTCTACTGACAGGCCCTCAGAACGTCACCACAGGTGCCAGTGCTTCCTGGGCAAAATATGTTGAGTTCCACCCTGGGATAGCAGGAGCTGCCTCCCTCGTCTAGCCTGAAGGAAGCCCCTGGTGGTGGCTGCGATGGCCCTAGGCAGGCATCCATTAGGACATGGAGTTGAAGGGGTTGAAGCTTTAGGGCCTGGGAAGGACTGGGGGAGGATGGAATGGTCATAACCAAGGTGAACACAGAGGTTTCTGCACCCTAGCAGGCCCTCCCACTTGCCCCTTTCCTCTCCATGGAGGATGAGAGGGTAAGGAAGACCCTCTCAGGGTGGTGTGAGGAGATGGGGCAGGGGCAGAAGATTCTGCCCACAAAACCAGTGCTGAAGCTGAGGAGGGCAGCCTTGGCAATTTACCCAACCTCCCTCCCACTACCAGGCCTATCACACCCAGTCTCACCATCTTACCAACTTTTCCTATCTTGTGAGATGAGAAATGAGGACTGAGCTGGGGCACAGCCTAGGCAGTAAATGGTGGAAGAGAGAAAAAGAGGAAAAAGAAGTGCCAAGCAGGGTCAGGAAGTAGGGATGCTCCAGCTTTTGGCCTACAGGTGAGCAGAGGATGACTTGCCTAGGGGTCAAAGGTCAGAAATGCCCTCACCGCCTCCCCTCCCTGTGTGGTGCCCTCTCAGCGCTTGTTCTCCCACCACTAGAAAGAGGCCATGGCCTCTTTCTATCTATCCGGGGCCTTTCCTCAGCCCTCCCCCATTGTGATGGCCTCTGCAGCTTCCAACAGTGAAGACTCTCTCCTCAAAATACAAAAGCTTCTCATTTAAGACACAACCTGGCTCCTGCTCTCTGTCTCATTTCACAGGACTCCCTTTCACGCCTTGCCCATTCCAGCTGAAGAAGCCTGCCAACTGTTCCCCAGACACAGCCTCTCATCTCCCAGCTGCAGGCCTCATTTGAGGAGCCCCAGTCCCCCCTCCCCTACATCTTTTGGACTCCTCAGCATCCCTGAAAGCACCACCCAGACACCACCTTGCACCCAAGGCCCTCCCAGAGCCCCTTCCAGCTGGTCACACTCTCTTCCTCTTGTATCACTTTGTATTTACTTATCTGTCGACGTGCTGTATCCCCTCGTAGAATGTAAGCTCCATGAGGGTAGGCAGTGCCTTGTTCTTGTCTCTGTATTGCCAGAGGCCAGCACAGTGCCTTACCCAGAACAGGGACTGAATAAATACTTCTTTATTTGAGTTGAAAAGAGAACACTGGCCTCCTCCACTTATTTCTGAACTGATATTGAAAGCCAACTATACATGTGGTTTACCTATAACATCATTAACCAAGCCTCAGAACCTGACATGGGCCAAAAGCGTGACAAAGAATAAGGAGTTCCCCCCCATTCACCCCACCCCGAAGGCACTGGTCACAGCAACTAGATGCAGGACAAGTCTACAGTCATTAATAATGATGATGATAACAAGAACGCATTTATGTAGCACTTACTATGAGCACATTACAACTATTACTTCCTTTGACCCTCACAACAAACCTGGGAGGGAGGTGTTATTATCCCCAGTCCTCATACAAATAAGTAAACTGAGGCAGCAGAGGTTTAGGGATTTGCCCAGGGTCACACAGTGAGTGTCTGAGGCTGGATCTGAACCCAAGTCTTCTTGACTCCAGGCCCCGCACTCTCTTCTAGACCTTTTTCTCGAAGGTGTCTTTGGTCAGTGTTAGTGACCCTCTTCTCTTGGCTATCAGGAGAGGTCCAGCAGATCAGGACTCCCAGAATCTCCCACTGCCTTCTGCACTTTCAAAGCACCCAGAAAGGAGATGCACAGGAAAACTCGCACCCTCTCTGGCTGGGCACAACGCAGGAGAACCTAGCATATTTCATGATCATCTCTCCAAACTGTTCTCACACACAGCCTGAACAAGGTAGTCAGTGTTTCGCTAAATGTCTGAAGTATTTATTTCAGGAGATGGTGCATCACGCCCAGAATGTCTTCCCCGAGATATGCCGAGGCAGAGTCAACCAGGAAGAGGAACCCACCAGGTTTATTTGCTTCTTGTTCATCTTGCTGGTCAATGGTCATGCCTCAAATCATTATGAAATATCACCTAACACGTTTACAATTCAAGGGATGACGTTTGGGAGGCATCCCATGCAATGGAAGTCAGGACAACTTAGGGCTGCATTCCAGCTCTCCTACCTATTGCCCTGACGGGCGTATGGTCATCACCTCGCATCTCAGCCTTTGGTTTCCTCTGCGAAAAACAGAGGTGGGGAGGGGGAGGAATGATTCCCATAATGAATCCCAGAGAGCACCCAGACGTCCTGTCCCCACTACCCAGGAGCTTCCCCTTGTCCCCTCTCCCTCATTTGAGATAAGTTCTCTGAAGGCAAAGACTGTGTCACTGATGTCCTCATTATCCCAGCACCTCGAACAGTGCCTGATACCAAGCAGTCCCTTTTAAAACACTTATTCCATGAAATCAGATGGCAATGGGAATATAGGATCACAGATTCAGAGGCCGTCTGGTACGACCTCTTCATTCTACAGATGAGGAAACTGAGGCCTGGTGAAGTTATGTGAACTGGCCAAGGTTACACAGCTGGTAAGGGACAAAGGCAGGATGTGAACCCAGGCCCCGGGCTCCACTGGAGACCACTGGCTTCCCCAAGGGTCCTGAACGCCAAGCTGTGGAGAGGTAACAGGGAGCTGATCTGAAGGGTCTGAGTACTATGTACTGTTCCCACTAACGCTTCTTATGATGCTTTTTGGGACTAACAAAGAATGACCTTTTCATTGTTTCCTCTAGAATAAAATAAAATGTGAATTATTCCCCTGTAAGGCAATTCAAGGTAAAAAGATGGAAAGTTTTTCAACACAAGGAGAAGAAAGGGGAAGGTAAGAGAAAATAAGTCCGTACATAAGAGAATCCCATAAAGAATACCTCCTCCAAGCCCCAAACGTCTCAGGTGACTGGCCCGACTCTTCAGCTGTTTGACTGTCAACCGCAGGATTCTAGGATTCTTCTGCAAGGCTTTACACACAGGATCAGGGTCCAAACCCAGCAGCATCAGCTCTGAAACCACCGCCAGCAGCTGCTCAGGTCTGATGCCTGCATGGATCCTGAACAGCTCCTTTATATGAGTCTCGCTGAATCCCATGTCCAAAAGCAAAATAACCACCTTCTCCAAATCCACAGCACCCTGATCCATGGAGGATGGCTCCTTCTCAACCAGGAGGGTCACAACGTTCTTGCTGGATTCTAGCTCCTTAATACGGTTTCTAGAAGTCAGAGAGGCTCTTTCTTCACTATCACCTTTCGAGGAGGCTGTCGTTAATCTACGACCGAGCATCTGGGAAGGAGCCCCAGCTGCAGCATCCTGTACACTGCGCACACACAGCCATGGGGCCCCATACAGACCAGGGAAGGGGACCAGCCTGTGCCACTGAAAGACCTACAAAACAATGAACAAGTCAAGGGTCACTTCTGTTTTTAACTTGTACAATAATGGAAAACCCCAAACCTGGGAAACTAGGCCTACCTGTCACAATTGGATTACGACAAAAAACAGCCCATTTTTAAAGCAATCAATTAAATCATATCCCACACTGGAACACAAATGCAGGGTCTTTTAAATTCAGAGGCTGCAGAGCATCCTTTTCATTATCCCTTGCTACAGAGCAGGATGGGCTACTCCAGGATCTGCTGGGCCCGCAAGAGCCAGACTCTTACTCCCGCGGATCCTCAATGAGCCCAACTTTGAGGAGGGGCTCACTGCCCATTCTGATGGAATTTAAAATCAAATGGACTTGAATTTAAAAAATATAATTACGCTGCCACACATTTCATACATCACTATGCTGCCTATGACAACAGCCATCCCTCTAGCACCTTCTTCATGATCATTTTTCCTTCACCATTAACGTATGTACATGTACATGTGTGTGTATGTATACATATATATGTGTATATTACACACACACACACACACACACACACACACACACACACACACACGGCGCCTAATGAATGCCTGCAGAACCTAACTAAACACAACCCAACACGGGGCGGGGGGGGGGGGGAGGGCCAGCGTCGGAAAGGACCTGGGTTCAAGTCCTACCTGACAGCATGCCTTGTCGGAACGAGTTTCCTCACCCGGAAGTCCCCTCCACCAGCGACCACAGACTCCTCACCTATGCTCCACCCCCCCCACTTTACAGATGAGAAACCTGAGGCCCACACAGGCACGCGCCCTGGGAACTGGGGGGAGGGATCCCTGCGCCTCGAGACCCCCTCCCAGCTCCGACAGCACCGCCCCCCCCGCCCCCCTCCCCCCCCCGTGGACCAGCTCAGCGCTGCGCAGCCGCACTGCCCCACTCCAGCTCCCGGGGCGGGGGCGCAGGAGGAGGGGCCTGCGTCTAAGCACGCCGACTCCCGGCCCGCCCCTGCGGCCACGCAAGCGCACTTCAGATCCCGGAGAGGGGGGAGGAGAAGAGCCGGCCGCGCAGCCGTACGACCGACCCCCAACATGATGCCCTGGTGCGGACAACAGGGAAGCCTATTCTGGGTTCCACGGACCCCGACTCGCCTGCCAGCCCAGGCACTCCTGCACTGGGCAGCTCTGGGACGGCGCCTCCCTCCCGGGACCCAAGGTTCCCCTCTAGGGTAGGACGCGCTCGGGGTAGGAGGCACCGACCTGCCTGCACCTCGCCGCCATGGCGCCGGGAGTCCTGCGCGCGATCCGTCGACCCTTCGGCTTTCTTCCGGTCCGTCGGGTTTCTCCGCCTCCCGCGGAAACCAGCGCTCGGCTCAAGCGTTCCGAATGACGTCAGCGCTGGCAGGGGCTAGGGAGGAAGCGGAGCAGAGAAGCCGGGAGGAGGAGCGCGAGAGATGCCTCCAGATCTGGGTCCTCCCCAGCCCCCCGTGAGGGCAGGTGCCCGGGCTCTGGTCAGCGGGTTCCTGTAACGAGGGCGGAATCTGGCCCCACTCCCGGGGGGCTTCGTGCCTCTACCGTTGGCTGGAGCCCCGCCCCGACTGCGCTCCTTCCGTTTTAGGGGTCCAGGCACCCTGTTCCGTAATCACTCCACTCAGGGACGCCTGTGATCCCCCCGTAGTGCCTCGGCCCTGAGCAGAAGAGAGGCACGAAGCTCCGTTTGACTGGCTTCCTGCACAGCACGAATCCCACCAAACCCAAGTCGAGACCCCGCCCCCCATCCAGGGACCCTGCAGCCCACATGCTGGAGTCCCAGGTTCGAGAGCTTGAGACCCTCCCCCTCCTTACAGCATCGTGGGGGAGGGAGGGGAACAATGAGTTTTGTCCGTGGAGAAAGTCCACGGACCGCTGCTGCTTCGCACCCAGCAGCACGAGGCAGGAGTGGGTCCCTGGGGGCTCCCACGAGGAGGCCTGTCTGCAGCAGTCTGGGCAGGACGTTGGCATACAATTGCAAGGGCGTGTTTTATCTGCACGACTTGGGTGACTTTTCAAAGGAAGGGTTTTTTTTATGAAATGCATGGAGAAAATGAATTTCTACAAGGAACATCCGTCTGGCGCTCCCGTTTGGCTGGGTCCCAATCTTCCTACCAGCTCAGCCCGTGATGCCTGAGACCTCGTGCCATCTCCATCCCCACGGCCTTCTCACGCGGGCAGTGCCTCCACGTCTTTATCCGCCTGTTCCAGTTTTGAAGAGTTCCTCCCCAAAACATCCGTTTGAGAAAGTACCCACACCAACTAGGTTCACTCCTAACCTGGCTCAGGTCAGAAGCCCCCAACTCTCCAGATTACCTTTCCAGCTTGACTCCTTGCCCATCCGCCTTTTATGTGTTGTCTTCCCCATTAAAATGTAAGTTCCCTGAGGGCAGGGACTGTCTTTTTGCTTATATTTGTATTCCCAGTACTTAGCACAGTGTTTGAGCATAGTAATATCACTTAGTGAATGCTTTATCAAATCCAAGGGTTTACGGACTATGGCCTGAGAACCAAAGCTGGCCTGCAGCCTGTTTTTGAATGGCTTACAACCTAAAGTTTTTACTTTTTCAAATACAAGAAAACCTTATTTGATGGATAATTTTGATTACATTAAATTGAAAAGTTTTTGCACAAAGCCAATGCAACTAAGATTAGAAGGAAGGTAGAAAATTGGGAAAGAATTTTTACAACCAGTCTCTCTGATAAAGGCCTCATTTCTAAAATATATAGAGAATTAAGACAAATTTATAAGAACACAAGCCATTCCCCAATTGATAAATGGTCAAAGGATATGAACAGACAGTTGTCAGATGAAGAAATTAAAGCCATCTATAGTCATACGAAAAAATGCTCTAAATCATTATTGATTAGAGAAATGCAAATCAAAACAACTGTGAGGTACCACATCACACCTATCAGATTGGCCAACATGACAAAACAGGAAAATGATAAATGTTGGAGAAGATGTGGGAAAATTGGAACGCTAATGCATTGTTGGTGGAGTTGTGAAATGATCCAACCATTTTAGAGAACAACTTGGAACTATGCCCAAAGGGCTACAAAAATGTGCATACCATTTGATCCAGCAATAGCACCTCTAGGGCTATATCCCAAAGAGATCAAACAAATGGGAAAAGGACCCACATGTACAAAAATATTCATAGCAGCTCTTTTTGTGGTGGCAAAGAATTGGAAATTGAGAGGATGACCATCAGTTGGGGAATGGCTGAGCAAGTTGTGGTATATGAATGTAATGGAATACTATTGTGCTGTAAGAAATGATGAACAGGCTGACTTCAGAAAAACCTGGAAAGACTTATATGGTCTGATGCAGAGTGAAGTGAGCAGAACCAAGAGGACTTTGTACACAGTAACAGCCACGTTATGCAATGACTAATGTTGTTAAACCGAACCCTTCTCAGCATTACAAGGATCCAAGACATCTCCAGAGGCCTCAGGATGGAAAATGCTGTCCACATCCAAAGAAAGAACTGTGGAAGTCGAATCGCTATCACTTATTTTTACCTTTTGTTGAGGTTTGTTTCATCTTTCTGATGGTTCCTCCTATTGGTTTTAATTTTTACTTACAACTTCACTAATGTGGAAATATGCTTAATAGGAATGTAAATGAAAGCCAATATCAGATTGTGCGCCGTTTTGGGGAGGGTGGGGGGAAGGAAGGAGGAGAAAAATTTTCAACTCAAAAGCATATGGAAGTGATTGTTGATAAATCAAAACAAATTAATAAAATAAAAAAATTTTTAAAAGATGGAAAAAAAAAAAAAAGAAAACCTCATTTGAAAACGTAAAGGCTGTTCTTAAGTTTGTGGACCATACAAAAACAGCCTTCTGTGTGCCACAGATTGCTGACTCCTAATCTGATCTACAAAGAGCAATGTGAAATGGAGCCACAAAAGTAGGCTGAAGCTGTATTATGCAGTACCTTATACACAGTGTGTTCCTATACAGTGAACAATGGTCCAAGGGGTTCATGCTAAAAAAGTCTTTCATGACACCTTAAGCAGTAAATAATGGCCTGATTATGTGACAAAGTATTTTTTCCTTGTGACAAGAATAGGCATGTTTCGATTTAAAACCACTGTGGTCTCACACACACAGCAGCTCTGGTTTGACTAAGCACCTGCCCTTTCAGTTTCTCAGTACGTCATCAAATTGTTTCCAAATCATCACAAGGTTCACCTTCCAAGCCCAAACCAACAGATGGTCAGGGGCATGCACATACCCTCATTTGCATTCAGGTATACTGTGCGAGAGTGACACCCTCATTCCCCTCTATTACTCTGTAATCATACCTCATCGCCTGGGTAATCACGTGATCCAGACATGGCAAACATCAGGCTGTCGCTGAGCATGCACGTTACACGTCAGCTTGAAACCTTTATGGACCGTCACAAACGATCTGCAGAAACAAACCTTATAGTGCCTCTCGTAGCATTAAGGCAGTTTTCTGTTTTAAAGAGTGTAGCCAGTGTGCTAATGACAGAAAAGAAAGTCACATCTGAAGAGTTTAAAGAGTGTTATATAATGAAGCAATATATGCAATCAGACTTTAAGCATTTTTATCATTTAATACAGTACTTGTCATTAGCCAGTGAAAAGGTAAATATTTTATATCACAACTAGCTATTCGTTTTTGTCAACTATTTATGTAGCTAAAAATAAAGTGTTTCCATCTCTCAGCAAAAGAGTTGATAAAATTCTGCTATTTTCCATTACATATTTGTGTGAGCAAGTATTTTTCACTTTATTCTTGTGTTACATTAAAACGTAGAAATAAACCCAATGTGGAGTCAGATTTAAGACTATGTTTAGTATAGGTGGCACCACAGTGGATAGCATTAAGCCTGGAGTCAGAAAGACTTGAGTTCAAACTCAGCATGAGACATACATCAATTGCATCTTGAGCGCCATTGCTCTTTGGAATACATCATTCCATTTCTTCCTGTGTTTTCTACTCGGTGTAGAATAGTTTTGTGGTATTTGAGTTTCTTTCCCTTTTTAACAGAAGATCTTTCTCCTGACTCCTTTTAGAATTTGCTGTTTCTCAGTAGAATTGTTCAATTTAACCACTCTGTGTGGTTTGCAGCCTCGGGTTTCTTTTTATCTGGTTGTTTTTGTTTTTTCCTGAAGGTAATTTATGGATTCTTTTGATTCACAGTTTTCTGTGTTTAGAGGTTCTAGGCAGTTTCCTGTTTCTTTCATTGTAGTGTTTCAAGTTTTTTGTCATTCTTCAGGGAGACCTATAATCTGTCTCTTTGTATCCTGTCTTCAAGGTCATTAAGTTTTGCTTGTATGGAGAGGATGCTTTCTTTTAATGCTATTGCTTTTGACATTGCTTCTTCCAGATTGCCCTTTACTTCCACATATTTGCATTCCCAATCTGTCATCCTCTCTTTCATTTGTTTGATGACACTTGCCACTACAGATTCAAATTTTTCTATCCTGCCAATTATATCTGATGTTCAGGCCATAAATTCTGCTCTCACATTATTTATTTCTCATTTAAACAATATGGGAAGTTCTCTGCCTCATCAAGTGTAGAATCCTTTTCCTTTATCTTGAAATACATATTCGTAGATGCCTGAACTCTTTCACTTGATCCAGAGGCCATATTTCCTCCTGCTCTTAATGTCTCCCTGTTGGTTTATCTGCTTATGCTAAAGGTCTTTGAGTTTTCTTTCTCCTTAGATTTTTGACAATTTCTTTCTTTTCCCTTAGTTTGCCCTATTGCTCGCTTTCTGACTCCCGCCCTTTGAATGGCAGGTTCCTTGAGGTTTGGCTCTCAAAGCTTCTCAGCCTCTTCCCGTTCTAGGCAGTTCATGGTTCACCAAACTTATTTCTGCCCCCAGGTGATTGAGGGAGAGAGGAGAGGTGAAAAGAACTGGCCCCAGCTAGATTCTGGGTTCTTTCTCTTAGGCTTAGTGGAGTATCACACAACTTTCCTCTCTCTCATTGCAAATCTCAAGTTGGAGCAGTTGTTTCACTCCAGGGTATCCATCTTTTCAACCCTAGCAACCAGGTCTTCCTTACTACTGGGTCCAGAACATTTCACTCCTTGCTTCCTCCACTTTTTGAAGGATGACATCATTTGGAGAGATCCAGAAATGTTTAGCTGCCCTGGATCTGGCAGAGACAGCCAGGATGTTCCTGTCAGTGCCATGTCATCATCTCAGGTTTAGCTTGGGGTGTGTCCCAGATCCTTCAATGTGGCACAGGGGAGAATGATGGTGTTGGAGCTATCACTGGGCTACAAAACGAATAAACCCAGCCTAATTCTGTAACTCAAGGAAATCTGAAACAGTTTGACTATCCTGCCTTGAGAAGAGTCTCCTAAGTCTGAAAACAGTGGCTTCATGACTCCAATGAGAAAAACTAAATGGATGAACAAGGCCTGTTATCCAGACAAGGCTACCTCATCATTTCCCAGCCAGTATGGATCATGAGCCTTGGCTGTCTTCCGGGCCAGGACTCCTCCCATTAGACCACACTGCCCATCTGTACCACTAAATCACACAATCTAGAGTCATATTATAAAAATCAATTTAGTGTGTTCATCAAATTGTACACAAAACCTGAGCAACTGAGTTCTTTTCTTGGAGGGAATTTAGGGGCCTGGAACCAGAAACTAATGCATCTTGGAAGCAAAGTGACAGGCATGATGCAGATTGCAAATATGGACTACACCCTCGGTCATTTGTATAATATTCATTTTTAAACACATTCCCAAAAATGTGAGGAAAATTTTAGCCTCAGCATTTAATTGCCAAGGTATTAAATTTTCCTTCTCCCTAAAACACATCACACATTTCTATTGTTCAGTTTAATGAACTTTAATTAGTTTCTCTTACAAAAAAGTAACAGACTTCAAAGACATGGGCTGTGCATTCCTGGAGGCAGCTCAGCTTCACCTTTGAAGAACACATTCTCGGGATACTTTAGCCACTGGAATTCCTGAGCATTTTAAGGAAAAACAGGTTTACTTTTCAGTCCTGCAGAAAGGAGAATTCTTAGAACATAGAGACACAAATCAATCTTAAGAGGTAAACATCACGAGCTTCCTCACTGTTGTGTTGTTCTTTAAAGCAAAGCTCGTCCAAGCAAAAACCTAAGACTGAGGGTTTCAGTCTGACTCAACTGAAGGGAACACATTTAGCAAATGAGAACGTTTCCAAGAAGAAGAATTCAAATGGTACCATCCCTGAGGAACATCTTCTGAAGGGAGGAAGGACACTGCTTTGTCACCATCTCTAACTACAGGCAGAAGTTGTCCCTGGCTAAGACACTTCCTTTTCAGCCTGTCCCCCTGAGCAGCGACCCCAGCAGAAGGCATCTCTCTGTCAGTGAGAGCTGTTGTGCAATGGTGGGCATCCCACCAAGCTCACCCAAGAGCTGTAATGTATGGTAACAGCCACATCTGTGCTTAAAGGTACCAGCTGCCCAGCAGTGTGCAAAGCATGGTCCACTTACTTTGGTCAGCCCAAAGTTGGAATTGAAAGAAAAAAAATACTAGGAAGGGTCTGGTCAGTTTGGGCCTACAATTCTATGGAGTTCCAGCGTCTGCCTCTCTGATGGGCACACACCACATGACACACGCAAATACACGAGAGGAGGAAGGAAAGGAGAAAGCATAAGCATGTCTAAAGTCCTCCATGAAAAGCCCTGTCGCAATATCAAACTTCACACTACAACTGTTCTTTTCAAATTCAGACAAGGAAAATTTGAAGATAAAATCCATTCCGTACGCTCAGAGCGTGGTTTTTTGTTAGATTAGCTCTGGAGAGCATCAAGATTGTCAGCCTCCCACCCTGCCCCCCAAGGAAGGGTTCTGAAAACAGTGGTGAAGACAGTGAATGAGCCCAAAACTATTCCTCATCAGTGAAGATGGCAGGGAAAGTGCAAGTCATGGGGTGGCCCCGGGCAAGGTCCTCTGGACACAGGACACATTAGCAGCAGCAGCAGCTCAGTACTTAAGAAGACACAATTAGTCTACTTTGACATTTTGAGGTCCTACTTACTGTTTCATTCAGTCTCCTCTCTCTCCTCTAGGGTGAATGAATACTACTTTCTGAAATGAAAAGACATAGTTATTAAATGCATGCAAATTAAAACAATGCACACCCTGCAAATTAGCCGAGATGACAAAGGCAGAGACAGTTAGCGATGGAGGAGCAGTAAGAAGGCAGGCATACTAACAGACTATTGGTGGGGCTGTGTGCCAATCCAAGCAGGATGGATTTCAACTTGATATGCTCCAAGAATGCCTACACTGTTCATGCTCTTTGACCCACATGTGTATGTGTGTGTCTACATACACACATTCCCCAAAACATTCACCACAAGGTTCTTTGTAGAAGTAAAAACAGAAACCAAGTGGGTGTCCATTAATGGAGATTAGCTGGAAAAATTAAGTATATGAATGTAAAGGGATATTATCAATTGTTGAGTAAAAACCGAAGGAGGAATTCAGAGAACCATGGACACTGCTCCCCAACCCTGAACCACGTAAATGAAGCTGACGTGGATGGGTCACTGAAGAAGCGCTCTCATAAGCCCCCACCTCACTTCTCCCTGAAGAGGGCAAAGGGCACTAAGAATGCTGTACACAACACCAGATGCAACCACAACGTTCGGAACTTCTGCTTACTCATTTTTCTTGCTTACAAAGGGCGGTTCAATGTAGGGAAGACAGGGACTTTTTCCCCCCAGGAATGGCAATGAGGTAAAGACAAAAGACGTCAATAAAAGATATTTTTTAAAAACTAAGTTACAATTCCACATTACCTGCTCCCATTGACATCAGGTGCTAAATATAAGTGTTTTGCTGCTTCCAGTAAGAATTCTAGAGAACCTTCTGTGGACATTCTTTAAAACTTACCTGGAATTACCACAGTAATTGCAGAGCCAGCTAAAGTTTGTGGAGCACCTCATCCTAAGGTGAATCAATGCCAGCTATGTCTGGGACTTTGTGTGGAGCAGCAATCGATGACCCCTCTGCCTACCCTGCCTCTTACCTGGTATGGCAGCTGAGTGAAACACCTCCTCCCAGGAATAGTTAGCTAAGTTCACGGGCTGGATCACCCAAGAATGGTGTATCAGCACGTCCAAGGTCATGCGCTCTTCTGGGTTGGGCTCCAGGAGGCCACAGAGAAGGTTCAAAAGGTCTAGGGAGAACAGAATAGGATCACACATGGAGCAAGGTTCTACCCACAGCAAACAGGCTCTTATGCCTGCTACTCCAAATCCCTCTTCAGGTCACCCAGCCCTTAAGCCAGAGACTCTCTGGAGACCTCTAAGCCCCTTTCTATGCCTTAGAATGTCACCAGTGATGGAGGAGAGGGGGTGGATATGCAGAAGAGTCAGCTGAACTGAGGACATCAGGGCAATGAGCCACATTAATAAGCAGGGGCCACAAGGCAGGAAGACTGGGTAGACCAGAAAGTTGGGCCGCCCAGCCCACCCTTCTGCTTCAGGCAATGCAGTAAGGGATGTGTTGGGACTTCAGAAGACTAGAGAGAAACTGTTAACAGCCCTGTTCCCTTTTACTCGCCGGCCCTTCTCTTAACCCCAGGCATCTTTTCGGTCTGCATAAGCTCAGAGGAAAAGGAGTCCCATGTATTTATTACCTTCTTCATAAAGCACAACAGTGAGATTTCTTCAGAGCTCTTGCCTGGAGGTAATGCCAACAACCATGTTACAGCCTAGCTTGTTACTTGTGTGCGGTAACTATTTCTGAAAGGACATGACTGACTGGCCCACAGTATATTCAGTATCAATGTCACACCAGATCATGTTCTGATGGAATTTCTTTTACATGCCACAAAACGACTTGCTGATGCCTCAAGGCATACTTCATAGTTCAGCCTTTCTAGCACTTGGTGAACAAGTGTGTGTCCATCTCCCCTTCCTTCCCCTCCCCACTGTGACCCACTTCCATGTTATCCTCTCATGGCCTGCATATTTCTGAGCTGAACAACACTAATCTTGGTGACCTGTCCTCATGTGGAAGGCACTTCATCACCTGGATTAGGAGGATACTTCTGTGGCTGGCGGCCACTCCAGAGATATGGCCACGGCATGTGGCCTTCCAAGCGTGCCCACACGCCCAGGATTTTCCAGAGCGTCTCTCCATCCCAAAGGAGGTTTTTCACAGAGGAAAAGACATCCCCCAGACTCCTTGCTCTCATTCCTACCCTTCTCAAGGAGGTCCTGTTCTCAGATTTCTCATGCGCACAGAAAGTGTGAAGAGCTCACTTCTAGAGAGTCATCTGAAGTGAACAGCATGGGACATCTTAAGAAAGGACATTCCCACAAGAGGCCAGTGACCAAGCTCTCAGCCCAGTGTGTACAAAAGCTGCCATTCTGCCTCCAGCATCAAAAAGCAAAGAACTGTGGTGCTGGCCTCTAAGTGTATCCTGGCTCATTGCTTTTTGAGGACCACAATTTTGGGGTCAGAGAATTAGAGGATCGGGAAAAGAGGAAGTAAATGGACCTCCCAAGAAGGAGATAAAGTGAGCAACCACTATGGAAGAAGAAAGAAAATGGAAACATGGAAGCTCTTAAGGGGGGATTCATGATGAAATGAAATGCACTTACCAGGTGAGACTGGAAAAGGAGGCTTTATTACAGCCTCCAGGGCCTCATCTAACTCATTAAAAGGATTCTCTTCAAACATTAAAGTATAGAGGGTCACCCCGAGGGCCCACATCTCCATTTCTGGTCCTTGGTAGCTGTTCAGAGATAAGCAGCAGTCAGTCACACACTCACAGGCACATCCCAGCCATCTGACTACACTCCCGAGAGCTGGCCCCGGGCATGCAGTCCCTCCCCTGGCAGGCACCCCTGAGTGAAGCTGGCACGAGGAAGCTACCTGCCAGACACTGCTACCACTCGCTCATTCCTTGACAACAGGAGAAGGCACCCTCAAGACTACACCTTATGAGGAATGAAGCAGGCCCTGGGAGCATGGGTCTTACCTCCCACGGTGTTCATTCATACCCTTTGTGGGTATGAATGCTTCTATACTAGGAGGAATCGTGTCTCTTGTTGAGATAAAGTAACGACATTTTACCATTCAGAGGGAACCTAACCCAAGAGATGCCTAACCCAAGAGCACACTCCAAAGCCAACAGCAGCCTCTCAATGCCTCATGGATTCCTGGCCCTGACAAACGAGCCTGGATTGTCAGCTGATGAACCCAGGCCATCTGGTGCCTCGAGCAGCATTAGGACTTCCAAAGATGAAGCGGGCTGACTCGAGTGAGTCAGAGTTTTTGGATCGAGCTCCTAGACACAGCTCTATTGAGATAAGTCTATGACATCACGGTCAGGTTGGTCTAACGCCTTGTTCACGTAGCAGACCAAATTCAGAGACAATAGTGACGCGCCCTCAGGACCTCAGAGAAGATGAGCCTGGGAAGATTCATGTGTGCCCTGTGGGCTCACAGCATCCCCAGAGCACTGGAGGCTCCAGGCTGGGACCAGCACCCACAACTCTCAGCCCCTTGCCTGGTGAGCTGCACCATGAACAGAAGGTCCTCAGTTTGGGAAACAGCAGCAGTCTTAAATGTGAATCCCCTATATTAACCTAATTGGCTGGCCAGATCATTACCACTTTATCTTTGAATGAATAACCTGACATCATTCTAGGTGCCCACATAATTACTCCTTCGTAAATCTAGCATTCGATCCACTTCTCTGCAGAACAAGACAGCCAACATCCAGCCACTTCAGGGCCTCCTGGCGAAGGGCACCCTGGATCCAAGGGGCTGGGCTGGGTGCCCTCAGTCTCTGATCCCTCTCCTTATCCTAACAGAGGCCCACTTCAGAGCCCTTTCCATAGCCAGCCAATAGCATGGGGATTGAGACAAGAGGGAACCTGGCTGTGCTGGGGTACATACGCATGTCCCATGAGGACTTCTGGGGAGCAGTACTCGATGGTGCCACAAAAGGTGTAGAAGCATTTGCCAGGTTCCATATGAGCAGCTGAGCCAAAATCCACCAGCTTAATTGTGAAGTCCTCTGCGATGATGATGTTTTCATCTTTAATGTCTCTGTGGATGATGTTTTGGGATCGGAGATACACTATGGCTGACACTACCTAAAACACAGGTGGAGATGCGTCATCGTCAAGCAAAGCAAATCTGCTCTCCTGTCCAGCCAGCGGGGCCACAGAAAGAGGAGTGGTCACCCCCCCAGGCTTGGAGCCTGTTGAGACCCATGCCACGTGAAAGCCAAGAATGTCGACCGTTCGTGCTCACATAAGCACGCTGGTGCTGGTGGGGACAGAGGGGCCGGTCCCCTTCCCTGCTCTGCAGCGGCAACACTCTCCAGCCTGGGCTTGTGGAGGGGGCAGGGGGAGGGGACATCATGTCGCTTCCTGAACTTGAACTTGCAATGAAATGGGAAGAAAATCAGGGAAGTGTGTGTGCGGGGGGGGGGGGCAGGCGGTGTTTTAAATGAAGTCAGGTTTGAATTAGAAGACTGGAAAATCAAAAGTTGAGATGTATGGACACCTAAGAGAATCCCAGATGTTCAGTTTTCGTCAGTGTCACACTGTCCATACCATTTTCAAAGTTCTAAATAATAAAGATTCTAAGAATTCCCTCAAAATGCAGGCTCATTTTAGACATATGGTACAGTATGGTAGCTCTTACTTTGAGGAAGCAATGAACACCACATATATATACACACATACACAGACACACACACATATACATATATATCAGGTGTGTAGGGGTGTGTGTGTGTGTGTATGTGTCTAGATAGTATCTTTTAGTAATAATGTGGCTACTTCATACCCTTTTGTTATATGGAACATGTGGGGATATCTGTCTTGCATTGAGAGGAAGGAGGATTTTAGAACACAAATGTTCTTTATAATTTTCCCCCTTCTCCTGAAGCCCCCAAACCTTCACTGAGAGGATCAAGGCCCCCTCACTTTCTTAACACTACCTGTTAAGAAAGGGTAAGCCACAAGATGCAAGAACTTTTTCTTTCATGTCTTCTGGATGCTGGAAGGGCTCAATAAACATTACTGATCATGACAAACTGAAGACAATCTACTATCCATGCTGCCACAATCCTCAGAAGCACCCGAGCCAAACAAGAATCCCCTCCAAGCTGCCCAGCCTCCTAGCAAGCAGGCACCACTGCAAAGTCTCTCTCCCTTCTAGCACACACAACCCTCAGGAGGCCCGTGCTTTCTGGGCAGTGCACAGACCCACCCACGGAAAACATGAGCCTGCTCCGACCTCACGCAGTCCGGCGCTCACCTGTCTGAAGATATAGCTGGCCAGGGGCTCATCCAGAGCGGGGTGGCTGTCGATGAATGTGAAGAGATCCATGCCAGAGCCATGTTTCTCCATCACGAGCTGGAAAAACCCTTCATTCTCAAACACATCTAGCACCTGGAAGGAGGAGGAGAGCATCCCGTCGCCACGCTAAGATCACTCTTCCTAACTCTTGCTCCCCTTGTTGTGACTAAGGGTTTGTGTCCCTCTTCCCTTTCCAACAGCTGAGAGAAGGGCATCGAAGCAGAGGGAACAGCCACGCACCTTAATGATGTTGGGATGCTGCATCCTCGAGAGAATGGCAATCTCTTGAGTCACTTTTCCCAGCTGGGGATCTGTCACCCAACAATCCTCCAACACCTTCTCCTTCTTAATAAACTTCACCACCACCTAGGGTGAAAAGAACGTCAAGTACTTCCCTCGACCTTTAACCCGCTGATCCAAAGTCTGCTTCCAACCCTGTAAACCCACAGCACGAGGATGCAGCCAAGCTGCACTGTGCACAAACAGTGGGCTTGGAACCTTGGATTTATTTCCTAAATCCTTCAAAAAGACATTTAAAGTAGCCACGCAAACGATAACATTGCGCGCATGTACACACGAATGAATGCATGTTGTTCAGTCATGTTCAGCCACGCCCAACCCTTCCTGACCCCACTGGGGGTTTTCTTGGCAAAGGTACTGGGGGGTTGCCATCTCCTTCTCCAGCTCATTTTACCCAGGAGGAAACTCAGGCACATAGGGTGAAGTGACTTGCCCAGGGTCACATGGCTAGCAATCATGTGACGCCGGATTTGAACTCGGGTCTTCCTGACTCCAGGCCCGGCACTCTTTCCACTGCACCACCTCGCTGACTGTGTGTGTGTGTATAGGTCTAGGCAGCTGCGTATATGTATCTCTGTATACAACGTACACATTGCACATAAAATACTTCATCCCCGTTTAAAACATATTGACCCTATTACGTTTGCAAGTTACTCAGAAAGCTTTCTCAGTTCAGTTTTTTTTTCTCTTTTTTTTTCTGGTCAGGCAACTGGGGTTAAGTGACTTGCCCAGGGTCACACAGCTAGTATGTATCAAGTGCCCGAGGCCATATTTGAACTCAGGTCCTCCTGACTCCAGAGCTGGTGCTCTATCCGCTGCGCCACCTAGCAGCCCCAGTTCAGTCTTTCAAGTTGTTAAATCCTAAACCACTTGCCACTCCTCACAAGTAAGCCAGTCATCTGGTGCTAACCCTGCCTGACTTGGTCAAATGTGACCCAAAGAGGACACAGAAAGCTTCCCGGGGGAGGTATTCCGTTCAACGTCAGCTGTTACTGAGCAGACAGTGACAGGCCTCTGCCCGCTCCCTCCCAGGCAAGAGGTGTATTTTCCCATTTCAGGAGGTGCTCAGAAGATAGTGCCTCGAGGGACTCGCAAACAGATTCTGTCACACCCACAGAAGCACTGTGGGACCCACATCTCATTACTGACTTGGTGCTCAGAACCATCTTTTCGGTCTTATGCCACTTGCTACTTCCCAAGCATCTCCTGCTAGGAACTCCTCAGGCCTACTACAAGACAGACAGGAAGTCCCAGGTGTACCTTCGCGCACACAAATAACTGATATTAAAACCTCCCAAAGCTCCCCTCTGCCCGTCCCATGCTGGCCGACCACCATCAAGGGACATAAAAGAGCAATGTTGCAGGCAGTAAGCGTTACCACAAGAGACACCAGGAGAGAAGCCTCTGCCAGCTCCACGCCTGCCGAGAGGGTCTTTACCTCCTCGTCTTCTTCCTTACTCTTAGCGATCCAAACAAAGCCGAAGGCCCCACTGCCAATGGGCCTCAGGGTGATATAATGCTTAGAATATTCTCCATTATAAGCCCTCAGTCCTTCTACATCTCGACTCCGGGAGTATTCATCAAAATAATCTTTTGGCCTTCTCATCTGGAAAAGAACAAAACAGAGGCCTCAGGGGCCAGATGGTGAAGTGACAAGCAGTGGCCTGGCCTGGCCCGGCCCAGGCCACAGAAGGGGCGCTGAATGATCCCTTCCTGGCAGCATCTGCAGCCATCGGGCTTGCCAGACCACAGAGAGAAGGACCAAGTCTTTCAGCACCAAAGCAGACATACTTAAAAATCAACAAAAACTCTCTCTTGCCTCCTCTCATTCAAAACAGGAAAGAAAAGGAACATTCTCCAGCCAAAATGTCCTCAAGGTGGCAGGCCAAGAGAAGGCGAGCACTGAGTGAGACGTCTGTAGGAGAGGCCCTAAGCAGGTCACTTGGCCCAGGCTCTGGGAGGTCAATGACTGGCCCAAGAGGACCTCAGATACCTACTTCTGTGCTGATCCTAGACTCTTCCAGTAAGGACTGAGATGAGGAGCAGAAGCTGGAAAACAGGTACTGGGCCCTTCCCATAGGGCGATGGTTTTGGAAGAAGTCCTTCACCACCCAACAGCAAAACAAATCTGCAGGTCCCTTTAACTCCACATGCTTTATTTCAAACTGTATACCTAAAGGAGAGGGAAAAAAACAGGAGAATGGGGAGGCATCAGACACAGTGTATGTGGAAGGGCACAAACAGGGCTGGGCTTCAGGAGGCCAGGAAGCAGACCCCCATCACAGGGCGACGTGACAACATCAGCCTCGGACACCCACGGCACAGACGCCAGGCTGCTTGTGGCCTGGCGACCAGGACTGAAGAGAGGGAGGGGAGGTCGGCCAGTCAGTCAATAAGCATTGATTAAGCTCCTACTACGTGCCGAACACTGTGCTACACACTGGGGGCACAAAGAAGGGCAAAAGACCGTCCCCGCTCTTAAAGAACTCCCCGTCTGATGGAGGAGACAACGGGCAAACTATGGGGTACACAGAAGACACAGACAGGGTAAATTAGAAGTCACGCACACGAACGCGGATTGGGAAAGGCTTCTGGTGAAGGCGGAGGAAGCCAGGAGGCAGAGATGAGAAGGAGAAACATCCCGGGCCTGAGGGATGGACAGCCGGTGAAAAACCTCGAAGTCAGGGAAGGGGAGGTAGGCCAGGGTCACTGGATTGTAAAAGGGAGAAAGAAGACTGGAAAGGTGGGGGTCGGGGTGGGTTAGGAAAGGCCCTGGACACCCAACACAGGACTTAATATCTGACCCTGGAGCTAATAGGGAGCCCCTAGTTTTACTGAGAGACAGGAGGAGAAAGGGGCGACCCAGTCAGACCCACATTAAGGCAGGTAGACCCACCAGCAAGGCCAGTGGGAGAGTCCACCAAGGTGGCACTGTTGGAGGAGAAAAGGGGGAATGTGTGAGAGATGTTACAAAGGAAAATCAACAAGCCAGGGCAACAGCTTGGATCTGGGAGGGATACAAGAGAGGGAGGCGTCCAGGACAACTCCTTGGTTGGGAGCCTGAGGGACGGGAGGATGGCAGAGCCTTCAACACTAACAGGGGAGAGAGGAAGATGGGAGGGTTTTGGGGGGGCAACATGATGAGTTCAATTCTGGATATACTGAGTTTAAGATGTCTAAGAGACATCCAATTTGGGATATCCGAGAGGCAGGGGGAGATGTAAGACTGGACACAAGCAGAGAGGTTACGGACACATAAGCAGATCTGAGGATCATCGACATAGAGATGACATCTGAATCCATGAGAGTAGATGAGATCCCCAGGTGAAACAGTACAGAGAGAGAAGAGAAGAAGGTCAGGGCAGAGCCCTGTGGGACACCTACAGTTGGCAGGAGGCAAGGGGTAAAGAGGATCTTCTCCCCTCACAATTATCCATTTCCAGCAAGGTTTCCTGGGGCTCACAGAAGGCAAGAAGCCCAGCACTTGGGGAAGCTTTCCCCAACCATGCCCCCTCTCCCTGTCTACAAGGAGAAGGCAATAACACTGCTCCTTTTCCCCTATGAAAGAAAGGGGACGATGAATGCGGGCTCAGCACTGCTTCACAAGCATTTTCATCCGTGCTTTCGGCAAGTCAGTCACCAAGGCGCCATCTGGCAAACAGCAGAACATCTGAAGTGTGGGGGCTTCTGGAGGGAGAGGAGAGTAAATACCCCAAGAACTTTCTCTTTTCAGAGGATGAGAATGAACTAAGTCAAACCACTCTGAGAGAAGAAAGAGTAGAGAAGAGGTAATAATTGATGGGAAGGAAAATAGAGAAGGAATAAATCAAGTCAATGCAAATAAAAGTATAATGAAAAATGTTCAAAAAGACTTTTCTAAGCAACAAAAAACTTCCAACTTTTCAGAGATAAGGATGACGGGAGGGAAAGCAGAGAACAGAAGAAAAGTAACTTTTTTCAAGACCTTAGGACATTACCAAATTGTCAGAGCTGGAAGGAACCTTACAACACAGAATGTCAGTGCTAAAAGGGATCTTAGAGCACAGAATGTTCAAGCTGAAAGGCCCTTAAACACGGATCATAGAATGTCAGTGAAGGAAGGGACCTTAGCACATAATACAGAGAAAGTCAGAACTGAAAGGATACTAGAACATGAGACACAGGATACTGCCACCAGAAGGGACAGTAGAGCACAGAATGTCTACCCTCCAAGGGCTCTTGGAATAGGGAAGGTCAAACAAAACTATGAATGCCTCTATTACGCCAAAGCTCAGAAATGGGCCAGCCAAGGAACATCCTGAGAACCCCTTTCTTTCTTTCTTTTTCTTTCCTTCTTTCTTTCTTTCTTTCTTTCTAAGCGAGATGGCAGCTGAGTTAGACCCCCACCACCCACGACCTGAAATTTAGTTCCATCTCTGCTCCTGACTCACTACAACCCAAAGCAAGGCCATTTCTCTTGGGCCCTCAGGTTTCTCATTTGTAAAAAGAAGACATAGAAGACAATACTGGTACAGTGGACCTGGGTGCAAGTCTCAGCTCCCAATCTAGAATCTGATGGCCTGTGACAGCTTGGACAAGTCATTTAACTTCTTATAAAAGGAGTAGGTCTGATCTCTAAGGGCTCAAAATAGATGTCCCCAGGAAGACCCTGGAAGATACATTTGTGAAGACAAAGACTAGGAGAATGTCATTAAGACTCCTGCAAAGGGACTTGGAGTTCTTTGGCCTCCAGCCCCCAAAGCCTTTGTGGATAATTACCTCCCCTCCAAAAAGAAACAACTTCCTCCCTCTAGACTTAGAAGAGCATGGCCTCATACTCTGCTGAGTATAACTGGAAAAGAAGATGGGGGTGGATTGATGCCTAAAATGTATGCTGCACCCATCCCAAAAGAGCTCTATGAATTTTCCTGAATTGTAGTGATTGGATCCTCCCAAAGTAAGCAATCTGCTAGAAGTCATGCACCACAAGGCTCTGAACTTAAACATGACCTGCCTCCTTTCAGGCCGAATTACAAGCTTAGCTCTGTCCTCTTCATTGTTCTCTCCCACTTGGTGACACAGCTCTGTTCCAGCCTCAGGAACCAGCTAGAACAAGATAAAGAATTAAAACTTACGTCTCTCCATCTTGGCTGCCCAAGAGGGAGCTACACTCTCTCTCTCTCTGTATCACCAGGACCTAGTACAAGAACTGGGCATTTGGATGGCAATAAATTCTTGCAGAATTAAACTGCTGCTAAATCTTCTTTGACTCTCTCTCTCCAGTTATAGGTAAATGGCCAAGCCCCCTACCTTGTGTCCAGGCCCCGACAAGTCAGGACCTATCTTATCTCCCTTGCCTAAGTCCCAGTTCGGGGACCCTGCCTCCTACAGCAGTTCCTCAGTAATCCTCCCAAGGATGGAGGCCTGTCCCTGAATAACAGCCCCCTGTGGTTAGCGTGCAAAGCCTGATAGCCCAACAGCCCTGACACAGGCTGCCTGCCCCTAGACACCAATGCTCCAGCACATACATTCACTCCTCAGTGTGGAGTCTCCATGACTGCCCTTGACATCCATGATTTGTGACAGATTTCCCTGGGTCGTTTTAAGTTTGGTCCAGTGCATGGCCACCTTACTGTTGTATACGTCAAACATGCATACAAACATCTGTACATCGTCTACCTCATTTAAACAGGAGCTTCTTGAAGGCAAGGGATACATTCTTGCCCTTCTTGTACTACTAGCACTTAGCCAAGTAGCTGGCATGGGGACTTTATAGGTGCTTGCTGACTGACTGCTAATATAACATTAGTCGGTAAATTCATGCTTCCTGAGGAATCGTGGCTTCCTGACGTTCCATTTACATTCCCTAAACTAGAAGTCATTCAACACATGACCCCCTGGAATGCCCCCTTTCCTCTAAGCAAACTAGCCCCTTCATTTTCCAGACAGCCCCAGTGTACTGTACCTGAAGGATCTGAAGGATGCCTATATATAAGGGAAAGGCTGGGAACCTAGTCTGCCGCTGTCTTTCTGTCTGTCAGTCTGGGTCCGCCTTGTGTGCTTCTCAAGGTCTGAGTCACCAGCTGACAGAAGACTTTGGAACCCCAAAGGCCAGAAAAGGAGAAGGGGGAAGGGAATCGGCATCTCTTTATCAATGTTCTTATTTGATCCTACAACAGCCCTGAGAGGTGCTGGTACTGTCCCCATTTTACAGCTGAGGCAGGGGGAGGAGTTGTCATTTGCCCAGGACACACAGCTAGCTGGGAAGTGTCTGAAGCTGCCTTTGAACTCCTCTTCCTGGCTCCAGGACCAGTGCACTGTCCGTGGTACCACCTACAATCCAAGTCATGGTCTCAGCCTCAACGATCCTCAACAAAGAAAGGGTAAGTGTTAGCCTTGTCATTTGTGACTCCAAATATTCTTGAAAAATTTTTACTTCCTATATACGCCTTGTGTCTTTCATTTCTCTAAGAAAGCTACTGGCTTACCACAAAAGGATTCATTTAGGAAGCATGTGCTGTTAAATGGTAAAGAAAGCGGACCAGAGAATCATAGAATCTCTTCTGTCCCCCACAAGTCCCTATCAATCCTCAACTAAGCCACTAACCATTAACCGAAGTCCAAATATCCTTTAAATGTCTCCACCGAGCTGTCCCATCGGCATCTCAAATTCAGCACAACCAAAACAAAGCTCATTGTCTTTTCCCTCTTCCCAACCCCCAATTCACTGCTCCGGCCACATCCTCCCTTCTAACTGAAGCTTTCGCTTTAGTGGAATTCACTGCTTATCCCACTTTCAATTGAATTAAACATTTACCTAGTATGTAAGTGCCGGGCACTGTTCTAGGCTTTGCAGCTACAAAGACAAGAATGCAAACTATTCTCTGAAGCCTCAAGGAGCTTCTAGTCCTTAGTGATGAAGGACAACATGTACAGGAATCGCTTTAGCAGGGAAAAAGCCCTGAGAACGCAGGGAAGTGGGAAAGGCTTCTCTCCTGGAAGCTAAGACCTGATAAAGGCCTTAGCACTGGATGTAGATATTTTTGCTGCCCACCTTTTTTATCCCAGTCAGGATTCTGAGAGACTGGAATGAAAAGGAAGTGAATTCCAGACACTGACCAGCTGAGATGGAATTCCAAGTCAAGTGTTCAAAGTGCAGAGACGCAGCTACTATGCCAAACTGCCTGTCAGAGGCATAATAAATTGAGGGTTTAAAGCTTATAACGGGTGGGGAAAGAGGCTCAAATAAAAGACAAGACCTCTGTGGAGGGGAAAACGGAAGGGGAAGGGAACAAACATTTACCTAGCACCTCCTATGCACCAAGCACTGTACAAACAAATGTGATCTCACTGGCTCCTCACAATAACCCTGTGAGAAAGGCGCTGTCAACATCCTCACTTTACAGCCGAGAAAACGAAAGCAAACAGAGATTCTGTGACTTGTGAGGATAATCAATGTCGAAAAGAAGGCCAAAATGCTCGACTTTTATTTCATCCCCTTTCTCTTCCAAAGAGAATAATATTTGAACTGGAATAGACAGGAAATACGTGGCTAATAGGGAGCTGAAATTGGAGACAACCAAACAGTCAGCAAGCGTTTATTACGCACCTGCTCTTTCACTGGCGCTGTGCTACACACCCAAGCGTACAAACCCAAATGACGAAATGGTCCTTCCTCTCGTGGAGCTCACGTGCCACCAAGAAATCGAGGCAGGCTCGTGACAGAGCCCAGCCAGCATGACCATCACCCAGAGATTAAAGAGAAGTGCCCGAGTGTGAAAACGAGCCCAAGAACATACCTCACAGGACTGGACATCCTGGAAGACACTGGGTCTCATTTGGAACCACCAACATTTACAGGCTAATAGGTATAGGGCTTTAAACCCATCCATGCTGTCCTTGGGCAAACTGGGCAGAGTACTGCCCATTCAGCTCTATTGAGGAAAACAAACAGAGGTGACTAGATGTAGGAGAACCCATAAAAAGCTGTTTCTTGGAGCTGGGACGTTCTGCCCTTGGTATTGACCTATGTTATGTTCGTAGATCAGATTTACCAAAAAAACCAGCTGAAGGGGAGTGGCCACAAAATTTGTGGTTCTGTCAGATGGCTGATTCACCAGCAGTCCACATTCTGGTTTTTAAGACAGCCCATCAGTCTACAGATGACAGTGTCTGAAATGTGGAGAATGTACAAGGTGTAAAGTGATGTTTCGTGTGTAAAATGGAGACGTTTTACACATGTAGATACTGAAGCACAGAAGAGTTCTCAAACTTACCCAAGTTCTCCCATCTCTAGGACATCACAGCCAGGATTTAAACTGGGATCTTCATCCTTAAAACCCGTTGCTTTTTACCCGTCACCAAACTGCATCTCAGTGGAAACAGAGGATGGCAAAGCTGAGCTCAGTATTTTAAAAAGATGCCCAACAGATCTGACATTAATTAAGGAGCCGTGTGAGGCAGTGTGATGATTGCCTGTCCCGGTGCTTATGGTCAGTGGTGACAGGATTCCATGCTCCCCTAAGTTAGTGCTCCCTTCATGCCTGAAGGGTGTAGCTTTTAATATGAGTAGGACTTCCTCTCGTATTATGGAGCTCTTTTCTACAGGAATCAGCTTGAAGCAAAGGAAGAAAGTCTGTGGAGGCGTGGCCTCTACAGCAACCCTCAATCCACCTTCTCTAGGAAGATCAGGAGGGAGGCCAAAGGAAACAAATTCCTAACATCATGGATAGGCCTTTCAGGATCTGGTGTCCACTTTATACTCTGGGAGTGTCACTGAGAGATCAGGGAAGGGTACTGTCAGAGCAGAAAACTTGTGTATGAATCAAAAGACAGAAGAATTCCTGTGAGTCTTCTGCTTATGCAGGGATCCCCTACAGTGGTAAGGTCTCAACTAAAAAAAAAAATATAAGGACCCCTCTGTAACTGATTATTGTGTCCCCAAGATTTCATCTTCTCCTCAAACTGGCATTTACCAGTACTCTCTAAAGCTCTCGAAGATGACCTGGGCCCACTGAGCCCAATGGGCAGAATCCTGGCAATAGAGGAGGCTACCATGGAAACAGGATACCACCCCCTGCTAACCCAGCAAGTCTTGAAACCTCAAGTTCATGAACTTCTGAAAAGTTGTGCACGCTGTCCAAGCCACGATCTGTGTGGGCCACAGTGAGACGGGGACACTGTCTTCCATTCATCAGTTTTCTCATATTCAGATGAAATTGTACATCACAGAGAAGGTTCACTGTGGTGACCCTCACCAGCAACCAGGGCTCCATCAGCTTAGGTGTCTATGAGGTGTCCCCTCATCCTACACAGTGACAGTAATCAGGCAGGGGTGTGACGTCCCATTTTTTACCTTGACAAAGTGATATGTCAGTTACTGAGGTTCTGCCAGAAGAGATAAAGGGTCAGACTAACCCTCCTTTTTTTTTCAGGAACTCTTTCAAATGATGACATTTCACAGTGATCAAGCTAGCAAAGACAGGACAAGATCAGAAAACTCATTGTGGGAAGACAGGCAGAGTAATTCGTTGCCGGTAGAGCTTTAACCAGGTAAAACGGTTGTGGGAAAACATAGGGGCCGAGTGTGTAGCAGACCCTGGCAGTGCTAGCTGGGGGGAGCTGAGGCTCAGTGGCTCATGGAGCCATTGGGATGTTTGCTCTAAAGTGGGCCCTGGGAGCAGAGGGAGTCAGGAAACAGACAGGTTAAAGCTCTCCATACCAATCAGCACTAGTCTCAGGATCGGGGATGGTGGCTGTATTTCCAGCTTAGGCAAAACAGGGAGATCCAGTATCCCCCTCTCCCCTGGGGAGAGTAGGAATGAAAACGTTACTCAATTTGTAAAGCCTCTGACCTAGAGATTCCACTACTGGCATTACATCCCAGGAAAGTTGTGGTTGACAAGAAAATATCGTATGTTTGAACATGTTCGAAGCAGTATTATTTGAAATAACAAGAGATATACCCAACAACAGGGGAAAGGCTGAACAAATCATGGTACATGAATTGACAGAACATTATTACACCGTAAGGAATCACAAACCTAAAGCATTCCAAGACATATGGGTGGAGAGAGCAACCGCATAAATCAGCAGCAGCGAAAACTTCAAACAGAAACAGATCACACCTGCAGGTTGACTGGAAGACCGCAGGTTGACATTAGCTCAGTTTGACTGCATTTTTAAATATCTTGTTAACTATTTCCCAACGACATTTCCATCTGGTTCTTGTGGCAGCCCGTGTGTGACACCTAGTTGTGCACCTCACCCCTCTGACGAGGCCAAACGCAGGGCTCGGGGTCAGGCCTAGACGATCCAACTTTTCTGCTAACAATCCAGAGCCTAAAGCATTCTGATGCTGCTGGAGGAGCATAGGTGTGCTAAGCATCACTCACTCAAGTTTGAAAATCCGTAAGTGAACCATGTTGGGGAGAATAAACTTTGTGGCCAGGATTTCCTGGTGTTTTTTTTTCTTGGGAAGTTTCTACTGTGTCACAACAACAGAGTAATTTTTTTAAAAATTTATGATAATTTAATCCTTCTAAAGATGGAATAACCAGCAAGAGGAAATGTGATGATGATTCCCACTCACACCCCTAATTCTCTGGGCTCACCTCCTAAGAACTCCCTCCAGGAGAGGCAAAAGGCTGCGTACTTTGGGGTACACCCAGTCTGATTTGTCTGCTCCCTGGGACTTCAACACTATCCAGATGCAAGTTTCGTCAAAGACCATGCTCTAGGTAAAAGCCATCCCAGCACCCTGTCCCCATTCATTCACAGGCCAACCAATCCTTATAATCCACTTCATGGCCTTTCTGTCCCTGACTTTGAAAGAGAACTTCTAAACCATTAGGCTTTATAGGTCTCAACACTGGTGCACTGTGGGGAAAAATTTCAGAAAGAGAAGCTCTCTGAAGCTGGCAGTTCTAATCGTCACCTAGTGGAGGGCTTCTTCCATCAGGTAGGAGATGACAATGAAAACCTTGGCCTGGGCCACGTGGGCATTCCATGAAGACTTTATACTGGGCCAGAGACCCTAAGAGGTCCTGTGGCCACCCAGTAAAAGATTCAGGGGTGCCATTCTGCTGCAGACTTCCCCTGGATCCAAAAGCACTTATCAGCTTCTAGAAGGTCTGTAAAAGCTTTCCAGAGTATATTCAGTTCTGCATGGGTAGAATCTAACTGGAGTTCAGAGCTGGAGAGTTTCAAGGAGGCAAATAGCCAGGCCATTATGTGACCAGGGCCAGAGAAGCTTGATGTTTTGGTTTGAGCAAGAGACCAGTCCCTGAACCATAAGGAAAGGCAAGAGGAGAGGAGAACTCATGGGCAAGAAGCAGGGCCCTGGGGAAGAAACACCCTCCTGCTACCCTGGCAAAGAAGGCACAAGAGAATAACAGATTAACGGGACCAAAGCCAAGAGATTAGGCATTAAAGGGAAGGGCAGAAGGGAGAGGGGAAGAAGAAGGCATGCCTAATGAGTGGGAAACTAGGAGTGTATAAAAGCGTCCAAGGAATTTGACAAGAGTCTCCCACGATGGGCAGATGAGCAAACCCGTCAGCAAGCTCTGCCTCATAGAGATTCATAGTTTCATGTACAGCAGCCTCCTTTCTGCTCTACAATGGATGCGGAAATGCTCATTTTACTTGGTGTTGGCTAAGTGCAGAATAATATGTGTGTGGCTGTATATGCACACACACACATTTTTAAGATGGCTCCCCTTGGGGAACAGAAGGGAGGGAAGGAAAGAGGGAAAGAGAAAAGGAAAACATGTGTAGGCACTTTTTTACTGATTCCTTTTTGCCAAAGTACAGCAGTCTCTGCTGGATCCACAAGAGTTAGGTTCGCTAAATAAGCTGCATGTTTTACATGGTTTTTTTGTTTCAGTATCAGCAATACTTAAATTAGCTATATAGAGGACGAAAAGATCAGAAAAAAGAAATGTAACCCTAATTGGCCTTTGTATTTTCTCAGTCATTGCCCAATGTAGAAACTCCCCAATACTGGAAAAATTGTTACAAAATAGCTTATGAAAAAGACCACTGTCCAGAAAGCATGACCTCTGCTCATGTCTTATTGTATTTGGACAGCTCCATAGGGACTGCCTTCCCTGTGCCCTTCCAGTACAGCCCCAGGCACCCCACAAAACATGCCTACCTTTCCAGCCACTTAGAGCTGCCTAACATCTTCCACTGGAGGCAGAACCCTTGTAGACAATGATACCAACCAGAACTCTTTCCTCTTCTAAAATATGTAGAGAACTGAGTCAAACATATAAGAATACAAGTCACTTCCCAATTGATAAATGGTCAAAGGATATGAACAGGCAGTTTTCACAGGAAGAAATTAAAGCCATCTATAGTCATGTGAAAAAAGTGTTCTAAATCACTATTGATGAGAGAAATGCAAATTAAAACAACTCTGCAGTACCACCTCACACCTATTGGACTGACTAACATGGCAAAAAAGGAAAATGATAAATGTTAGAGAAGATATAGGAAAACTGGAACACTAATGCATTGTTGGTGGAGTTGTGAGCTGATCCAACCATTCTGGAGAGCAAATTGGAACTATGCCCAAAGGGCTATAAAAATGTGCATACCTTTTGATCCAGCAATTCCACTAGTAGGTGTATATCCCAAAGAGATCATAAAAAAGGAAAAGGACCCACCTGTGCAAAAATATTTATAGCAGCTCTTTTTGTGGTGGCAAAGAATTGGAAATTGAGGGGATGCCCATCTGTTGGGGAATGGCTGAACAAGTTGTGGTATATGAATGTAATGGAATACTATTGTTCCATAAGAAATGATGAGCAGGTGGACTTCAGAAAAACCTGGAAAGACTCGTATGGACTGATGCTGAGTGAAGACAGCAGAACCAGGAGAACATTACACAGTAACAGCCACATTGGGCGAGGACTAACTTTGATAGACTTAGCTCTTCTCAACAACTCAAGGATCTAAGACATTTCCAAAAGACTCATGACGGAAAATGCTATCCACATCCAAAGAAAGAACTATGGAGTTTGAATGCAGATCGAAGCATACTATTTGCTATTTTTTTGGTTTGTTTCTTCTTTCTTGTGTTTTTTCCCTTTGGTTCTAATTCTTCTTTATAACATGACTAATGTGGAAATATGTTTAATATGACTGTACATGTATAGCCTATATCAGATTGCACATCATCTCAGGGAAGAGGCAGCAGAGGGAGGGGAAGAAAATTTAGAACTCAAAATCTCATAGAAGTGAATGTTGAAAACTATAACCAAACAAATAAATAAAACTTAAAAAAAGAAATGATGAGCAGGATGGTTTCATAAAAACTGAAACTGATGCAAAGTGAGGTGAGCAGAACCAGGAGAACATTGTACACAGTAACGACAACATTGCGCGATGACCAGCTTTGATAAACTTAGCTCTTCTCAGCAATACAACAATCAAAAATGCTGACCACCTTCCAAGAAAGCGCTACAGAGCCTGAATCCAGATCGAAGCATACCATTTTCACTTTTTTATTATTGTTTTTTCTTTCTTGTGGTTTTTCCCTTTTGTTCTGATTCTTCTTTCACAACATGACTAATGTGGGAATATGCTTAATATGATTGTACATGTAGAGCCTATATCAGATTGCATGCAGTCTTGGGGAGAAGGGAGGGGAGGGAGGGGGAAATTTTCAGAACTCAAAATCTTACAAAAGTGAATGTTGAAAACTATCTTGACATATAATTGGAAGAAATAAAATATTATTACGTGGGGGGGGAAAGCCTCTTTCCTCAAGAACGTCATACCCACCCCAGCGCAGTGCCCCTCCCAGGCACTGTCTAAATCCTGGTCTGTTCTCTCAACCCCCAACCTCTCGCTCTCAAGCTGACACGTCTTCCACAGTGCCCTCTGAAATGCCTGCTCCGTGGGTAACAGACTAGATTCCCAGCCTCATTCCCTCCATCCTCTTGTCTTCAGGAAGACTCGGCTGCCGCTTGATAACCTCAGGGCTAAGAAAGCCAGAGGTAGAACTATGAGCCTATATAATTCCGTAACTATGGCCCCCTTATTCTTGGAAGCCATGCATGTGTTAGTGTACCCAAAGTTTCTATCAGCTTTCTTTGCTGCTGTATAATCCTTCTGACTTGTAATCCACCAGACCCCAGATCTCTTTAAGACAAATGGCTCCCTAACCAGTCCTTGATGATTATATGGTGATCCCATCAGCTCCTACAGACTCACTTATCATCTCTATGCCCTAACCTTCCTGCTCCTCTTCGGGCTCACATCTCCAAATATCTACTAGACATCTTGCATTGGATGTCCTACAGACACCTTAAATGCAACATGCCCAAAACTGAACTCATGATCTGTCCCAAAAAAACGTTCCCTCTTCCTAATTTCCCACTTACTGTTGAGGGTGCCACCATCTTCCCAGTACCCAAGCCCACAAATTAGGTATCACCCTTGACTCCTCACTCTTTCTCATCCCCCCACCCATCCGATCAGTGGTCAAGTTCTATCATTTCTACCTTCGTAACTTCTCTTTCATATGCCCCCTTCTCTCCTTTGGCACTCTGAGGGAGACAACACATAAAAGAATTCAGAGGCTGGAAAAGCTTGCAAGTACTAAGAATGCAGCAGCAGGGTGAATAGAAAGGCCCAGGGAACTTTAATAGGTCAGCAAAATGTTGTTAAATCAACATTCTTTACATACAATCAGTTGATAGGCTATGAATCTACCTAAATGTGCTATAATTCAGCCTACATTTAACCATCTTATTCACTAAAATATCATCAGATTGTTAAACGCTTTGTTAAAATTGAGAAACACTTTAGAAAATTTCCTTGATCTACCCTCAAATTTTCTTGAGAGAAAACAGAGTACAAAAGTATTATGACAAGAGGAAAGCACTATAGAGATATGAATTTAAGATTAAGACACAAACTTGTTTGGGAAATCAAAAGAAAAACCATTGGTAAGATTAATAAAAATGAAATACAGAAGGGTGAGTTGAGGGGCAATAGTAGAAGACGAGTTCTATGAGCATCAAAGCTTCCCTAGGCAGGGAGATCTGAACGGTCCAGACAACAAACTACCAGGTTTAAGATTTATCCTTAATGCAGACTTTAAAATCATCCATTTTACAAAGGCACACAGAAATCAGAAATACACGAGTGAACCCTTTCCACCAAAAATACTAGGAAGATTTTAAAAACTCACAAAGAAGTTATTACAATAAAACCCCAAATTGTGTGGTGGCATCCACATTTCTATGTGAAGAATTAACGCAAATCCTTTGATGTACTTACTGAGCCCGGTGCCATCGCGGTGATAACCGGTCCCCGCGTAAGTGCCTTCCTGGATCTCCGGTTCGAAGCCAGGTCTCGGGGTCTGTGTCCTCTCCATTTTCACAGGGGTGGAGGTTGCTCGAGCATTCAGTGCTTGCTTTTCCAGTGGGCCTTTTGAGGGATCCACGTTATTATATTTTGGAGGGCCATGGGCTGAAAGAGCTGGTGCTGATCCTCCTCGGCTGTCCTCAGAGGTGTCCAGCTTCTGCCCATCCTCACTGGGTGGAGGAGTCGCCTCGGAGCCTAAAGTCTCAGGAGAGTGATCCTTACCCCCAGAAGCAGAGGAGTTCATGTCACCATCTGTGACTTCACTAACACCTGGGGCCCCTGACAAGTCACTTTCTCCACTGGCATTTTCCAAGACCCTAGGTTGAGAAGAGGATTCTCCCAATATAGCAACTGAATTCTGTGGGTGGTTTTTAGGGTCTCTTTTAGATTGAATGTCAGAGTCCTTCTTCAAGATGCCAATTATGCTTTTTTGGCCTTGCACCGTCCCCAACTCTGCAAGTTCCTCCTCAGACGCTCCCATAGACGAGGGCTGTTCCTCTTGCACAGGTGGACCATCAGCAATGACATTATCCATCCTGAGGATAGTAACATGGCTTACATGGTTCCATCACAACCAACAAGAAGCAAAAATAAAAGAGTATGCTATCTACTACCTCCACTGTGCTAGAAATCAACACACAGAGGCTGACTGCCTCTCTATTGAAAATCTCAGGCTTTTATCCCTGGGAGCTTTAGCAAAGGAAGAAATGGTTCACAAAATCTGAAAGATTCCAGTAGGAATATTGTCTATGATATCACCCACGTGACGGCTCCCTCATGGATGTCGGCCATATCTCTCCCACAGCTTTATGGGCTGCTATCTCCAAAAAAGCCCTTCTCCCAGTGGCCATTCTACTGAATAGAGGCTCCTGGAACTTAGCGTGGGCAGCACTAAGGCAATGTAGAGCCAGACCATCAACTACTCTGCACTGTAAACCTTTCCAGTGTGGGCTAGCAACAGTCCAGCAAAGCCTACATAAGTGCAGGGTCCCCCTCCATCCACAGCAGGAGAAGGCTTTGGAGGAGAGAAGTGGTAGAGAGGTTTAAAAATAGGCACCACTTACTCCAATTATGAATGTAGCACGCTGAGCAATGATGCCATCCTCAATAGCCCTCCCCTTGAAATACGGACCTGCATTGTAACATCTTTTCTACAAATTCCATTTGCCTACCATCTGATGGCCTCCTTTAGCCATTGGCCTTCTCTACACTCAACCCCTCCAGAAGCCTGCTATGTCTAAGCTGCCTCACTCAGCATGGCTTCACTCTCCAGTTGCCAGCATTGGATGCAAAAGGCCCTCCGAGATGGTCGGTAATTCGGCTCATACGAGAACAAGCCGTTCCATGGACACATCCCTTCTCACCCCGCGTGGGGAGGAGAAGATGGGGGTTGTGCCTTCAATGTCACTGAACTCATTCGGGAATGCACAGCTCCAATCACACAGCCATACAGCCCACTGGGATATTTGTGGAGCTCAGTGTCACGGTGTGCCAAAGCTCTGCCTCCTTCTTGGGGCTCACGTCTAAAGCACAGGGCCAATGCAATCAAAAGAGCATGAGCCGCGGCTCTCAAGTCCCTGTGGGAACTGGCTTTTGGAGGCATCGGGCAAGTCCTTTCACTGCCCGTGCCTCAATCTGTCATTCAATCTACCTGAAAATTCCCATCACCTTTTCTTTCTAACAGAATTTTATAGAATAACAACTCGCTCAGAATTTTGAGTGCCCTGAACCTGCTGTTAGTAGATGTCTGTGTGAGCGTGTGTATGTACGCATACTTGTACATCGACACACATGGACCTGCACGGGTAAACATACATCTACATGAATGCATACAGGTATATAGCCAACCAACAAGAACTTGAAAACCCCATCCATCCCCCCAAAGTGGAGCCCCCAGGTGCAGAAGCTAATAAGAGACCTCCTTCCTGAAGTAACAGACAGAGCCCTGAGCTCCAACGTAGGCAGGCCAAGGGCTAGTTCTGGCTGGGCTCCTCCTGGTTTTGGTGACATTGGACCATTCACGTCATGTTGATGAGTTACCATTGGACCAAATGATCTCTGAGTTCTCCTTCAGGTCTAAAATTCTATTCTTCTCCTGTGAATATACCACAGGGGAATTCCTTTGCCCTTGGGCACAACAGCATGGTTATAGTTTTCAAGCAGCTTACCCTGGTGTGGGTGAAAAAGAAAGTGCAGAACTGTTCCCATCATTTTCAACTGGAGTCACCATCTTGCTGGGGTCTCTTGAGGGTCTTGCTGATTCCTGGTCCTCCAGGATCTGGCGAAGTTCATTTGCAGAATGCAACATATTAACATTGGCACCTAGGAGGGAAAAACAGAAATATTCTTTTTTCCCAGCAACCCAGCACTGAACAAATGCTTCCTGATTGGAACCAGCTGGGTCTTATTCTCCCTTCTCGTCACAGACATAAGGAGAATTAATAATTATCTGGAAAAGAACACCAGCCTCCACTGAAAGAAATGCACTATAAACTGTGCTTACAGGTGAGGCTTGGAAAAAGGGAGGAAAGAGTCTATTTCAAATGCCCACGTTTTAGGTGGGACAGGGACAAGATAGTGTCCAAAGGAAGACAACCAAAAAAAAAAAACCACAGATCATTTCACTCCTTTGAACTGGATCCCAACCGTCATGCCCCAAGGAGCCTCACCATCCTGCCAGACTACATCAGCTTTGGGAGTGCCCTCAATACCTTCTCTCATTCTGACTGGAGGGCTAGAGGACAGACCGAGGAACACCTCCCAAAGCCTCCATTCTTTCAGTGGGCTCCCCAGGCAGAGCTATCTCATTTGCCCTCAAGCTACACACCTTTGGCCACCCATACCAGGTACCTTCCCTCCCACCCCCCTTTTCAGCTTCCTTTTTAACGTTGTCTTCCCCCGCTAAACTGTAAGATCCTTGAGGGCAGGGACCAGTCAGGGCTCGGCATAGTGCCTGGCACGTGAGTAGACATTTAATAAATGTTTATTGACCATCATGAAAAAGAACTTTCTAAAGAAGAAAAGACTTAGAAGAAACACAATCATTATCACCAAGTATCTGAGAGGCTGTCATGGGAAGTGGGGTGGGTGATTCAACAATTTCTGGCTCAGGCTTCTTGCTACCATTGTGCTAAGAAAAACTCTGGCTCAGATTCCAACTTCCTGCCACTGCTGGCTTAAAGAAGCAGGCCAAATTTACTGCTGAAGTTTGCAAAACTCAAGCTTGAGACATAAACTGCAGCCTTAGATTGGACCAGCTAGTCTCCTGTCATTCCTGATACAAACATCCTTCTTTCCTCCGTCTACTCTGCTTCCTAAAGTATAAGTCTATATCTTCGGCTCTCTGTAAAATGCCTCTGTACCCATCCTGCTTCTGTACTCAGATGCTACACAGAGCCGCTGAAGCTGAAGCTCGGAGCTCACTGACTGACTGGGGTAGGATGAAACCTGCACTCTGAACAAAATGAAACTGCACTGTACTCTCCTATCTCTGTGTCATCGATTGGTGATTGAGAGCAGTACCCAGTAAGCTGACTCCAGGACAATTTTTTCAAAATTTGATCAAACGTTCCAGCCCATTAACTCCTCTGACATGCACAAGGTAGAGTTTACCTAGGAAGAATTATGGGCAGGAAAAACCAACTGCCCAGTAAATTTGCAGTGCTATCTGGGAAATCACAAAAACAGGTGAGTGTTTTAAGTATTGATCTACATTGCCTATTCGTGTATCTGTCTCTTGTGCCTGAACAGTCAATTAGATGTAAACCATTAACCTCTGAGGGATCAGTCACAATGATATTCTGATGAGCATCGGGCTGTGATACAGGTCTCAAAAGCAAGGGTGTGGTTGAGGACCTGACGTTTTAACAGGAAGGCCTTCTTTCTTTCTGGGTGAATATCTGGCTAGGTCTAGGATTCTTCCAAACCCTACAGGCAAGAGACTCGTCTGCCTGGCTGTCTGCCATCTGTATTTATTGTGCTGCCTTGGCTACCATTCCTGTCTAAATTCCTGGGCATCTTCATCTAGTCTGGTCTAACATAGATTTCAAGTTGTCAGTAGGATCCCTATGACTAATGGTATAAAATCGACATCTCAATTATGCCTTCAATAGCCTGCGATCATTATGACATTCCTCAGGTTTTAATAACTCTGGGCTGGTTCTGGTAATTTTGGTTTGTGACAACTGCCTGTAGATTCTGGAAGCTAAATTATCCCTGGGTGAATCTACTCCCAATATGGAAACTCTGGCCTGGTTAGACACAATAAAAATATATGGCCTGTAGTAACAGCCAAAATACACCACTGTTGGGCCCAGAGAGGATCTTTTGATTTAGAAATGTTGCATATGCTTAAGTTAATTGTTAAGGATTCATACACAAATGAGCTCTCCCTGGTGTCATTATGGCAATTCTGATACTAATCTTGCCTTCTTAATAAACAGGGATATCCACCAGCCCTTTGATGAAATTTTCACAGGGAGATATTTTAAGGACAAGCAGGAAAAGAGTAGGAAGGTTTTTTTTGTTTTTTTACCAAAAGTTTCAAAGCTTTCAAAAGATATAATCTCCTTTGTGCTCTTACTTCTGGCCTGGTTGGGAATACAAAGAGAGAAAGAGACAAGAGGGAAGGGGTCCTTCTCCGTTTGCAGAAATTCTCTTATCACAGGTGAGATGGATTTTGTTTGGCCCCTACAAACATAAATAAAACACTGACAGTGCAAAGAGGCAGCTTTTAGATCAAAATGAGGAACAATTTTATAGTGACTGGAGTAGTCCAAAACATGGAACTGGCCACCTCGGGAGGATCTGAACCCTCATCTCTGGGACCTTTTCCCTGGACACTGGAGGAGCACTCAGTGGGCATGCTGTTAAGGAGATGCCTGCTTCAGGCCGGAGCTGGGCTGCGTACCTTCTGATCCCTCTTCAAATGGGAGATTCTGGGACCCTGCCGAAATCCTATGTCCATCATGCCTTCCTAATTCAGCTGCAAGCTTCCTCTTGCCTACAATGACACTTAGTGTGCTGGTGCAGCAGGGGAAGGCTCCCCACAAATGCTCGCAATGTCGGCGCACGCTACGGCCATTTTTACCTTTGGCACTCTCTGTACGACGCGCCTCTTTATCATCTTCCTTCCCCTTCTCCGCCTTATTCTCATTTCTTCCTTCCGAGACACTAACAGTACTGAGCGACGGCACGGGGCTATTTTCTACCAGGTCCACTTGGTTGTAAAAATCAGGTATCAGAAATGTGATGTTCTAAAAACACACAACGTTTAAGATTCAGAACCCGAGCAGAGTCTATAATGACAACAAAGAAGAAGAAGGTGAGAGGAGGGGAAGACAGAGAGAAGGAGAGAGGGAAAGATGGAGGAGGAGAGAAGGGGAGAATGAAAGAAAGAGAAGTGAGACATAGAGAGTGAGAAATAAGAGAGATTAAAGAAAGTAAAACAAGTTTAACAAACAGATCTGCAAAAGATTTTCATTCCTTTGGCTCTGTCCCTTCTCTTTACAATGCCATGTACACGCACACACACTCACACACACGTACAAAGATCTGCCTCTTGCTGAAGTTTCATGGATAAAGGCAGTGGCCTTTTCGTGGGGGGGATTCATGTTTTGACAATTGGTTGGAGTAAATGGCCTCTGTTGGAGATCAGCAGATTCTATGGATGGTTCACCAACGACAGGCTGAGCTCATGATTTGGCCTTCATGGAGTGACACACTTCTTCTGTCTGTCTCCACCCAGTACCTCAAAAAAGCAGCTATGAGTACAGGTTTTTATGAGGTCAACTAATTTTGAAAGTAATCTCTCTTTTTTTGTCTACTGGCTAAAACATCTACTTCCTCTGGTAGAGAGAGGAAGGAAAAAACACCAGCAGTGCCAGTGGACAGAAGGGTACAACCTCTGCCAGGAGATCACTGGGAAGCAAACACTTTCCCCTCTCCCAGCCTCAGGAACAAAATCGAGGAGGGGAGCAGGCAAGAGCATACAACTCTAAAATTCCACGAGTCTACAAAGACACCTCCACTGAAGGCATTCTGAGACGCTGGACAATCAAAGGAAGAATGGCAAGGTCACAGTCAGAGTAAGATCTGCGGGAGGCAGCGGACAGAGCACTGTTCAATGGGCAGAAGCCAACGAAGTAAGCACATTCATGTACCATGCACACAAATGTGTACCCCTGAAGTGCTTACTGCGTACTAGGCACTGAGCTGAAAATACCATCCAGGGGGCAATCAGGATGGTAAAGCGCCTTGGAACCATATCACATGAAGCTCTATGGAAGAAAATGAGTACATTCAACTATTAACAGCTGTATGAAAAAATGTTCCAAATCATTGATAATTGGAGAAATGTAATTTGAAGCAACTCTGAGGTTTCACTTCACACATATCAGATTGGAAAAGACAGAAAGAAGGAAAAAAAGGAAAATGATTACTGTTGGAAGGGGCTACAGGTACCCCCATGCACCGTCAGCAGAGATATAAATTAGTTTAGTCATTCTGGAAAGCAGTCTGGAACTATACCCCAAAAGTCACTGAACTGTGCAAAGCTGGATCCAGCTACACCATTACTAGGTCCATACAGGAAAAAGATCAAAGAGTAAAAGGCTCTGTGTGTACACAAATATGGACAGAAACTCTTTTTGTGGTGACACCTAAGAAGCTATTCTTCAGTTGGGGCATGGCTAAACAAATCATAGTCTCTGAATACAAGAGAATAATTTCATCCTGTGAGAAATGACAAAATGGGGAGTTTCAAAGAAATCTGGGAAGAACTGACGCAGGATGAAGCGAGCAAAACCAGGAGGATAACTTATACGATAGTAACATAAAGAAGCATGTGGAGACACCTAAGAAAACAGATCAATGGAATAATAAATAATATTTATATTAAATATATTAATAATAAATTTAACATTTAATAATATAAAATAATAAATGGAAAATAATAAACCAAGATTCCAGAGAAATGATAGTGAAACCTGTGAGTCACAACCTGACAAGAGACGTGATGGACTCCTCGTGAAGAACAAAATGGACGTTTTCAGCCACAGCCACTGTGCATATTTGTTAAAAGAGCGTCCCTCTGATGGAAGTATGATAGGACCAAGAGGATAGGAAAGAAAGAAAAGGAAGGAAGGAAGGAAATAGGGTTATTGAAGCATTAGTTTTTAGAAATGAAGAAATGAGAAGGAAAACTGTGAAGAAGCACAACAAAGGATAGTTTTGAAAGATACAGGTAAAGCTTATTATATATTTTAAAAGAAAAGCAAACTGTACGTAAGAGAGATCTATAGTTTTCATGGACAATCCTCTTTATTTTTCTACCAAGTCTATGGAAATGCCCACTGTGGTGTTTCTTAAATTCAAAATAAAAATAAAAATGTTAAATGCCCAGAAGGGAAGAGAAGGAAGGCTCAACAGGAAGACAGACAAACAGGACAGCTTTGAAAGGGACATGTGCATTTGGCATAAGCTTCAAAGAAAAAGCAAGTTCTATCTAAAAGAAATTTGCAGTTTCATATACCAGCCTCTTTTTTATGTTCTACTTTATATGTGGAAATGTTCATTTTATTTGATGTTTGTTAAATTCAGAATAATTTTTTCTTTTAAAATAGAAGATATTTAGGCTGGAGAGCCCTTACTAGGGACATGTTTAAAACAGAACCCCCAACCATCCCCCTTTCAGAGCGCCCCCTACCTGGTCTCCTTCCTCAAGTCCCCCCCATTCCAGTGCGTCCTATACTGCTGACAAATTCACCCCCACTCAATCAAGTCCATGGCTCCTTATTGCCTCGAGGATAAACTACTAACTCTTAGATCTTCTAAAACTTTCCGCAGCCCGGCCCCAAATGAGTTCACCTGTGTAGAGTGCTTAGCATGGTGCCTGACGTACAGTGAGCGTGTCTCCACATCTCATCCCACGCTCCACGTCCCCTCTCTGGGCCTGAGCTGCTGCCCTGCACTGCTGCTGGCCATCCCTAGCCTGGAAGGCTCACCCCCTGACCTCCCTCTCAAACCCCCTTGTCTTATGTGCGTTGGTTTCCCCTGTTTGTTGTCTCTCTACTCATGTGGACACTCATCGCTTCCCCTTCAGAGGAGGGGCTGCTTCCTTCTTTGGCTTGGCTTCCCCAGCGCCTAACACTATGCCTGGAACACAGCTGGTGCTTAATAAATGCTTCTTGACTGAATGAAGTAGCCACAGCTTCTCCAAGATCTTAAAGCGCTGGCAAGTGAAAGAGGATGCGTCTAAAGCTTGAGCCCAGAGAGGGAGAACGGGAGTCAGGTCTGGGCTGCAGATGAGGACAGCTGTCTTGGCAAGTTGTGCGCTCCCCTCCCCACGGGTCCAGCATGTGAAGGGGCGTTCTCATGGGGTCTGACTTGGACCGCAGGGTCGTCTCTGCTCCCCCAGAAGAGAACGGACAGGAGAACAAAACAAAAGGAATCCCTACCTTCCCCAGCACCTCCACCTTTTCATAACCAAACAATGTTAGAGCAAAATTGCTGTTGATGCCATAGATGGTCCCATCAGGCTGAAGAGTGATTAAGCCGCTGATGGTGGTAAAAATCCAGAGGGAGGCCGAGTAGACGAACAGCGAAGGGGCCTCCTGGCCCTCCTCCTCCTCCTCCTCCGGGATGTCCGTCCGCAGCTTTAAGCTCAAGGGGAAGGCTCTGCCATCCTTGGTTCTGCCCGTCAGCCTCTGAATCCTGAGGTCCTATGAAAGCCAAGGCAGCTGATTTAGAGCAGGGCTGGGGCAAGGAAGGAAGGCAGGCTCCCTCCCGCCCTTCCTGTGCTCACTTTTCTCCTCACGGACACACACCACAAGGCTTCCCTAACTATCCGGAGGGGACCACATCTATAGCTGGCAAGCATCCAAGGGCTTGCCAGTTAACTCCTCCCCTACACTACAAACTCCCTGAGGAGCAGAACTGGGTTTGTGTCTTTCTCTGCACCCACAGCACTTGGCACACAGCAGGCACTTAATAGATGTCTAATGGCTGACTGCCACTCACCCCTGCAACCTTCCCTTCTTACTGATGTCTTTACTTCCGATAGGGATTTCCCACCTCCCCTAGTCCCAAAGCAGTCCCCAGTGGTCAGGAGGGCAGAAGGCTGGAGTCCAAGAGACGTCCATATTCCAATTCAGTCACCAACAAAAAAAGGGGGGAAAAATAGGGCTTTAAGTAGGAAAATCTCTGAATCCAAATTAGAAGAAGTATTTCGAATGCCTAAATCAATGGCAAGAGACTGTACCTGGTAGATCTGGCAAACAGTCACTCAAAGAACAGACAGAGAGCCCTGGGCCAGGGTTTGTCCTCTCTTTTGGGTCCTGGACCAGGGCCTCTCTCTCCCCCCTCCTTCCTTCTCCAACTCAGTCTGGAGATCTGGGGGTGAGCCCCTTCTCAAAATCATGTTTTTAAATATTTAAAATGAAATACAGAGGATTGCAAAGGAAACCAATTATACTGAAGTACAGTTATCAAAATATTTTTTAAAACAAGTTCATGGACCCAAGGTTAAAACTCCCTGCCTTAGCTGATATCCAGAAATTCCAAAAACTCTACATCAGGAATCCTGAGCTTAAATGTCAGAAAACAGAATCAGAAAACAGACTGAATTTGTTCCCCAGTCAGCCAAAGCCACCGGAGAAAAGGCTCTGCTCGACAGCGACCACGGCAGCTCATACCTCCATGATCTGCTGGCCCAGGGATGGCCTCCGCAGAGAAGGAATCAGGTCTGTGATCTCGCTCCCTATCACTTCTTCCAAGGACGCGTAGCCAAAGAGTTGAGCAAAAAGGTGGTCACACGATATTACCTTGCCCTTGGAGGAAAAGGGCAGCTGGTCACTTTGGTATGAAATACACCAGGATCACAGTTAATCCACCTTCCAGTCAAACCAAACCTCAGTTTCTTTTGAGTAAGAAAAATAAGTTAAAGCTGCCTCTACTGTAGGGGTGCAGATTTAAAAGCTAGTCACGTTTCAAAAAATACACAAACTTTCTCCCTCTATAAGAGAAATGACTAAAAGTCCACCCATGAAAAATCCAAAATTGGAGTGCATTATCATCTCGGGTTCTCAACAAAACACTGTCAACCACTACCATTTAGTGGCCTGCGTAGACTGTGTATGTTACGTGAGTTTTTTCTTTTTCTTTTTCTTTTTGTTTTAAATGGTGGGTGTCCCCATCTCACCCAGCCTGGAAGTGCAGGGGCCACTCAGGGGCCCAATCTCTTTACTCATCAGCATGGAGCTCTGACCTGGTCCTGCACTGACTTGGGCTGGCTCACCCCGCCTTGGGAAAGCCAGGAGCCCCCTGGCCCCGAGCGCTCAGTGACACACTCAGTGCAGACGCCATCCTGCTGCAGCTCAGGAGGATCTGCCATCTCGGCCTGACAGAGCTGGCATTAGCTAGACGCTGCAGAGAAGTTCACTTCTTTAAAATACAAAAAAAGCATTCCTTTCCCACACAGGATGAGGTCGTAACATTTTTCCAAATGGTGCTACTTAGATGTATGTTTATTTTTATTGTCAAACTGATGAAACATGTGTGAGAAAGCTCCACTGCGAGAACTACCTTTCACCAGTTCTAACCAAACCCCATCTGTCCCCTGAGCAGATCAACCAGAGGGAACTGCAGGAAGCACAACAAGGGCAAGTGACCTCTCCAGAGTCACACAGCTAACAAGCGTCAGGGGCAGGATCTGGGCAGAGGTCTTCCTGGCCCCCGCTCCCGTACTCTACCTGCCACACCAGGCCCACCTTCCAATATACAATGATAATGAAAACACGTGCGTCTCCTCAGGCAGCTAGGTGGCGCAATGGACGGAATGCCAGGCCTGGAGTCAGAAACACCTGAGAGACCCGAATTCAAATTCAGTCTCAGACACTTAGGAGCTGTAGGACCCTGGTCAAGTTACTTAACCCGTTTGCCTCAGTTTCCTCACCTGTAAAATGTGCTAAAGGAAATAGCAAACCCCTCCAGTATCTCTGCAAGAAAACCCCCAAGGGGTTCCCAAAGAATCGGACACAATTGAAATGACTGGACAAGCACATCTCTTTGAAGAGGCCTCGACCAAGGTTCCAGTCAGCCCCGCAGGCTGGCCCCTGGAAGCCTGCCTTTTCCAGAGCATCTCACACATAGCAGGCACTGGGCTGGTAGGCTGGCGGGCTTTGCTTCGTTTCCCCTAACGGTATAACTGGGAGGAGAGATTTTTGAAGCACTAAGGGGGAAAAAACCCTACGTGACAGTGAAATAACATAGCAAACTCACATCGCTCTGGAAAGTGACCCAGACTGTGAACCTCTCCACGGGCTCCAGCAGAACCACACAGCAGGGAGAGCTATTGTGCTCCACAGTCTTCATCCAGATAGAGACAGGAATCTTCTCCTTGCTGGAGCAGACGAGGTCCACCTGGGAACAGGGCGAGGATCAGAATCCCTCCACAAAGCCCACAGCACCAGCCAGTCCAGCTCCTGGAGGAGCTCCGACAACGAGGCCTCGCGTCCAGGAGAAGACAAGCCCGCCCCAAGGGGCCGGCTTTCACCAAAGCCAAAGACTAGGATTGCACCCTTCAGAGCTGGATGATTCTAAGGAAAATGAGCTACTTGAATGGCCCCAGGAGCTCAGCAGCATGGGCAGTGCTCCCCTGAGGGACATGGGAGATGGTCTTGGACAGCAGCCTGGTACTAGCCTCTAACCACCTGGTACTGGGCGAGGCTGGTCCCAGTCTTTCCAGCTGAGGAAGGCCTGCCAGACGCAGCCTTGAGGAGGCACTGAAATAGGATTTAAGGGAGAATCAGAAAAATCAAATCATTTTCTTCCTCCTCAGCTATATATGATGCATCAGGAAAAGAAAAAAAGGAAGTTACTTCTTAAAATGACTATTCCCACAACTACACATACTGTTTTTCTTACCTGGTTTCTCTTTCTCAAGAACTAACACATCTTTAATGGATCGATCCAAAATGCTTCAAATTAAAGTCACAGAATGTTAAAGGTAGAAAGGATCTTAAAATTGCTTCATTTGATCCTCACAACAACACCACGAAGTAGATACTATTATTACACTCATTTTAGAAATAGGAAACTGAGGCAGACAGAGCTGAGAGGATTTGCCCAAACCCAGAACTTCCTGAGCCCAATCCCCTGGTGACCCCGGAAGCTGGAGGCAAAAGACAGAGGTTCAAACCTGGATTCTCCTTCTTAGCACTTATGTGCCCATATGAGCTCTTTTATGACTGACCACTGCATTCATGTGGGCCTCACTTCATCCTCCTCTGTCCTCTGAATCCCTCCTAGCTCTAAAACTCTGATTCGGTAATTCCTGAAAGCCCTTTAAATTTCTGGAGGAGCTGGGGTAACAAAATGGACTGATGAGTGGGCAGCATTCTGGTGATGAGTCTCTCTGAAGGCAGTAACGGAGCCCACTCAGCCTCCGTGTCTTTCCGGCTCACACTCTGACAGTATGGCCTTGAAGAACCACCCCCGTGACAATCATAAGGTGGCACATGAAGAGAACCGAAATAGAAAATGTTGTAAACATTTTCCAAATTCTTCACGTATTTTATAGTTCGCTTATGTTCATTTCACGTGCACTTTTATGTGGCCAGATACACTTGGAGAAATTAGGCTTCAGTATTCTCGTCTTGAACCCAACTTCCACCACAATTTAGGCACGTCCAAGGATGGTACACTGTAAGAAAAAAAAACTTCCACGAAAAGTAGGTGCTCAGGAGACTTAAATATTCATTTATCAAAGGGATCTGCCAATTAAACTTTGGATATGAAAAATACATATGGAATTGGCCACTTTAAGGATGAGAACAATTACTAATTTTGAAGGTGGAAACAAATCAAGGCAGGCTCTAGGCAAAATACAAAAGAACCATGTAAAGGTTATAAAAAGGCCCGGCTTCCAAGGCACGAAGGCCTCACTCACCACTGTTCCAAAAGCGATGACGTTTTGTCCAGATGTCGGATCAGATTCATTAAGTAACGCCTCCACTACTGAGGTGCTGGATTTAGAAAAGAACACCGACAACCTCTGGCCAATCAGCTCTTGACCACCATAGCCGAGGAGGTCGCAAGCTTGGTCATTGATGACGAGGATCTAGAAAGGGACAGAGCAGGGTGAAAGCACAAATCGCTCGGAGCAAATCCCCCAAGGTTCAAACACCGATGCTATAGCCTCTTACCTCACTTAGAGCCCAGTTTAAAAAAAAAAATGTAAACCAGTAACATCCCAGAATGCTTCTTGTTTTGCTCTCTCATTGCCATCATAACACAGCTTAAGCCACAAGGTTTTCCTTCCCTATGCACCACTTCGCATTTCCTACCCTACAGACCAAACTCCAAAGCAGAAATGATGATGAGAGTGTCTCAGATACTGCCAAGAATAACACAATTTCATCCAGTCATCAAACTACAGACAACCTGCTCCTAATCATAAATGTGAACACTAAAAATGGGAAATGACATCAACAGCTCCCCTCTTCTGTTGATGTGGGCCACTAGCTTCTAAGCAAATGCATTTAGAGAGCTGAAACATTTTAAGTCCATTTTTCTCTTAATTGGGCTAACAGCTAAGTAGATAATGGGAAATGGTTTACCCTTCTTCTCCCTTAAATCTCTACCCTCATAAACAAATTATGTCAATATGGCAAGGATCTATAAATTTATCAGTATGAATATTTCCTCCATCAACACCGAGCATGATCCCCTCTTATCACTGAGCAGATGGGCCTGGAGAATTGAATGAAAACTCCTTTACCCCTCAGTGAATATGGTGAAGGAAGAGCAGAAAAACCCAATTATCGTCTAACTTCAACTTCATGTGGGTTTCAGTCTTTTTACTTTACAAAGATGGGCCCAAATATTTTGTCCTAAGACTGCTCGACAAGCACACAAATTACCCTTCCGACATGATTCAAAGCACCAATACAAAAGAGGCATTTCTATGGCTGGTCCTCAGGACCAAAGCTAACACTACCTTCATCGTCTTCAAGTCCACTATGAGCACGGCTTTATTTGGGGCACACGTGTACACAGACGCAGATAGAGAGTGAAGGGATGACTTCGAAGAGAAGCTGTTCAGTAAGGAGGTATAGGAAGAATTACATATAGCACTGGGCAGTTCAGAATGCTCCAGCGGGGGCATCACGCTGAATCGGCTCATACAAATATTTTGGGCAGCCAGTGAAGACAAGCAATAGGTATTCCATTTGTCTTCTGAAAAGGAAAATAAAAGAAAGAAAAGGGTGAGAGCTTCTGCAGCTGCTAAGAATCTGGCAGGTTTTGTTCATTATTTTTTTTCAATCAGCAAAAATCTACCTTCTCTCCCTTCCACCCCTGCCTTTCCCCCAACTAAGAATGAAAGAAAAACAAAACCCGTCACAAAAATTCAGAGTTAAGCAAAACAAATTTCCCCTTTGTCCATGTACAAAAATATATGTATCTCATTTTGCAATGAGCCCTTCACCTCTCTATCAGGAGGTGGGTAGCGTGTTTCCTCATCAACTCTATGGAATTAGGGTTGGTCACTGCGCTGATCAAAGCTCCTAACTGTTCTGCTGCTTCTGTTCACTTTACTCTGCATCAGTTCAGACAAGTCTTCCCAGGTTCCTCTGAAACAATCCCCTTTATCATTTCTTACAGCATAAAAATATTCCATCATATTTATATACTATAACTTGTTTAGCCATTCCCCAGCTGACAGGTACCCTCTGAAATGCCCATTCTTTGCCAACTCAAAAAAAGCTATAAATATTTTTATTCCTTTTCTGTTTTGCTTAGGACTAACCTCTCCCTTAACCTTTTTGTCGTTCAGTCATTACAGTCGTATCCAGCTCTTCAGGAGCCCAGTTGGGATTTTCTTGGCAGAGACACTGGAGTGGTTTGCCATCTCCTTCTCTAGCTCATTTTACAGATAAGAAAACAGAGGCAAACTGGGTTAAGTGACTTGCTCAGGGTAACACAGCTAGTGCCTGAGGCCAGATTTAAACGCAGGAAGATGAGTCTTCTGGATTCCAGGTGCGACGTTCTCTCCACTGCATCACCTGGCTGCCCTTAACCTGCCCTCCCTAATTCTCCACTTCTCCCTCATACTTCCCTGTTGAGTGAAATATCTCTGTACCTAGCTCTATATTTGTGTTATTCTTCCTTTGACCAGGTTAGATGAGAGTGAGGTTCAAGCATCAGCCACTGGTTCTACTTACACACCCTGATTACAGGACACAATTTTTCCTAACCTTCCTTTTCCTTCCCCCTCTGATGTATGCCTCTTCACCTCTCCTTCTATTCTTCTCTTAAGATCATCAAGATATAGAAGAACCATTCCCAAGCTTTGTCTAATTAGACTCACTCTATGACCCCTGATGATGACAGGGGTCAAAGGAGACACCCGTATCATCTCCCCATACTGGAATGCAGGCAATTATCATTTTTTGCTCCTTATGATTGTTTAGTCATGTTTATCTTTTTATGTTTCTCTTAACTAGCATGTTTGAGCTTCAGAGTTTCTATGTAGCTCTAGTCTTTTCATCAAAAATATTTGGAAGCCTTCTATTCCATTAAAAATCCATTTTCTCCTCTGTAGGATTATACTCAGTTTTTCTGGGTAAGTTATTCTTGGCTGTAAATATGCCCTTTGCCTTCTGGAATATCATATTCCAAACTCTGCTCCTTTATAGGAGCTGCTGCTAAATTATGTGTGATCCTGACTGTGGCTCCTTGGTACTTAAATTCTTTCTTTCCAGCTGCTTCAAATATTTTTTCATTGACCTAGAAGCCCTGGATCTTGGCTGTGATGTTCCTGGAATTTTTCACTTTGGGGTAACTTTCAGGATGTGATCAATGAATTCTATTTCCACTTTGCATTCTAATTCTAAGAGATCTAAGTAGTTTTCTTTTCACATTTCTTGAAATATCATGTCTAGGCTCCTTCTTTCCTTTTCTTTTCTTTTTCTTTTTAGTCATGGCTCTTGGGTAATCTAATGATTCTTAAATTTTAACTCCTTGATCTCCAGATCAGTTGTTTTTACCTTGAGATAACTTACACTCTTTTACTTTGTTTAAATATTTCTCTTTGTCTCATAAAGTCATTGGCTTCTATTCGGTCCATTCCAATTTTCAGCACATTTGTTATCTGGAGAAGGTTTTGTATCTCTTGTGCCAGGCTGTTAATCCCTTTCCAATTCTTTCTTCCATAGCTCTCATTTCTTCTCCACTTTTTTTCTTCAGGTGTTCTTGAGGAGTGACCTTACTCTGACTGTGCACCTTCCACGGATGCTAGGCATATTCTCTGATGGAAGGGAAGGAGGAAAGTGGGTAGAGAGCAGGATTTCCATCTCCTGCTTAGTCTCCAGCCTGCCTCCCATCTGACTGTATGCCTTCCATCTCAGTCTCCTCTGGGTAGAGTGGTGCCTTCCACACAATGACAAACACACTCATACCTTACACATCTCAGCGATTCTGAACCCCTACTGGTCACCACCCAAACCCCATTCCCCACTACCTGATTCCTGATTCCATCCCCTCAACCTTCTCATCCCAAAGTCCCAACCAAATGCTACCATTTCTTCTACTGTGCCCTCCGGAATGCTTGTTCTGTAGACAACACACTTGCCTTCATCTTAAATCTTTTCCTCTCTCTCTCCTCCCACCTTCTAGCAATCCCCTAGACCTGCCCCTCCCCTTCTGACATAACCTCCCTGGCCACCTTTGACAGTCCTGGTTGCATCATTACATACTTCCCTAGGCTCACTCCCCATCGCTACTTCCAGGTTCTTCCCCATCTCCAACACTTAGTAACCTCTCCTCCTCTGAGGTTCATGCAAGCCATATGTACCACCCAATCAAAATCATAGTAGTGGTTGTCCTACAGACCTCCAGGTCGCTCCCCTTCCTTCCTCAACAACTCAGTACCTGGTTCACAATTTTTCTCTCCTTCTCAACTCCTGCCCTCGTTGTAGTGAATATCAACATACACACAGACTCTCCCTCACACACCCTAACCCATTCAGTTCCCTGTGCTAGTCACTTCCCATGAGCTACACCTCCACCCCACCTCAAAGCCATATGCGTAGACAGCCTTTGGTCTTGCCACCACCCACACATGCACCATCTCCATGTTCAAGAATTCTGAAGTCCCCTCAGCAGATCATGATCTATTGGCTGTCCACTTCCCCCTCTGCCTTCCTTACCAAACCCTACCCTTCATGCACACCATGACCTCAGATCCCTTGCTCAGTTCTTTCCCAGGCCATCCCCCCCTGAACCAGCCACTCTCCCTCCTCATCTCCATCGTGACAGTTCAGCTCTCAAGTCTCTGGTCTCCTCATCATTTAACTAATTGCATCCAGCCAAGCCTCAGCCTTGGGTCGCCCCCACCATCCATCACCTTCCCTCTGACATATACACTGCTGAACAAAGGTAGAGAAAATCACACAATCACTTTGACTGGGGCCACTACAAATTTGTTACACAATCTCAACTAGGCCCTCACTGTTGTCAGGCAACCGTGCTACATACCTCCCTTATCAACTCACTATGCTGATGCACATCGGCTCTTCCAACCTTCTCATCTCTCCTCAAACTTCCTCTGGCTCCCCCTGCCCCTACCCTCTGAGCTGAGAACCTTGCCATTCACTGTGAGCTCTCTCTCCTCCCCTTTTTCATCTCCTACCACTCTGGGGCCTTCCACCATCATCTCCTTCACCTCTGACTCACACGAAGAGGCGGCCTTACTCCTTACTAAGGCAAACCTCTGTCTTCAAAAGTGATCCCATTCCACACCATCTCCTCCAACAGACTGCTCTCTCTGTCCTTCCCTCTCTTTCACTTATCTTCAACTTCTCCCTTTCTACTGGCTCCTTCTCCACTGATAGAAACAGGCCCATGTCTCAACTGAGCCTATAACTCTTCTGTCCTTTATAGCTAAACTCCTCGAGGTCATCTACAATAGGTGCCTCTACCTTCCCTCTTCTCACTCTCTTAACCCCCGACAATCCAGTTTTTTTACCTCATCATTCCAATAAAATCGCTCTCTCCAAAGTTATCGATGAGCTCTCAATGGCCAAATCCAATAGCCTTCTCTCAGTCCTCATCCTTCTTGACCTCTCTGCAGCCTTTGACGAAACTGATCCCCCTCTCCTCCTTGGTACTCCCTTCTCTCTGGGTTTACAGGACATCTCTTGCCAAGTTCTCCTCTTCCCTATGTGACCTCTCCTTCTCACTCTCCTTTGCTGGATCTTCACCAAGGTCACACCCTCTATGTGTCCCATGGGGCTCAATCCTAGGCCCACTTCTCTTGCCCCTGTATACAACTTCATTTGGTGATCTCATTAGCTCCCATGGATTTAATTACCATCTCTATGATGATGATTCTCAAACCTACCTATCCTGCCCCTAAAACTTCAGATATCTTGAATAGGATGTCCAGTAGGCATCAATAAACTTAGCATGCCCAAAACAGAACTCATTATCTTTCCTCCAATTCCTCCCCGCCTCATCTACCTTCCCTACCACTGTAGAGGGCAGCATCCCCCACCCTCAGGCTTCCGATCTAGGAATCATCCTGGACTCTTCACTATCTCTCACACCCCACATCCAAGCTGTTGCCAAGGCCTGTGATCTCACCTTTGCAGCATCTCTCAAATACACCTCCTCCTCTCCTCTGACACTGCCCCCATCCTGGTGCAGACCCTTATCACCCGATGCCTGTACTACTGTAGTAGCTGTTGGTGGGTCTGCCTGTCCCAAGACTCTCCTGACTTCAATCCATCCTCCATTCAGACACAAAAGTGCTCTTCCTAAAGAGCAGAGCTGATCATGTCACCCCCCAACTCAATAAATTCCCGTGGCTCCCAATTGCCTCCAGAGGCAAATACAAAATACTCTGTTTGACATTCAAAGCCCTTCATAACCTGGCCCCCTCCCCCATCCTAGTCCTGGCCTCCTGCCTGTTTGAGACGAGACCCTCCATCCCTAGTTCTGGCATTCTCTCTGGCTGCCCCTCATGCCTGAAACACTCTCCCTCCTCCATTCCAACCACCACCCCCTCTGGCTTTTTTAACACCCCACTAAAATCTCACCTTCTACTGGAAGCCTTTCCCAAAGGCTCTTGACTCCTGTGCCCTCCCACTTCCAATTGTTCATCTATGCTTTGTAGAGCTTGTTTGCATACATTAGCCTGCTTACTGCCTTCCCCCACTAGACTGAAAGCTCCTTGAGGGCAGGGACTGTCTTTTGCCTCTTTTTGTATCCCCAGCACAGAGCCTGGAACATAGTAGGTGCTTAATAAATGTTTAGTGGACTGATTCACTGTATTTATAGAAACCTTTTTAATTCTTGCTTTATCTCTTGTTGGAATTCTAGTTGTATTTGTGTCCACCTGCATTTTTCTCAGAGGCTTTGTAGATAGATGTTTTGGAGCCATTCTCTTCTGGGTTGGTTTCTTGAGCATCCTTTCACCATAACTTTTTGTGGTCAGATTCTTTTTTTTTTTGGTTAGCTCATTCTTTTACCTTGATTTCTAACTCCAGACTTGATGTTAGAACAAGATTCGCATATTGCTGGAGAAAGGTCTGGGTTGATCTTGTTGCTACTTTCTTGGGGAATTAAGCCTTGTGTCATTCTGGGCTCTTGGGGACAGCTCAGGCTGAGCACCTGCATGCCTCCAGTGCTCCCACAGTGATCCGATCCCAGGCAAAGTCTGATGACTGCCTCTGGTCTGAGCTCTGCCTCCCCTATGAGTGAGCTACCAAGTCCTGCTCATTCTTCCACGGTGACAGAACCACAGGCTTCCCTTTGGGGTGGGATTCCTAGGCTAGTCACTCCTCTGCAGGTTTCAAAGCGATTCCCTGCTCTGCTCCTGGGATCTGGTACACACAGCCTAGCACCCTGGGGCCAGGTCCCCTCCTCAGTCCACCCTGGATCCATGACTTGGGACTGAGTAGCGGGAGACAAAACTGCCAGCTGGCACCTCTTCCCACCTTCCTGTAGGAGTTCTGGGTGTCCTGGTATGGGCCTGGCAGCTCCTTCCTCCTTACAGCTCAGCCTCTCTCTCGGTACCCTCAAGGAGCTCCTGACCAAACCCTGTCCCCAGTGTCTACAGACCTTTCTCTATGTCTCCTAGTGCCCACTTTGGCTGAAAAGGTAGCATACTTGGCTTTTTCTTGGATTTCCTTAACAGGATTGAGACAGGCACATGTTCTAGACTTGTCTGGAGGAGCTTGAGGGGGTGAGGGTGGGAGCTCAACTGGATGTCTTTGCCATCTGGGCTTTGTCTTCGCATTTGGCTTTTTAAATCAGGTTTTATTGACATCTTTTGCTTTTACATTTGTCCCTCTTATCCCTTATTGTCTCCCTTTCCCGAGAGCTTTCTCTTATATGAGAATGTTTTTAAATACATGAAATAATACAAAATCTTGCAGAAGGTTCAAAGTATTATATAGTTTATGAATACTGAAAATTCATTCCAAGACTCAATTTTCCATTGATTGTTTTGAAAAAAGAAAGTCTTGGAAACCTATCAGAATGGCCTCAGAAGCACCACCATCAATCATCAAAACACTACATAGTTTGGGTTACAAAGTCACATAATTTGGAGGAGTAGAAACAGCCCTGGGCTTAGAGTTCAGGGACCTACATGTTCACTGACCAGTGAAACCATGGCCAAGTCCATTAACCTTTCAAAGCCTCAGTTTACTCACCTGTAAAATATGGATAAGAAACCTCACAGGGTTTGTTATGAGGAAAGCAATTTAGAAAGTTTATTCTTTTTATTTTTATTTTTGACAGACTCTATAATTTCATTGCATACGTATAGGAAGCTGAGGAAAGAGCTTCCTTTACCAACGTACTATCCCTGAAACTAACAGGCTGGTAGTTCCCTGGGTCAGTGTCAGTAGGTGTCAATCACCTGGTCTGCCAGTCTCACAGGTCTTGGCACATCTCCAAAAGTCTCATGATGGAAAATGCTACCCACATCCAGAGAAAGAACTACGGAGTTTGAATGCAGATCAAAGCAGACTATTTGCTATTTTTTTTCTCTTCTGTTTTGTTTTGTTTCTTCCTTCTTGGGGTTCCTCCCATTGGTTCTAATTCTTCTTTACAACATAACCAATGTCCAAATATATTTAATAGGAATGTATATGTAGAGCCTATATCAGATTGCACGCCATCTTGGGAGGGAGGCAGGGACGGAGGGGGAGAAAGCTTGAAACTCAAAATCTTATGGAACTGAATGTTGAAAACTAAAAACAAATGAAAAATCATTTTAAAAAAGAACACATTAAGTCCTGAGCCCAGCTGACATAATTGTCTTTGGTCTAAGAGAAATGGCCAAATAACCATCCTTTTATTAATAAATGTGCTGGCCTTATTAATAAGATGATTAAATTACCCAGAAATTATGTCTCTCAAACCTTTTCAATTGTCCCGATATATTTAGTGTTTTGACCTAGGTTAACAAAGCAACAATGTATTGGAAAGGAGAGGTATTGTTTTAATAACTATAAAAAAATTATTAGAAATTAGCAAAACAGAGTGAGGGAAAAAATACAAGTGCACAGCAGAGAATAAAAGAAAATGTAGAAGGAATCATAGAAAGCAGAGTAGCTTTGAAAACGACGAGCAATATATAGGTTTTTTTTTAAAAAGTAAACAGTGTGTTCTCATTTCGTCTTTATGTATTTAAATTCAAAATGAATAATTTTTTTTTAAAAAAAAAGGAGGAAAAGAGAGTTGGAAGGAAGAAAACCAGGAGGGCTTTACTGTTCTTTGATTCTACGAAAAAGGGAATGAGAGCAAGGGAAAACATGGTGCTGGGAGACAGAAGCCCAAAATTCTAGTCCCAGCAATGTATAATATTCATAGCATGATTTTATGAAACGGATCTCTCTAGCATTGCTGACTGCTGTTATTTTCTAAATTTTATTTTTAACATTCATTTTCTAATTCTGAGTTTTGAACTTCCTGCCTCCGGCACCTCTCCCACTCATTGAGAAGGCAAGCATATAATATCAATTATACATGGGAAATCACGAAAAACATATTTCTCTATAAGTTATGTTACCAAAAAAATCAAGAAAAATAAAGTTTAAAGAAAAAGGATGAGCAAATCAAAACCCTAGCCAAAAGCAGTGCTGCCTTATATACTTAGAATTCTACTGTTCCTAGGCAAAGGGGTATTTTTTAATGTTTCAAGATAGTTTCTTTTACATAAAAATCTTTAACTCTTTGGAATCATAAAATATTAGAATTTTGCAGGATCTTAAACATTATCCATTCCAACCTCTTACCCAAAGCAGCGTTAAAAGAAATCTTAGCTTGGGTCTCACTCTGGGCTATGAGGCAAACTCAGGAAAAAGAAAGGCTAAAGTATTTTATTAGCACACAAAGAAAGCAAGTAGTTGGACTGCACCCAGCCCTGATAAACATGCACTGCTTTTATACACAGGAGTAAAAGACTTCCATATAAAGGCAGGAAAATACTGATTGGTACGTGTAGGATGAGGAAATGGGTTTTATGCCACCTCAGCTTTTCCCCCTGGCTAAGCCCATATGCACAGGGATAGCCTCAGACTGCCATTTTCCACAGGCTAGTTGCACATTAGCCAAAGATCAATTGAGAGTTAAACATAGAGTCTCTTGGGCTGACTTTGCACAGCCCGAATATAATGTTTTTTCAAAGAGCAACGATCAACATCTATCAATCTGTAAACAAAGACTACGGTACCAGCCCAGGCATATAGAAACGATCGCTTAAAGATGAGAAGAGGAAGTACCTGGCTAAATGTCCATACGAGATAAGGCAAGAAGCACTAATAGATTCAGATCTGTCCAGCCCCGATATCTCGCCTGAGCTTTTGTCCAGCATCACCAATTGCCTCTCAGACATTTCAGATGTTAGGTCCCCAAGTACATCCCTAACGCAACATGTCCAAAAGAGAACTCATTATCGTCCCCCCTGCAGACTTCCCCGTTTCTGTCAAAGACACTCGCATCCTTCTAGGCTTCCAGGTTCATGACGTTGACCCGGCCTCCTCACTCCTCGTCACTGCACATATTCAAGGAGCTGCCAAAGCCGGCCATGTCTACCTCCAGGTCCCTCACAGCACACTGTCTCCACTCACACCTAGCTGGCATCTTAGTGCAGGCCCTCACCTCCTTCACCTCAATTACTGGAGCCTCCTAATGAGGCTGCGCATCCGTCTCCTTGTCTCAAGTCTATCCTGCCTGCTGCTGCCCAAGCAATTCTCTTTGAGCAGTGATCTGACAGCTTGATTCCTCTACTCCAGTGGCTAAAAAATAAAACACAATAAAAACTCCTCGATTTCACTTTACAGCACAAGCTGGCTCCATTTGTGTCATTTGAGACGGTACTCTAGGAGGGGGAAAAGGGAAAGATAATTGGGATAACTATGTGATATAAGAAACAGAAAATAGAAATTAAAACTTACTTAAAAGAAAGATTCCCCTAAATGGGAAGCTTTCAGGAAGAGCAAGAAAGAGTCTCATTATAAACAAACTCTCACATTCTTAACTCTCTGTATTCTGTCAGGCTCATTCAACTAAAACTTCTCTCCAAAGTTACCAGTGATTTTTCCTCCTAAGTCTTCAAAATTTTGGCATGTTGTCTCATTGTTATCACTATCTTTAATGAAATTATTAATTTCTTCTACGATTTGTTCTATGATTTAACTCACCCATTCTTTAGGATTAAGTTTCCAATTAATGTTTTTTCTTTATTTTAAAGTTTCTTTATAATGTAATTTTTATTGCATTATGGTTGGCAAAACATGCATTTAATATTTCTGCTTTTCTGCAATTGTTTTTGAGGTTTTTATGCTCAAATACATGGTCAGGTTTTGTAAAGATGTCATGTACAGCTGAGAAATAGGTATACTCCTTCCTGTATTCATTTAATTACCAAAAGTCTACCATATCTAACTTTACTAAAATTTGTTCAGGTCCTTCATTTTTAAAATTTTTTTGGTTAGATTTATCTATGTCTGAGAGTAGTAAATTGAGGTACCCCACTTTTCCCCTGTAACTCATTTAACTTTGCCTTTAAAAATTTCAATACTATGCCATTTGGTGTATATATGTTTAGTATTGATATTAATTCACTGATTATAGTGTCATTAAGCAAAACATAGTTTCCTTGTTTAGGTCCATCTTTGGTGTTGTTTTGTCTGAGATCATGATTGCTATCCTTGCCTTTTTTTTTTTAAACTTTAGCTGAAGTATAATTCTGGAGATTCTGCTCCAGTCTCTTATTTTAACCCTGTATGTATCTTTTGGTTTTAATTATGTTTTTTATAAACAATGTATTATTGGATTCTAGTTTCTGATCCAGTCTGCTATACTCTTCTGTTCGACGGGTGGTTTCATTCCATTACCAGTTATGATCGCTAATCAAGTATTTCCCTCCATACTTTTCTCTTATACTTTTCCTTTTTTCCTGACCTCTTTAAGAGTTTGTTTTGCTTCTGAGGAATTCCTCCCTTAATCTATCCTCCTTCTTATTCCACCTGATTCTAAGAGATCTAGGCCGTTTTCTTTTATGATTTCTTGAAATATGATGTCTAGCTCTTTTTTTGATCAGGGCTCTCAGGTCATCCAATGATTGGGGGGGGGGGGAAGGAGGGCAAGGCAATCAGGTTTAAGTGACTTGCCCAGGGTCACACGGCTAGTAAGTGTCAAGTTGAACTCAGGTCCTACTGACTTCAGGGCCGGTGCTCTCTCCACAGCACCCCCTCGATGCCCCTCATCCAATGAATCTTAAATTATCTCTCTTCTCAATCTGTTCCAGGTCAGTGATTCTGCTATGAACTGCCTCATGTTTTCTTCTATTTTTTTCAGTCTTTTGACTTTGTTTTAATATTTCTTAATAATTCTAATTTTCAAAGAGTTATCATCTCGAGTAAGGTTTTATACCTTACTTTTATTCCTAGCTGTTAATTTCCTTCTAGTATCATTCTTCTATAGTTCTCATTTCTTCTCCCATTTTTTCTTCTACTGCTCTCAACTGGTTTTTTAAATCATTTTTATTTATTTTTTTCTTTTTAACTCTTGCTTTTGAAATAATCAAGATTGGTTCTGTACCATTTTTTAAATTAACTTATTTATTTTTAGTTTTCAACTTTCACTTTCACGAGATTTTGAGTTCCAAATTTTCTCCCCATCTCCCCTCCCCCCACCCCAAGATGGCATACATTCTGAACACCCCTTCCCCCAATCTGCCCTCCCTTCTATCACCACCACTCCCTTCTCTTACCCTCTTCCCCTTCTATTTTCCTATAGGGTTAGATAAGATTTCTATACCCCACTGCCTGTATATCTTATTTCCCAGTTGCATGTAAAAACAATTTTTCATGTTCATTTTTAAAACCTTGAGTTCCAAATTCTTTCCCTTCCTCCCTCCCCACCCACCCTCACTGAGAAGGCAAGCAATTTGATACAGGTTATACATGTATAGTCATGCAAAACACTTCCATAACAGTCATGCTGTGAAAGACTAACTATATTTCCCCCCCTCCTACCCTGCCCGCCATTTATTCTATTCTCTCCTTTGACCCTGTTCCTCCTCAGAAGTGTTTGCTTCTGATTATCCCCTCCCCCAATCTGCCCTTCCTTCTATCATCCCCCGCCCCCATGCTTGTCCCCTTCTCCCCTATTTTCCTGTAGGGTAACACAGATCTCCAAACCCAATTGAGTGTGTATGTTATTCCCTCATTAAGCCAAATCCGATGACAGTAAGATTCACTCATTCCCTCTTACCTCGACCTTCTTCCCCTCCACTGTAAAAGCTTTTTCTTGCCTCTTTTATGTGAGATAATTTACCCTATTCTACTTCTCCCTTTATCCTTCTCCCAGTACAATCCTCTCTCACCCCTTAATTTTATTTTTCAGATACCATCCCTCCATATTCAACTCACCCTGGTGCCCTCTCTCTCTCTCTCTCTCTCTCTCTCTCTCTCTCTCTCTCTCTCTCTCTCTCTCCATGTATATATTATATATAATATATATATTTACATACATACAATTTTTTTCCCTCCAACTACCCTAACACTGAGGAAGGTCTCATGAGTTACAAATATCATCTTTCCATGTAGGAATGTAAACAGTTCAACTTTTTGTGGGTTCTGCTGCTCTAGAATTTGTTTGGAGTCATTTTTTTTACAGGCATTTGGAGGGATTTAGGGGAGAGCTCAAGCAAGTCACTGCTTTTATTCTGCCATCTTCTGTGCCATTTTTCAATTGATCTTATTTGCAATTAATTGATTTTGTCCTGTAATTGCCTAAGCCATGGTTCTTTGTATCTGAACTTAATGTAGAAATTCAGCTAGAAACAACAGCACTTCTAGGGCCTGTATCCCAAAGAGATCATAAAAACAGGAAATGGACCCAAAATATTTATAGCAGCTCTTATTGTGGTGGTAAAGAATTGGAAATTGAGGGGATGCCCATCAACTGGGGAATGGCTAAATAAGTTGTGGTATATGAATGTAATGAAATACTATTGCGCTATAAGAAATGATGAGCAGGTGGGCAGCTAGGTGGCACAGTGGATAGAGCTCCAGCCTTGGAGTCAGGAGGACCTGAGTTCAAATCTGGCCTCAGACACATAACACTTACTAGCTGTGTGACCCTGGGCAAGTCACTTTACCCCATTGCCTAGCCAAAAGAAAAAAAAAAGCAAAACAAAACCAAAACAAAACAAAAAGAAATGATGAGCAGGCAGACTTCAGAAAAACCTGGAAAGATTTATATGAACTGATTCTGAGTGAAATGAGCAGAACCAGGAGAACATTGTACACAGTAACAGTCACACTGTGTGATGACTGACTTTGATAGACTTGGCTGTTCTCAGCAATGCAAGGATCTAAGACAACTCCAAAAGACTCACAAGGGAAAATGCTATCCACATCCAGAGAAAGAACAATGGAGACTGAATGCAGATGGAAATATACTATTTGCTCTCCTTTTCCTTTGCTGTTTTGTTCTATTGCTTCATTTTCATGGTTCCTCCCATTAGTTCTAATTGTTCTTTACATCATTACTAAGGGGAAAATATGCTTAATATGAATGTATAAGTAGAGCCTACATCAGATTGTATGCCGTCTTGGGAGGGGGAGGGAGAGGAAAGAGAAGGGGAGAAAATTTAAAACTCAAAATCTTATGGAAGTAAATGTCGAAAATTAAAAATAAACAAATTATTATTAAAAATAAATAAATAATATAACGGAATTTTAAAAAAAGAAATTCAGCTGGCCTATGATGGGTTAAGTTCAGAAACGTTGTTCTGCTAACTTTGGGGGATGTGGCTATCCTTCAAGGGGGTCTGGTGTGCTCCCAAAGAAGTCTGGGCCAGCACACACACACACACACATACAACACACACACACACACACACACACACACACACACACGCATACATACATGGAGAGAGGGACTGACACCACTAGGAAAAGCAACCCGACTTTGTCCCAGAGGGACAATCTCCCAGAGCATTAGCAGAAACGAGGAAGGCAGCATTGCAAGGGGCCCCAAGCAGATAAACACCCTGCAGCACCCATCTAAAAGGAGCTGAAGAAAGCTAAAGGAAAGGAAAAGCAGGCAACCTAGAATTGCCTGAAAGTTCCAGCCTTGCTGATTCCAGCCCAACACAAGGTAATCTGCCAAAACCTTAGGCCTCCAATTGCCAACATAAGAGTCCCCAGCACACAAAGCCAGTGACCAAGACCTAGGCTCCCAACACAAGAAGCTTGGGTCAGTGCCCTCTGTTCCCCAGCAGGAGAGCTCAATCTCTTTAAAGGCCAGGGAATAAAGAAACACCATGAGTAAAAAGAAACGTACCACAGATTCATATTACAAGAAGAGTGAAGATCAAGACAGAAATTCTGAAGAGGACACCATTGTCAACAAACCCACATCTGTACCATCAAAAGGGAATATGAACTGGTCTGAAGCCCAAAAAGCCTTCTTAGAAGAGCTCAAGAAGGATTTTAAAAGTCTAATGAGAGAGGTAGAAGAGTCCTTAAAAAATACAATTGGCCAGCTGCAGAAGGAAGTACAAAAACTAACAGAAGAAAACAATCTGTTAAAAACTAGAATTGGACAAATGGAAACTAATGACTCTATGAGAGAGCAAGAATCAGTCAAACAGAAACAAAAAAATGAAAAAATAGATGAAAACGTAAAATATCTCATCGATAAAACAACCAACCTGGAAAATCGATCCAGGAGAGGCAATTTAAAAATCATTGGACTACCTGAAAATCATGATGAAAAAAAGAGCCTGGACAGTATCTTTCAGGAAATCATAAAGGAAAACTGCCCTGAAGTCCTAGAACCAGAAGCTAAAATAACCATAGAAAGAATCCACTGCTCACCACCTGAAAGAGATCCCAAATTGACAATGCCAAGGAATATAATAGCAAAATTCCAAAATTACCAGATGAAAGAGAAGGCGCTGAAAGCAGCCAGAAAGAAACAATTTAAATACTATGGAACCACAGTCAGGATTATACAGGACCTTGCAGCTTCTACATTAAAAGACCGCAGGGCGTGGAACATGACATTCCATAAGGCAAAGGAGCTTGGATTGCAGGCAAGGATCAACTACCCTGCAAAAATGAGCATGATTTTTCAAGGGAGGAGATGGATATTCAACGAAATAGGGTTCTTCCAAACCTTCCTCATAAAAAGACCAGAGCTCAACAAAAAATTTGATCTTCAAGTACAGGACTCAAGAAGGACTTAAAAAGGTAAATGGGACAGAAAGATACAAAATGTTGTTAATAACGGTGGACCATTTACATCCCTACAAGGGAAGATGACAGTTGCATTCTCTTGAGAACTGTATTGTTATTACACCACGATAAAGGAGTATACATAAAGGGGGTGGATATTAGTTGACTTTGATGTAATGATAAAAAAAAATCTAACCAAATGGGTTAAATGGATCCAAGTTAAGTGGATTAGTCTGATCTTAGAAAATGTACTGAGAAAGGAGGAGGCAGACAAGGGTAAATTACATTACAGGAAAAGACAGAAAATCCTATTACAGCAGAGGGAAAGAAGGGGGGGGGGTTTGAGCATTGTTTGAACCTTACTCTCATCAGGTTTGGCTCAAGAAGGGAATAACATAATCAGTTAGGTATAGAAATCTAACTTGCCCTATAGGCAGTAGGAGGGAAAAGGGGAAAGAAAAGGAAAAGGGATAATTGAAGGGAGGAGAGACTGAAGGAGGCGGTGGTTAAAAGCAAAACACTAGTGAGGGGGAGAAAGGAGTAAGGAGAAAGAAAAGCATAAACAAGGGGGAAAAGGATGGAGAAAAAGACACAGACAGTAATCATAACTGTGAAAGTTGAATCACTATCTTTTTTTTTCTCTTCTGTTGAGTTTTGTTTCCTCTTTCTGATGGTTCCTCCCATTGGTTTTAATTTTTACTTACAACTTTACTAACGTGAAAATACGTTTAACAGGAATGTATATATATAGTCTATATGAGATTGCGTGCCATCCTGGGGAGGGTGGTGGGGAGGAAGGGGGAGAAAAATTTTAAACTCAAAAGCATATGGAAGTGATTGTTGATAAATCAGAATAAATTAATAACATTTTTTAAAAATGGAAAAAAAAAGTCTGGGCCCCTGTCTTGAAGGAGGACTAAAACAATGAAGACTTCTTAGTCTTGGGGGAAAGGAGAGGGTCGTTGGTAGCCCCTCACTACCAAACTTTCAACCAATCACACTGTTCCCCGTGCCTCAGCTATGTAAGCAGTCATGTTGTCCTCAATCCCATGATGTGACCTATGCAGCTCTCTTCTTTGTTCTGTCCTTGCCAAAACCTATAAAAGAAAACTGTCTCCCTCGTTCAGGGAGCTGAGATCCTATTTATTAGTAAATTTACATTTTACTAATAAATTGATCATGCTCAGAACTTTGTCCCTCAGTTTACTTTATTTTAACTGTTACACTTTATTCTAGGAATTCTGGTTGGACTTGTGTCCAAGATGCATTTTTCTTTGAGGTTTTGCTTGTAAATGTTTTTGAGTCGTTCTCTTCTTTTGGGTTTGTGTCTTTTTTTTTTTTGGCTCAGCAATGAGGTTAAGTGATTTGCCCAGGGTCACACAGTTGGGTTTGTGTCTTGAGCTTCCCTGTCCCCATGACAGCTCTTTTTGGTAGGATTCTTTTTTTTTTACTCACTCTTCCAGTCAACTTGTTGACCGTGGACGTCATATTCACACTAGACGCTGAACACTTCCAGCAGGAAGGTCTAGCCTGAGTTTCTGCCCTCTTACATACTTGCGCTGCTTTCACAGCTCAGGCTGGGGTCTGCAAGCTTTCAATGCTCTCAAAGTGATGTGATCTGGAGTGATGAGCTCTGCAAGAAGTTCCAAATCCAGGTTGGTCCCGAGCTGGGAGTTCCAACAGACAGATGATGGTCTCAGCCACTATTAGCCCACTGAGAGGCTCCTGAGGCTTCAGAACGACCCCCCCTCGCTCTGGGACTCCTGCCCTGCTTCTCCAGGCTGGAGGCTAGAGCTACGTCCTTGATCTGTTCCCGAGACCAACCACACAACTGCTCAATAAACAGGCAGGGCCTATCAGCAAACACTTCTTTCCACAGTCCCTTTACACAGATCCCTCCCCTCACTCTGACCCAGAACTGTGTAAATGGCCCCAGTGCCTGCACCCTGTGCTAGGTCAGGGATCCTCTGGGATCTCTGCCAGCCCTGGAGCTCTGTCTCAGCTCTCTCATGTGGCATGCTCCTGGCCTGACCCTGTCCCCAGGGTCCACATACTTCTCTGACTCCCAAAGTCTCCATAGATTGGAAAAACAACTCACTGTGACTTTTTCCTGGGTTTCTCGATCAGAATTCGTTGTGGATCTTTGTGGAGAAGGTTTGGTAGAGAAATTGAGCTTCATTACTTCCTGCTACTCCACCGTATTGTTATTGTTGAATCATTTTTCAGTTGTATCTAACTCTTTGTGACCCCATTTGGGGTTTTCTTGGCAAAAATACTGGAGTGGTTTGTCATTTTCTTCTCCAGCTCATTTTTACAGATAGGGAAACCGAGGCAAACAGGGTTCAGCGACTTGCCCTGGGTCACACAGCTATTAAGTGTCTGAGACCAGCCTTGAACTCAGGTCTTCCTGACTCCAGGCCTGGCACTCCATCCACTGTGCCACCTAGCTACCGTCTTGACTACCTCCCAGTGACCTCTTACTTGCCAGATCTAATGTCCTTTTCTCAATCATCATCTTTGATTTCTCTTAACCATCCTTTTCTCCTTAATCCATCCTCATCTCAGGGTCTCTCTTGTTTCTTGTCCTATCTATCTGACTGTTCCTCAGTCTCTTTTGCTTGTTCTTTCTCTAAATCATGCCCATTGACCACGGCTGTCCCCCAAGGCTCTGACCTGGGACCCCTTTTCCTTCTCCCTCTATACTATCAGGGTTGGTGATATCATCAGCAACCATGAGTTCAACTATCATCTCGACGTAAATGATTCTAGGATCTCTTTATCCAGCCCTAACCATTTTCTTGCCCCTCCAGTCTTACATCTCCAACTGCTCCTTGGACATCTCAAACACAGACATTTTAAACTCATTATATCTGAAACTGAAGTCACTGTCTTTCCCCAAAAACCACCACCAGCCTCAGCTTCCAGGGAAGATGCCATCTTCAAGCTCTCTCTCTCTCTCACGTGTCCCACATGTGTGATGTGGACAAGGCCACATCTCTACCATCTGTACTCTTCCCTCCTCGCACACAGCCACCACACCACCTACACCTGAAGGTGAAGGCCTTCACTACTGGAGAAGCCTTCTGGCTGCTCTCTCGGCCTCATCTCTCTTCCCCCGACCCACCTTCCACTCAGCAGCCAAAGCAGCCTTCCTAAGGCGTGGGGAGGACCCCCCAGAATCCCACTGACTTCCCCGCAAGACTGCTTGCATTTGCCCTGCCTCTATCTTGTGTCTACATGGCTGTTGGCAGGCCATCTCCTCCATTAGAATGGGAGCTCCTGGAGATAGGGGCTGTTTGCCTGTCTTGTATTCTCAATGTTTGGCACACATTTGATAATGGCTGGTCAATCACTAAACATTTATCAAGCACTTACTCTGTGCCAGGCACTATGGCAAGCCCTGGGAACACAAAAAGGCCCAGACTGTGCCTGCCAGTCCACACGTGCGCTCAGACCCTCTTAATACAGGACACTGAAATCAACAAGGAGCCCAGCTCACACTCAGGTCCAGTTTCTGTGGTCCCAACAAAATACCCGAATGCACACCCAGCTCCTAAAGCCTCTGGGATGCCTGAACCGAGTTCCTTCTTCACAGCCCAGTTTCTGGCCAGGCTTTGGATGGCCAGCCTGGGAAGAGAGGAAGCTAACAGAAGACTAGGACTGGCCTCCAGGCAGGTTTCTGGAGGAGCTGTAGCAGCAGACAAGGAAAGAGGAAGGGGAAAGCAGCCTCACTCACAGCAGCACCACAACCTCGGCAGTTGCAATTCCCATACGTGGGAGCAGGAGAAGCAAGGGCCAGATGGGCAGACAGGGAGGGGTGGAGCTCTGCTTGTTACTATGGGCCACTAGCCCAGGAGCTGGAGAGCTGAGAGGGGCTGCTGATGCTGTCTCCACCCCTGCCTCACTGCCCTTCAATTGTGAGGCATTGTTTTCATTTTGTCCAAGACTCCATTTAATGGATTTAATATTATCTAGTTGGCCCAGTCCTTTTTTCAGCATGAGAACACACACACGTTCTCTGGGAGTCACCTGCCAGTCACCCAGCCTAGCTGGGATATCATCCCAAGGAGTTTTCTCTCCCTAGATGGAGGCATAAGCTTCCTTCTGAGCACAAAATTACGACAGACCGAGGTGATTTTTCATAAATCTGCCTCAAGGACACAAACCAAGTAACCAAGGGTTACAGTGATATGTTTCCTTTTTCTCCCCAAACTTAACAAGCACCAATATTTCAATATACAAAGATCATAAAAAGAAGGCACATGAAACTGAAAAGTTCTTCCATAATTGAATTCTCTTTTTCTCGAAAACATATTGTTTTTTTAAATAATGAATAAAAACATATAATAGAAAATTAAAAGAACAGGTGAAATCAAAAGTTTCTAATTAACAAGTGTACAACTTCCCCAAGAGATAATTACCCGTTAGTGACTTCTTACTGTTACAGAGTCTGGTAAAGCCATTCTTCCTGCTCAGATGCTGGAAAACCCTGGGAAAGTGTCTGCTCAGCTCTAAGCCATCTTCTTCAAACGGAATCTCCACATTCTCCAATAAGGACAATCCCCTTGGTGTACACACAAAACCATCTTCCAGGAAAATCTTCAAGGACATCTGAAGACCTGAAGCAGATCACCTACTTGTCACCCCTAAGAAATCACCTAGAAAAAGAAAAGGAAAATTCATTCAACTCTATTAATTATTACCATCAAAAAGTCTTTATCAAGTGCCTGACCGCCCATAGTTATATATTGAGCACTGCACAAAAATAACCAGGCATGAAGAATCACGATTCATCACCATCTTTTTTATCATCATCTTGATTTCACTGGTATTGGGAAGCCCCAGCGGGAAGACTCCTTCTACCAGACCAGGTCAGCAGCTGTCCCAGAACTGATCATCTTAGAAAGCTGCCCAAAACACTGAGGCACTCAGCCATCGGCTCTCTATCTACCATTTGCCACACCTCCCAGACGCTTATGATAGAAAAATTATAGATTTAAACTAGATATACAGTGTTCTATTAGCTCCTTGGGACAAGCAATAATTTTGATAGTTTTATTTTGTGATAGTAAAGACCATGTGCATAGATAGTCCAAATATCAGGCTGACTAAGAATGCCTGACCTCGACCAGATGAAACCCAATTAAGTCAGTTTCCCATCTTTAATGAGTCAAGAATACTAAGGGAATCAATGAAAAGTGAAGGAAGGTGGCCTCGAAGGAATACTACAAAGTGGTAATCATCAAAACAATCTGGTACTGGATAAAAAAAAAATAGATTAATCTATGGAACAGATTAGGCACATAACACACGGAAGTAAATGACCGTAGTAACCCAATGTGGATAAACCCTAAGACATAAACTTTTGGGGCAAGAACTCATTATTCAACAAAACGTGGTGGGGAAACTGGCAAGCAGTCTAGCAGAAACTAGGCATAGACCAACACTTTATACTGTACACCACAATAAACTCAAAATGGGTCCATGATTTAGATATAAAGGGTGACATCAAAAGCAAATTAGGGGAGCATGGAAATTTTTACCTGTCAGATCTATGGATAAGGGAAGAATTCACGACCAAACCAGAGATAGAGAAGATCACACGAGGCAGAACAGATCGCTTTGAGTACGTTAAATTTAAAAGGCTTTGCACAAGTGAAACCAATACAGCCAAAGTTAGAAGGAAAGCTAGAAACTGGGGACATTTCACAGCAAGTTTCTCAGATAAAGGCCTCATTTCTCAAGGATGTTGGGAAACTGAGTCAAATTTATAAAAACAACAGCCATTCCCCAATTGACAAGTGGTCAAAGGATATAAATGGGCACTTTTCAGAGGAAGAAATCAAAGCTATTAATAGCCACATAAAAAATGCTCCAAAATGCTTATAATTAGAGAAATGTAAATTAATAAATACCACCTCACTCCTACATCAGATTGGCTAACATGACAGAAAAGGAAAATGGCAAACGCTGGGAGCTGGGGTAGAGGGTAGAAAAATAAGGACATTATTGCACTGCTGGTGGAATTGTGATCCAACCATTCAGGAGAACAATTTGGAACTATGGCCAAAGGGCTATAAAACTACGCATACCCTCTGACCTTGCTATCAGGCTGGTACCCCAAAGAGAACAAAAAAAGAGGGAAAAGACCTATTTGAACATAAATACTTAGAGCAGCTCTTTCTGCAGTGGCAAAGAATTGGAAACTGAGGGGATACCTACCAATTGAGGAATGGCTGCACAAGCTGTGGTATATGATTGTGATGGAATAGTATTGTTCTATAAGAAATGACAAGCAGGAAGGTTTCAAAAACGCCTGGGAGGACTCAGATAAACTCATGAAGTGAGCAGAACCAGAAGAGCATTGTACACAGGAACACCAATATATCGATGATCAACCGTGAAAGACATAACTACTCTAATCAGTGCAATTATCTAAGACGATTCCAAAGGATTCATGATGAAAAACACTGTCCTCCCTCAGAAAGACAACTGACGGACTTCGGGTGTAGACTGAAGCGTATTGCTTTTGACTTCATTTTGGCTAATGCAAAAATATCTTCTGTGATGTCACATGCGTAACAGGTATCATTTTTCTTGCCTTCTCAGTGGGCCGGGGAGTGGCTGGAAGAAGGGAGAGAATTAGAAACTGAAAATATTTTTTAAAGAAAATCAGTTGGCTATAATCCAGGCTAAAGTTCAAGAAACGGGCTGTTCATCAAAGGTACAATGTGCTAAAAGTATGACTTCATCATGAAGAATTAAAGAATACGTTCAGACTTCCAGCCAAGATAGCTGTCTAAACAAGACTAACCACCCAGCTTCCACATCCTCTACTCCAGGAAAAACCTGAAATTTGCACCAGACCAAAAATAATCAAAAAATCCAATGAGAAGCCACAGTGACTTCTTCCATAACTGCAAAAGAAGTTGGCCAGAAGACCCAGGCAAAGGGAAAGAAGGCTGCCATCAACAGCAGCCCCAACACAGGCAGCAAAAGTAGAGTTTGCCCCTCCTGTACCCAAAAGATCCAAGGGTGTCAGAAAACTTTGGACCTTGGAAGCCCTGGGAGAAGCAGAGACCATAAAGCAGAGCAGCAGTGCTCAAACACAGATAGTGGAGGCCCAGGGGCTCCAAGGTCCCTAGAGCAAAGTGCTAGGGAGGACGGGAAGAAACAGCACTTATTTAATACTTACTACGTGCCAGGCCTGTGCTAAGCACTCTACAAATATAATTCCATTTTCCCCCTCACAATAACCCAAGAAGTCAGTGCTATTATCATCCCTATTTTTGAGGCAGAAAGAGGTAGAGTCACATTGCGAGGAAGTCTCTGAAGCCACATTTGAATTCAGGACTTCCTGACTTTGTGTCCAACACTCTAACTACTGAATACTAACTGTGCTCTGAAATCTTAAAGATCCAGGGTGGGGCTCAGGAGGTGTAAGTCAGAGAAGGAATCCAAGGGTCCCAGAGCCAGACCAAGCAGGGCAGGCCACCCATCCAAAGGGAGGCCTCATTCAGGAACTAAATTTGGAGAGATGAGATAAAGAAAGCACTAACAGTAAAAAAGCATTATTGTAGATCTGGAGATCCTGAAAAAGAAGCAGTAGCTCCATGAACACCTAGCAGAAATGAAGCAAGAGATGAAAAATGCAGCAACAGCTCCAGAGGAAGGAACTAGAAGGAGGATAAACAGATTAACAGAAGAAGTGATAATGCTTACTAAAGTAACAGACTCCCTTCAAACTAGACTAGACCAAAGAAATCAATTTCACTCCATGAGACAGCAAGAAATGTTACAACAAAATAAAAAGATTGAAAAAATAGGAGAAAATGTAAAACAGATAAAAAACAGTTGACTTGGAAAACAGGGCAAGGAGAAATAAATTAAGAATTATTGGATTCCATGAAATGATATTTTAATAGGCACTGTGTTTTAAGAAATCATAAATGAAAAATGAAGGCAAAGTGAAGATATAAAGAATCCACCGATCACTTCCAGAAACCCAGAAAGAGAAATCACAGTAACATCCCAGCAAAGACCAAGATCGCCTACATCACAGAAACAAATCCTGCAATCAATCAGAAAGGAATAGCTCAACACCAAGGGGCCGATCCAGATCACCCAATATCGGACAGCTTCCGTGGTAAGGGAGAGGAGATCTCGGAACGCCACATTCCAAAAGGCAAACTAAAACCGACCTCACCTGCTATGCTGAGTGCGATCACACAGGAGAAAAATAAAGTGGAGCTTTAATGGAATAGGGGACTCTCAAGCTTTGCTGATGAAAAGATCGGAGATCAATAGGAACTCTGAAACATAAACACAAGATCCAAGAGAAGCCTGGAGAGGTAAATCCATCTGAGTTGTCAGAAGGGCCTGTATGATGCTGCAGTGCTAACATTCGGACAGAGAGATAAACAAGTCTCCCTTCAGAATCCTAACATCGGCAAAGGATCTCTAGGGACTTACGTTACTAGAAGAAATGTGAGCCAAGCCAAATAAACTACGTGATCCTGAAAGCAAACAACTGGGATCTCAGGGCACCGCCAACCGCAACACAAGAATGTCAGGAAATATTATTATCACGCTCCAAGAAACGACCAAAGAGACCATTTCAGAGAATCCTGGGCAGCATGAACTGATGCAGACCACAGTGAGAAACAAATGAAAGAATAAGGCATTTATTCAGCACTTACTGTGTACAAAGCCCTGTACTAAACACTGGGGACACAAAAAAGTCAGAGCTCCCATTCTAATGGGGGACAAAACACCTGTGGAAGGTTTCAGCTGCACATTAAACAGAAAGGTCCCATGGTCCCTAGGCGGGGCAGCAGCAAAGCAGATGGTAATAATGTCTCTTCCCTAATGTCATTTCTACTGACAGAATCACATCAGTTTCTTGATGTTAAAGCATTTGACAAGGCCAAGGACTTTGGCGGCAAGAATTTTCCTTTCTGGGTCTTCAGGGGCTGTAGCACCAGCCAGACCCAGCTGTATCTCCCCAGGATTTGCTTCCTAAGATGACAGCTAGGGCAGCATGTTGGAAGCAATGTTATTCCAAGAGCACTTCAGTTCAGCACCTGGACTGTCTCCATCAGGGTCTGAGGGAAGGTTGGGGTAAGAAGGGTGGTGGTGGTGGTCTGATTTTCCTGAAATCGACTGCCTCCCATCTCTCCCTCAGGGGTCCTGCAGCTTCGGCTTGGCTGGCTCATCTCTGAGGCCTTGTGGGCAGCAGGGGGGAGTAAGGAGAGAGAACCAGGAGAAGAGTTTCTACAAAGATACCAACACTGTAAAGAAAAACAATTACAGGGGCAGCTAGGTGGCACAGTGGATAGAGCACAGGCTCTGGAGTCAGGAGGACCCGTGTTCAAATCCAGCCCCAGACACATAACACTCACTAGCTATGTGACCCGAGGCAAGTCATTTCACTGATTGCCTTGCAAAAAAAAGAGAGAGAGAAAAAAAAACAATTGTGAAAGATTTAAGACCCTGCATGAATGCAATGAGGCACCACATCTCCAGCGACTCTTTGGTGACACATTACTCACCTCCTGACAGAGAGGTAACAGGGACAGGCACCTCTGGCCACGGCAATTGTACAGAGTTGTTTTGCTTGGGATCTCATCTGTTACAAAGGTTTTGGCTTTGGCTTTGTTTTTGTTTTTTCCTGTCTCAGTTTGTAATGGGAGGTGAAGGTTGTAATAGCAATGCCAAAAAGACATGCTATTAAACCATTTTTTCAATGCACAGGGGAGAGAAGGAAGTACGGACAAACGGGGTAGTTTTGAAAGCAACACTTTATTAATATGCTTTCATTAAAGCACGGATTTTGGGGGCAGCTAGTTGGTGCAGTGGATAGAGCACTGGCCTTGGATTCAGGAGGACCTGAGTTCAAATCTGGCCTCAGATATGTATCACTTATTAGCTGTGTGACCCCGGGCAAGTCACTTAACCCCATTGCCTAGCCAAAGAAAAAAAAAAACAAAGCACAGATTTTGATACTCAATGCTTTTCATCCAAAGGCTAGTGAACAACATGTTTCAGGAATAAGGAATGAAGGTGGGAAGAAGCCTTAGAGTAGGAAGGCACTGGCACGGGGAATCACATCACCCAAAATCAAGCAGTCAGCCGATGAACACTGATTAAGCACCAACCGCGTGCCAGGCCGGACGGTCCTTGCCTTCGGGGAGCTTACCATCTAACAGGAGCAACAGCAAACAAATATGTATGAACCAGCTCTGCGCAGGATCAACAGAAAATAATTAACAGAGGGAAGCCGCTATCCCCCCGAGCCAGACTCGACTGGCCGTAGGAATGACGCGCTGCCCCAACTCGTTTGTGTCCTGGGAAAGGAAGCACTCTACAGGACGCAGGCCGGCTCAGTGCCCACTCAGTTGTGGCAGACTGAGGAGAAGAAAGAAGAGACGTTTACAATTGTGTTGTTCCTGGGCACTTCCCAGCAAACGCCTTCTATTTTAACAGACACAAAAGAAGAACAAGTTACTGTTGAGGGAGCCATTTCTGAATCAACAATCCACATGCAAATATAGAAATCAGCCAGCGGCTGGTGAAAAGGGTAGAAATGGGGGAAAAAAAGCACAGTGCACAAAGAAACAGCTCTAACACTGACCCATTTAAGCAAGTTTTGATGCCAAAAAATGGCAAATGAATGGAGGAAAGGATAGGTACCACCGACAATGATTCTGCACAGAAATTTAAAAGATAGAAACCAAATGCCTACAACCAGATCAAAAGAGCCTGAAAAGCACCTTCGTCCAAAAAGAGCTGGTTTATCTTTCTGAGCAGAGAGATGTGGCAGCAGGAGGGGGATCTCCTGTTGTACCAAACAGCTCAGGAGGAGGTCGAGAGCAAAGGAATCACGGGGACAACCCGGGCTGAGGGCTGCCAGGACTTTGTGCTGAGAATGCCTGTTTGGGTACAGGCTGACCTAGACCAGGGGTGGGGAACCTGCAGAACAAGTCCTTTTATGAAGGTGATTTGTTCTGTGAAGTTTGGATTCGAAGGGCCGAGCTTGAGGACCTAGAGGGCCCTGTGTGGCCTCGAGGCCACGGGTTCCCCAGCCCTGGTCTAGACTGTCTGCTCCAACTCTAAGATCGTGTGATTGTCCCACGCCCAGCAGGAGGAGGCACCCGATGAGCAGGTGAAGGATCTGGACGTGTACCTCCACCTTGGAGGAAGGAGAGTGCCCAGGGGAAAACGCAGCTGTCTTCAACAGGGCTTCAAAGCAGGCTCCAGATGGCAACGGGTTTGGGGCGCCGCAGAGGGGACGCTCACACAGCTTCAGGGTCAACTAGAACGAGGGCCCCTGGGGGGTGTCCAACTGTGAGTCAAAGTCCTCACTGCCCAGGGCTCTAGGAAAGACTCCTGGAGTCAGAGGAGACCCGGCCCAACCTCACACCCAAGCCCACTGGCCACTCAACCCCCCACGTCTAGGCTTCCTCAGGACACAGGTGCTGTGGGCTCCTTATTCTTCTTCTTCACTAAGACCATCCTTGCAGAGCTAGCTGGTCACAGCCCAAGGTACCGTTGGTACAGTAGGCAGCAGAGGCAGCCCAGGTCGCAGGGCACCCCAGCTTCCCGAGGGACCCCAGCAAGGCACCTCCCTGGGCCCGCAGGGCTGGCGACCCAGGGCACCTTCTGTTCTTCATCCTCTGACCAGCTGGCCAGCTGCAGGCACTCTCATTCACACACCCCTATGCACAAGTGCACACACACATTCATACACTCACACATCTATGCACATGTGCACAGACACGCGTACAGACTCACATGCACTCCCACTCCCTATGCACACGTGCACACACCTATGCACCCATGTGTGCACACCATGCCCCTATGCACGGGTGCATACACTCACAGCGCACATACTCACAGACCCCTACGTACGCGCGCACACACGCGCACACACACACACACACACACACACACACACACACACACACACACGGGCTATTCTTCCCAGGCCCGCCAAGGTCGCCCCACCACAAGGGCTTCACAAACCCAGGATTCCGTTTGGTCCCAAAGACCACCCCATTTTACAGGCGAGGACACTGAGGCTCGAGGCGGCGTCCCTGGCCGGGGGGAGCCAGCTAGTCGGGCGGCTGGGGCTGGGCCTCTCCGTGCCTCAGTTTCCCCCAGAACCTCACGGTTCCCGTTCCGGCCGGCCGCCCCCGCCCGGGCCTCGGCCGAGGGGTCTCACGGAGCCGCCTCCCCGCCGGGGGCCCCGCTCGGGCCGGGAGCTGCCTCGCTCTCCCCGGACGCACAGCGGGTCCCGGCGGAGCCCTGAGGCTCCCCCACCCCCACCCCGGCTCCGAGGCCTGGAATCGAGGCCTACCTGAGGGCAGGGCCGGCGGCGGCAACAGCCTAGGGCAGGACGGAGCGACCGGCCGACTGTGGGCTCCAAGCGCGGACCCCCCCCAAGAGGCGGGCCGCTTCGCGCCTTCTCGGCCCGCGGGCCAATCACGGGCCGGGGCTCGGGCGCCGGCGGAGCCCGACAGAGGGAGCCCGCCAATCGCGTTCCCCGAGAGGGCGGGATTCGAGGACTCCGAAGGAAGAGGCGCGCACTAACGGTTGCTAGGGACGCAAGGGGTCCGAGCTACGGTAGCCGGCGGGGGCCAAAAGCAGGGGCGTTCCCGCGAGCTGTTCAACGGCGGGCGCCTGTGGGAGTTCCCAGTCCGGGAGATTCCCGGACAGCTGCGGGACTTTTCGGCAGATGGAGGCAGGCTTCCGTGCCCAGAACCTGCGCCCGCAGTGTTCTCGGTCCTTCTTGTCGCCTTCACGCCTCCTCCACGCAGCGCTCCCTGATCTCCCCTGTCCGGAGCTGAAAACTACTCACATATTCGGAGGCTCTCGTTTGGAATCTCTGCCCCGATCCCTCTCTCCCGTTAGTTATCCATCCTTATGGGTGTGTGATCCGTCACTCCGGGAGAAGGTAAGCTCCTCCGGGCCCGGGGCTGGATCTTGTGCCCAGCCCAGGGCCTAGCGAGAGGGAGGTGCTTAATCAACTAATAGTTAACACGATAGACACAGCTGAGGTAACACCCTTCTTAGGCTCTCCATCTACCTGAAGCTGAGGTCCCCCCTGAGGCAGGTGAGTCTGGACGACCCAGCATCTCAAGAGGCCTAGAACCCTGTAGGATTCCCAGATCTGGAACTGGAAAGGACCTCAGTGACTCGCCCAAGGTCACACAAATAGCCTAGAGAGGGAGGATTCAAGCACAGATGCTCCGGGTCCAAAGCATCGCTCTTTCTGCCACACTGCAAGGAGAAAGGTTAGTCGATAAGCACCTGCTATGCACCACGCATAGTGCTAAGTCCTGGGGATGCGAAGAAAGGCAAATGACAGTCCCTGCTTCCAAGGAGCTTGAAGCCTAATTCGGGAGAAAACACACAAACGAGCTGTAGACGGAATAAGTTAGAGATAATCACCCATCAAATGAAGAAGATCCGTGAGGCTTCCTGTAGAAGGTGGACTTTCAGCTGGGACTTGAAGGAAGCCAGGAAGGCAGAAGGTGTAGTGAGGAGGAGAGCCTTCCAGGCGTGGTGGGGACGGCCAGTGAAAAAGGTCTACAGCCAAGAGATGGCGCGGGTCTTGTTTGTGAGACAGCAAGAAGGCCAATGCCACCAGACTGGGGTGGGGTGGGGGTGTAAGGTGTAGTAAGACTGGAAAGGGAGGGGGGGGGCTAGATCAGGAAGGACTTTGAACACCAAAGAAAAGCCAGTTCAATTATACTGAATTCAATGAAGTGCCTATTCTATGTTGGGCTCTGAAGGGGAGGAGGAGGAGGAGGGGGAGGAAGAAAGAAACAAAGAAAGGAAAAGAAGGTTCCTGCCCCCAAATAGTTCCCACGGAAGGGAGGAGCCAAGAGGAGACCCTGGACTTCACCTCAAAACACAGCAGAACCCTGACCCTTCTTGACACTCCAATACTCCTGTCTTGAGAGGCCGCCAGAGAAGTGTGGACCTACTCAATGGCTCCGCCTCCTTAGGGATGGAGAGGGCCCGGAAGCCAGTACATTTCGGGATTTCCTGGATTATCTGTGAACACTCCAAAGAGAAATCGTTACATCTCCCTCCTCCTCCTGAAAACAGGGCTGCTTAAGCCTCGGAGAAAGCAGCCGCGGAGGAGAGGCGTGAATGCGCGTTGGAAGGGACAGACGCAGGAGGCATCGGACGTGTTGGCCGAGCGCAGAGGGCTGAGCCAGGAGTCCCGGGGGCACCGCAGAGGATGCCAGGAGGAAGCACCCGACCATTGCACGGACTGCGCCGCGGAGCCGGCTGCCTCCTGCCGAGGCCACATCAGCATCCTCGTCCTCTTCCTGTTCTGGACGCAGTTCCCAGCCCCTCCCCGCTCATCGGCCCTCTTCCTTCCCTTTCACCTCCTCCTTTCCCTTTTTCCCTTTTCCTTCTTCCTTTCCGTCCTTCCCTCCTCTTCCTTTCCTCCCGCCCTCCCCCTCCAGCTGTCACAACTTTCCCTTAGGAACTACAACTCCCAAGCGGCTCTAGGCGCTGCACATGCGCATCGGACGCCACTCCGGGGTTCGGCCGCGGCGGAGCTGATTGGCCTGCCGGCGGCCAAATCCGACTCCCTGATTGGCTGAGGGCTGTGGCGACAGCTTCCGGAAAAGGGAAGAGCCACCAACATGGCGTCGGGGGGCGGCGCGGGGCTGCAGCAGCCGCCGCAGGAGATGATGGAGGGTGAGCGGGTCCCTGCGGGGGAGGTGGCCCGGGGCGGCGGGGGCGGGGCGGGCCCCTTACCTCCCCCGAGGCGCGCGTGGGTCGAGCCCGCCCTGCAGCGGCCCGGGCCTAGGCCCAGCGCCGCGTGCCCCTTACGGATGGGGAAACTGAGGCATCCTGGAGCGCGCTGCGCGGGGGCGGGACCATGCAGACGGGGAAACTGAGGTAGGGGCATGCTAGTGGGGATCGGAGGCAGCCAATCTCACCTGCCCGCATTACAGATGGAGAAACCGAGACAGCCCCCAGCAAGCTCAGGACCTGGAGGGAATGGGGTTCAGAATCGCGCCCCCTTCCCTGGGGGAGGGCTCCCCGGAGGAAGCGATGATGATTGATTGATCGATCGATCGATCGATGGGGGGCGGGCGTTCCTGGCGGGGGCTGCGGCCGGAGCAGAGGCGCGGAGGTGGGACAGGATTGCGGATTTGGGGAGCTCGACCCAGGCCAGTTGGGTCGGAATGCAGAATTCCCAAAGGGGAATAACGTGAGATGAGTCTGGAGAGGGTGGGAGGCCTCGCACACAGTAGGTGCTTCATGGTTGCATTGCATTGAATCACTGATAGGAAAAGAGGGTGGAACCCTCCCTTCTCATGGATGAGTAAACCGAGGCTCTAAGAAGGAATTAGGTAGTGCGCCCCAAGTCCCATGGGTAGTAAGAGGGGCAGCCCTGGCGTTGGTGCCTGGTCCCAGGTCTTCAGACTGAGAGACTAAGTCTCACCCGGCAAGACTCAGGGATGGGCACCAGAGGAGACAAGAAAGCCGTAAGAGGCATGAGAGAAGCCTGGGGTCCAGACTCACGGGTCGGGGTGTAGAGAAGAGAGGAGAAAATCTGGAGGCAATGAGATCTCCGATGGCAAGGCCGCCAGATCGGGAGGCCTAAGACCTAGGGTCAGGGGTCTGGGGCCAGTCGTGTGACCCCTTCCTGCCCGGGCTTCCTCATTTCCCAGATAAGGAGGGTGACCTTTCCAACACGGACGTTGTGTGAGGCCCCAGTGGACAGAGTGCTCTGAATCCAGAAGCCAGCCTCAGGAGCCGAGTGACTCCTTTGGGCCTCACTTTCCTTCTCCCAAGGGGGCTAACATTCTGTGATTGATCAGTGGATGAAGAAAGACCCCCGGAGGAAATATCAAGGACTGAGCATGTGTTTGAGTGGGCATCCAAATGCCCGGGGGGTGTGCAGGCACTCAGGAAGGCCGTGTGCCTCCAGAACCATGTGTAGGCAGGGATTTTGTAGCATGGAGCCTGAGAAAGTTACATAAGAAATGTAACGTATCAGAGTTGACGGATGAGAAGGGACCCAGGCGTCCCTGAAGGGGGCAGTGGCCCCCCATGTTGCACTGTGTTTCAGATCTAACAAGAAATGTCATGGCTTAAAAAAGAAACCAACAGATTTTCTCTGCTTGGCCCTTCCTTACCACCTCCTTCCCTTTTTGTACCCCCCACAAAATGTTCCAAATGTACCTTGTAGTTGCCCTCGTAGGGGATACAAATAATTAAAAGCTCAGAGCTTCTCCCCCCACAGTTGTTCTCCTTCCTGCCCCCTTCCCTCAGGCTCCCTGATAGCTCTACCATCTTTCTATAGGGAGCCTCTGATTTCCCCACAATTAGTGTTCTCCATCTCCCCGATGACCCTGTGTTTATTTTGCACATGTTCTGTATGCACAGAATACCTCCCCACAGCAACAGGTTAAGAGCAGGAGCTGGTTCATTTTTGTCTTTATATCTCCAGTGCCTGGCATGGTAGATGCTTGATGGCCTTCCAATGAATTCTGTAAAAGTGCGATCCCTCCCACAGCTGTAGGGCCAGGGATCAGCTGAGGGCAGCAGCATTTGAAATGGATTGTAAACGCTAGGTTGGGACTCGCCAGGTGAAGAGAGGAGCCAGGACGGGCCCAGGAAGGGAGTCGCTTCACCGCAATCCTTGCAACTAAGCGTGCAGACAGGGAGGCCTGGTCTGAGAGAAAGAAGAGCGTTCTGTGGGACAGAAAGAGCTGACTTTCCTCAAGGGCCTGCTGTGTGTACTTGGAGAGAAGGACAGAGCTGTCTGGGCCCAGTGTCCAGACAGTTGGATGAGGAACTGGACCGTGTGGCTGTGGGCATTTCAGAGTCCTCCTCTCTAAAGCAGCAGACTCCTGAGTGCCCAGCCCACCTGCTGTTATCTCTGTGAGCAGTTAGCCATTGCTCCAGTGAGCCAGGTGCGGGGAAAATGGCTCTCTGTCTCAATAAAACCTTTCCTGGCAATCTGTTCACAGATGATATGTTGAGGGAGCGTGGGGTTTAGGAAGCTTTGTCACTGCAGTCTGTCGGATCCATCTTTGAAATCTCAAGAAATTTCCAAATGCGGAGTCATGAGGAGAATTGCAAAAGGGGAATGTGAGGTTTTTTTTTCACGACCTTAAAGGGAAAACGTGTCCCAAATTGCTGTGCTTTCATAAACCTATAAATGGTCCACAGGTGACTGTCAGAAGCCAGTTTTAATGCCATAGGCAAGAGCTGTAGCTGTCGGGAACGCCGTCACCTGCCCGTAGGCAGAGGGAGGCCTGGCAGGAGTTTCTTCAGACACTTCCTCACTTGCCTGGCTAGCAGAAAATGAGAAGGTGGTCAGGGCAGAGCACGTGCAGGAGTACGAGAAGGGCTTCGACCCCTCTTAGCTGTTGTTCATCGTGGGTCTTATTTCATGTCAGACGCAGCATAGGCCTTTCCAGGAGCTGAGTAGTTAAAAATATTCTCAATCAAAATTGATCTTACTGTATCTTGTCCTGCAAACAGGCAATAATGTTTCCACAGGTGACTTTTGGTTTTGTTATTTTATCTGTTGTTTTTGTGCAGTTGACAGGAGAGTTGAGTCTGAAGAGTCGGGCGATGAAGAGGGAAAGAAACATGGAGCAGACTTGGTCTCAGACCTCAGTCAGCAGAGCTTGAGAGACGATCAGAACCTCGATAACCCTGAAGGTATGAGCCCAGGATGGGGGGGAGAGAGGGGGGCAGGCTGTGGTGGGCCGAGCCAGGGTCCGCACCCAGCTGGCCGGGGCACTACATCTCCTGTGGTCCCTGACCGCCCACACGCTTGTCAGCCGGCTCACCAGCCGTCACTCCGGATCTCCGCACGACGGTTTCCTGGGGTCCGCTTGAGACCCTCTTAGCTTGCTGCTGCATTAGTTGGCCTTGCAGGGACCAGTCTAGTTTCAGCTTGCATAGACTTATTGCATTAGAGGCCAGCCTTGATATTGGAAGTGTAGTATCTGTGGCAGATGGGGAAATAGGTCACATGAAATATTGTTCAAGAAGGCAGGCCCAGATTCAACTCTGTGACACACACTGATACTTGGATTTTTGGTCATAGTCATGACCGCTTCCCTTTCAGCAGAGTGATCTGGTTTCTTGTGGAGGCCATTTTTGAATGCTGATAATCCTTGTTAAACTGAATGAAGTGAAGGCGCTGTCACCTCGATTTTGTGGGAAACACAGACGAGGATAGAGCCGTCTTCTGCATTTCTGTAGTTACTTTAGTGGCAAAAATAAGTGAAGTTATAGAGGAAGAAAAGGACGTTTGCAGGCAGCGGTCATGGTTTTCTTTGTTCTTTTTAGAATCTTAAAAAAAACCCCTCAGATTATTCATCTTTCCTCTTAAGTATGCTGATGACTATAGCAGAGGACCATTACTAAGAAGGTGCTGGTCGGATTTGCTCTGCCATCAGTCATTAGCCTTTGGGGACATTATGTGGGCAAGGGCAGTGGTTTAGACCAACCTGGGCCATGATTGCCCCCAGCCATTTATTTAGCCTTGCTGCTGGTGACTCAAAGGGCCTTCTCAGGCTTGTGGTGGGACAAGTCCTGATTCTGGTGTTTGTGTCTCATTAAAATCTGTGTAAGTTAAAGAATGATGTGAGGTCTTGCTTAGCTGTAAAGCATCATGAGTGCCTAAGTATTCAATTTACCAAATACTCACTGAAGGCCTGCTCTGGGCGAGGCATTGCAGGAATGGTAGAGGTGAGTAAAGCAGAGCCCTGTCCTCCTGGAAATCAGAGCCAGCATCTACTCTCATTTGCAGAAGTCATCTGTCATGCAAGTCATCTGGCGATTTTCTCTCTCGAACTGATTTCTGGGGCGTTGTTTTTTAACTAGAGAACACGTTAAGATAAGTAGGCTGACCAAGGACCTCCACGTGGCTCTAACAACCTGCCTGGGTTCCTGCCCTCCTGAAATTCCGCTCAAGCTGCCCGCTGAACTGGCCCCACATGTCCAGCCCTCCCCCAACTCGGTGTAGGGCCCCTACACCATCTTCCGACCTTGGCCTCCGGGCCTTCCGAATCCCTACTCTTTTCTCGTTACCTTGAGGATCAAACACAGAGTCCTCTGTCCAGCCTTTGTGGCACTTCACAATCCGCCCCTGACCTGCCTCTCCAGCCTCATGATGTGCTCCTTTCCCTCACGCTTTATCATGCCAATCTCCCCTCTCTGTGCCTTTGCTTCAGCCGTTGCCCAGGCCTGGAGTGCCCTCCCTCTTCCCCGCTGCCTCTTAGTGTCCTTGCCTTAGGCACCACTCTCTCCACGAAGCCAGTCCTGTTTCTCCTGGCAGCCAGCGCCTGCCCTCTCAGACCCCCTTGTGTGTGTTTTGTTTCTCTGTGTCTGTGTTGTCTCTCCTGGTAGATTAGAAGGTCATGGATGGGCACCGGCTGTCTCGTTTTTGCTTGGTGGCCCAGTTCTTAGCACATAACAGGCATCTCAAGCTTTCTTCCCCTGTATTGGCCCTCCCTGATCTCCCAGGCCGCCTCCCCAACTCTAGCCTTTTCTGGCCCTGCAGAACCCCTGGGTCTCAACACGTTAGGCTGACCCGTCTCCACCAGGAATGGCCATCCAGTGTTTACTTGAAGGCTTCCTGGGAGGGATGTCTACGCCCTCTCCCTTCCAAGGCCCCCTGGGCCAGTCAAGCCTAGATCAGCTTCTTTTTCACCCCAGATTCTGCCCCCCAAGGCCCAGCCAAGCAAGTCTGACCTCTCTGGGTCAGAGGGCCTGAGCTCACAGCCTGGGTTCTGCCAGCGTGGTCATTCAGCAGAAGGAGCATTAGATGTGGAGGCAGAAGCTCTGGGTTCCCATCCTAACTTAGAAGGGCACGGAACCTCTGTAGGCCTCCCTTTCCCCATCTGTAAAATAAGGGAGTTCAGCCACCTGACCTCCTGAGTCCCCTACAGCCCGAGTCTACATTCCACAGAACAGCCCTGTCACCTGTTTGAAGACCCCTATCCCGCACACCTACGTGTGTCTTGTCTTCCACAGGAGGTCCTTCTCCTGCTCCCCCATCTTTGGGTCTCTGCCATTGATTGGCCTCCTTTCCCAAATATGGCATTATCCTCTGACCTCCCTTCTGACCTCTGGAACCGCCCACGGGCTCTCTCTACTCACACGCCTCCCTCAGAGGGTCCAGAGTCCAGTTGGCCGTCTCCTGGGCTTGAGTGACTGAAAGAGGCTCCTGCGTTCTGGAGCCAGGGATCTTCTGATCCCTGACCTCTCATCGACAGTCACTGGCCAAGCCCTTGCCATGTCCTGCAGTTCTGTTTGGGCCCTGCCTCATGCCTGCATTCCCTTCCCTCATTGACCCCTGCAGTAGTCCCTTGACCACCTCCCCGTCAGCCTTCCCCTGCAGTAAGAATCAGGTTCCTTAGAATCCCTGACCCTCGAGCAGAAGGCCCCCGGGCAGCACTCCATGAGGAGAAGCACCCATCCCGTGACCAGCCAGCAGGCTGCACCAAGGCCCCCGAGAGGAGCGCCTGTGCCACTTGCCCCCAGGGTGGCCTGGCAGCCTTCGTCCGCCCCTGTGTAAGGCCTGCGTCCAGGCCAGGGCCGACAGGGCTCATCCTTCTGAGGATTCTTGGGGCCTTCTGCAGGCGTTCCTCCGCACTCCCCCTGCCCCCACGCTTTCCTGCTGCCTCTCTGCTGAAGTTCAGACCCACTGGGCCTCAGGGCCGGGCTCCAGGATGCCCTCCTTCACCCTCCTCACTGTCTGTCATGTTTCTGGCCTCCCCGAAGCCTGCTCTTTCCTGCTCTTCCTCAGCCTCCACAGAGCACTTGGCTTTGTACCTCTCTCATGGAGTTTAATCTGTGTTTGTGTCTTCCCCTCTCCTCGGTGAGGGCAGCTTCAGAAGCTTTCTTGAGGGTTCTGTCGCCCCCAGGCTTCAGGTCAGTGCTGTGTACACAGTAGGGGCTCGGTAGTCCTCATCTCAGTGCCCCCACTAGAGGTCCTAAGCATCAGCTTGCCTTCTGTCTTGGGGAGGTGAATGAAACCCTTGGAATCGGGCAGGACAGTTACTACAACCCTTCCCAGTGTCTTGTGCAGTCCGGGCCCTGCCCTAAGAGAGGCCACACTGGGCTTGGGCCCGCCCTGGGCATCGCGCTATAGACAGTGTCTGGAGGAGGGCTACCAGCATACTTTGGAGATCATTGTGGGGGAAGGTTGATGGAGGGAAGTGGGGGAGGGTGGCCCAGAGAGCAAGGAGTGAGAAGCTCTCTTCAGCCATTTTCTGTGGAAGAGGCACCAGACTGGTTCTGTGCGGCCTTGCCTAGAGGACTGACCTAGGAGCCCTGGGAGGAAGGACAGAGGCAGTGTTAGTCTCAGTCCTGACCCTTAGGGCTGTCCCAAAGGGGAAGGGGCTGTGGGCCTCCAGAAGTGAGGTGGGGGGCAGGGTGGGGCCCTCTGCCTCCCGCAGTTAAGATGCAGTGAGTGCTTGGAGGGCAGGGCTAGCCTGGATGCCCGTGGGGTCTGGGCCATCTCCTGTCCATTCCTGTGCATCCCTGACTCGAACATGTGGTGGGAAACAGAGGATTACACAGAAAGGGAATTAACTAGAACGAATTTGACAATTGGTGCTGGCCCCAGCCACCCCTGGGGCGTGCAGGCGAGGGCCTGGCAACATTCTCAGCCCCCATCCCAGCCGACAGCGAGGAACCACTCGGTTCACTTGATGACTCCCTCTCTAATTGATGCTGGAGAAATTCGTCGTGAGAGCTGACAAGTGGCTTTCCAGGCACGCCGTCCCGGGCAGGGAAGCGCAGGCTCTCGGGGTCCGGCAGGATGGACGCCAAGGGAGAAAGCAGAAGCAGGTTCTGTGGGCTTCAGCACGGGCTTCCGGGTGGAATGAGCACACCCCTGAATGGGAATGGTGCTCCCAGCAGGGCTTTGGGGTCCCTCGTGTTCTGGAGCGGCTCACCTTGTTTTGTTCCGGGTAGAGGCAGGCAGCTTTCCAGAGCCGTAAAAGGCCCATCCCAGAACATCTGACAACTCAGCGTGGTCCGCGCTCCCAGAGCGCGAGCTGTGGCTGTAAGCCAAAGGGAAGGCAATATGGGCGCGAGGGAAGCCATCCAATTCTCATTTCCATGAATGAGGGAAGAGCTGAGAGAATGAGCCTGTGGGATAATAGGTCCTGCCTCTCCTCCCAGGAGATGCTGCTCAGAGGAGGGGGGCTTCAGGGTGGAGAGGAGGAAGCAGCCCACCAGCCAGCCCTGCCCCTGAGGGCTGTCCTCAGCCCCAAGAGTCAAGTCCTTCTCCTGGGGGTGGGAGTGGTGTTAATGGCGTTTCTCTTACTACCACAAACAGTCCAACTATGCCGTTGTTTACTTGTTTTTATTCTGGATTGGATGAATGCTGAACATAAAAGACCAGTCCCCTAGACAGAATAGAACAGAAGAAGCAGCTTCCATGTTCTAGCAGCTTTTTTCAGCACCTGCTGTGTACAGAGCACTGTGCTAGGCACTGGGGGGAGACACAAAGGAGGAGAAGACAGGGTTGCTGCCTTCAGCCCTTGCCTCCTCGTGCGTCCCCACCCACAGCAAGACTTTGATGGTACATTCTGGTCTTTTTGTAGAAGACTCTGAGCTGCCCGTGGACATGGAGACCGTTCACTTGGATGAAGATGCCGAGGTGACGTGTAGGGGTGTAGACATATGGGGCTAGGGAGGGGGAGGGGGAGGGGCAGTGCCCAACGGGGCAAGGTGGCATGGGTGCCCAGCGGGCCTTCTGAGGCTTCTTGGCTGGTGTAGCTCTCTTATGTTTTCAGTTCCAGTCATTGAACCCATTTTCAACTACTGGAGATCCAGAAACAGTGTAATGCTATTTAAACCTGAGGCCAGTGAATTGCACACAGCAGAAGGGTCCAAGGTGTATCTGTGTATCCAGATGTCTTCCTCAGAAGTCCAGGCAGTCCAGAGCACCTTTAAAACTGCCAAGGCTGAGGGGCAGCTAGATGGCGTAGTGGATAGAGAACCGGCCCTGGATTCAGGAGTACCCGAGTTCAAATCTGGCCTCAGAGACATAACATTTACAAGCTGTGTGACCCTGGGCAAGTCACTTAACCCCATTGCCTAACCCCCCCAAAAAAAAAAACAAACAAACTGGCCAAGGCTGTGGAATCTTTTCTCTTGCCTAATAACCAGTTTTGGAAGTTATAGGATTTTGAAAAACAAGAAAATGGCTCAGGCATCCTTTGGAGCTGCTCTTTGGTGAAGGGTCCAGACAGTGTGGTTCAAGGCATGCATCCTCTCCTCTGCAAGTGCTGGCTCATGTTTCCCGTCTGCTGCGGTTTTCTGCTCGAGATACACAGCCGCATGCATTTGTTCATGTCTTCCTGTGTACATGCATCCACGTGGCCGTTATTTGTATGTGTACATAGAGAATACGTAGATGTGTGCCCACGCATCGCAGTTTGTAAAGCCCAGTGAAGCAGATAGTCTTCAGTGGCAGTGAAATGGGGCGTGTTCTGTTTTTGCTCTAATTGTTCAAGACATGACCGCGCTGTCCCCAGGCACCCCCTCTCCTCAGGCAGCTTCTCCTGTGGCCTGTTCTGGGCAGCGGACGTCCAGACAGGTCCGCAAAGCTAACTCGATTTCTTCTCTGTGTTCAGGATGTTGATCTAAATCATTATCGAATTGGGAAAATTGAAGGGTTCGAAGTCCTGAAGAAAGTGAAGGTGAGTCCGATTCTGGATCATTTGGAGCGATAGGCCTTGATTGTGTTCTCCTTGCATGGCGGCCACAGTGGCGGGTTCTGGAGATGAGGAACCTGGCCACTGCTTGGTCCCGTCCAGTGTCTACAAGTTCTTGGCCCGTCCCTTCTTTTATTGCACCAAACACCACAGTTGAGGTGATGGGGGAGGTGTGTGGGGTTGGGGTGCCCAGCCCAGGGCTCTGGCCTTTCTCACCTAAAGCAGAAAACTGCTCAGAGCCCCTGGGCCTAAGACGCCCCAGTCTGTCCACTCCAGTGTGGTCAGTTCCTTCCAGTTTAGACCAGAAAAGAGCCTGCCCTGAATGAAAGCTTCGCTCAGACTCTACAGGTGCTTGAGCGTCCCTCAGACTTCACCCTCAGCCCTCAACTCCCGCAAGGCTTCTTCCCGTTTGACAGGACACAGAACACGAGCCTTGGGCCGCTCGTTCACTTAGAGGCTTCCTTCGAAATTCTCTCCCTTAACAAGGGATTGGGCCGAAATGCCAGCCAAATAACTTATCTTGGTGTCGTTCTTCAAGGCTTCTTAAGTGTTTTCCTCACAATAAAAATTAAATTAATTGAACCGTGAGGGTCAACAAGGGTGGGATTTATTGGAGATAATCAAGAGAGGGAAGGCACTAGAATTAAGGGAGATGACAGAGGTTTCTTGGAGAAAGATAGATTTTGGCTTGGCCCACAGGGAAGCCAGGAGGCAGAGCAGAGGAAGGAGACAGCCAGGAGGAAGGCCTGGAGCTGAGAGATTGGGGGGAGGTGTTTGTGGAAGGGCCACGAGGCCAGTGCCGCTGGACAAAGAGGGCATGTTGGGGGCTGGGGTAGGAGAGGACTGGGAAGATGGGAGGGCCATGAAGGGCTTTGAACACCAAGTGCCAGATTTTATATTTGGCCCTCTGGAGCTCATCTGCATCAGTGGGCAGGGGGACACAGCGAGGCCTGCAGTCCAGTGGCCGAGTGGGGGAAATGTCAGCAAAGGAGACTCAGAAGAAGGAGTGATCAGATACATGGGAAGGGGATGAGAAGAGAGCAGGGAGGGGAGGGGACCCCAGAGACAGACAGTGCCAGGCACTGCAGTAGGCGCTGGGAATACAATGCGAGGCAAAAATCTGGGCCCTGCCATCAAGATCTCTTGTTCTTCTGGGAAGGCAACATGCAAGCAACCGTCCACGCCAGAGAGCTGCCGTGGAAGGGCAGTGTGTTTCAGAAGAAGGGCCCTGGCCGTGGGGCAGGGACCAGGAAAGGGGCCCTCAGTGAGGCTCGATGTCGAAGAGGTTGGTGTGGCTGCACTGCAGGGGCATGGGCTGAAGGCCGCTGGCAGAGCAGGAGGCCGGGACGTGCAGGGCTCCCTGTGCTAAGCCCGGGACTTTCTCTCTGATGCTGGGAGCCCTGGCCCTCACTGAATAAGGGTGGAGAGGGTGACCCAGTCACACCTTAGCCAAGCAGAGGGGGGCCTAGGATGGGGGAGAGATTTGAGGGAGAGAGAGCCAAGCGGGAGGCAATGAGGACCTGTACCAGGCCAGTGGCTGTGGGAGTGGAGATGCGGACACGGTGGAAACACAGAGCATGGCTACAGACGAGATCTGGGGGTCAAGAGTGATGCTGGGGGGTGGGGCGAGTCTGGGTGCCTGGGAGGAAGGTGGTGCCCTCAGCAGTCAGAGGAAAGTCAGGAGGGGGGAGATTTGGGGGAGGTCATGAGGTCAGTTTTGAGCATGCCTAGTGTAAGATGCCCTTGGGTCATCCAGTCAGAGTCATCCTAGAGGCAGCGGGCGATGCTAAATGGTCGTCTTCCCAGCCATGGTCATTGAACCTGGGCAGTTATGACAATACCCAGCAATAATCTAGAGACGAGAGAGGACCCGTCACTGAGCCTTGGGCTGACAGACAGTTGAGCAAAGGAGAGAATCAGCAGAAAGCAGAGTTGTGAGCGAAGAGGGTCGTCAGCAGTGTCAGACCCAGAGAGAGGGTTGGGAAAAGGCCGCGAGATTTGGCAGGTAGGAGATCACTGGTGACTTTGGAGAGAGCAGTTTCAGTTGAAATGAACCTGTTGGGGCATAGGTCGATGGCCTGGGAAAGAACTGAGAGGTTGCAAAGTAATGGAGATCCCATGAGGACCTAGAAGATGGTTAGGGCCCAGGCAGAGGGAAGGACGGCGTGATGAAATGTCATGGTCAGATAGAGGCATGTCAGCGTTCACAAACAAAACGTGGAGCTCTGGCTTGGCCGGTCTGTGGCTGAGCTGGGCTGAAGAAGTAGGTCATGGCAGCCTCGGAGAGTGAAGAAGCAGGAAGCTGGACTCTGAGAGATCGCCATCAGGCAGATTGAAGTCCACTACTACAAGGGCAGGAGTTTGAAAAGAGACAAGGAGGGGTCGTGGCAGAGGGAGAGCCTGGAAGTGGCCTCGAGGACCCACTGGCCCCTGACCCCAGGCAGTGAAGGGCCCTGAATCAAAGTGCGCCTCAGAGTAGCGGGGGCGGCTGGCCGAGGAGGCCACGTCTTCAGGAGTGGGAGGAGGAAGGGGCAGATGAAAGCCCGCTTGTTCTCAGGAGAGCCCAGTGGGAGCGGCAGGCCGTGAGGAAGAGCAGGGCAGCCTGGGCACAAGCTTTGTACAGTAACAGCTGAGGGTCCTGAGTCACTGGGACGGGGAAGGAAGGGGGAGGGGGGCGTTCAGCACTGAGGAGTCAGTGCAGGCAGAGTTCATTGAGGGAGGCAGGGCCGTCCTGTGAGAGGTGCCCATGTTTGCCTTTGATTCTGGGCAAAAAAAGGAAGGAGGGAGAAATGCCAGCATCCTGCAGGCAGACCTAGTCTGGGCTCCCTTTCTTCACAGGTAACCCTCCTGACCACCGTCTTTCACTTTGTGCCCCTCCAGACCCTCTGCCTCCGTCAGAACCTCATTAAGTGTATTGAGAATCTGGAAGAGCTACAGAGCCTTCGAGAGCTGGACCTCTATGACAACCAGATCAAAAAGATTGAGAACCTGGAGGCACTGAAGGACCTCGAGTGAGTTCGAGGAGGGGCTGCCCCGGGGCAGGGAGGGCCATGGGGGGCTACCCTGCTGCCAGCCTTGTGAGGGGGAGCACCGCGGCTTCAGGCCCTCAAGAGGTAGCTTTTTAGTAGTGTTGCTTGCTAAAGGGATTCTTCATCAGCCCAGGTTGTAAAGCCCCCACCCCTAATGGATGGCCTTGCCAACCGTCCCGTTGTGGTGGCAGCCTCTGCCCACTGAGCTCTGCTGGTCACAGGCAGCAGCCCAAGCAGGCCACGCCCTAGAAGCCAGCCCATTCCTGGTGCTGCCTTCAGGGAGGCCCGAGGACGCCCTGGGGGAGGAGCATGGGCGGCATGAATGTGAGTCCTTTGTTCAGGAGGCTGAGTCAGGCCTGGTTGCTGGGATGGATTTAGGTATGATGTGAAAACCAGGGGAAAGCTGGCAGAAGCTCGGGGTTCTGGGGCTTCCTGTTGGCAGCAAGAATGAGCAGGAGAATGAGCCGTGTCTGTCTTGGGGAGCTGGGTCCTTCCCACATAGAGCTTTCGTCCTGTTTCTCTAAATTGAGGAGGCCTTTGCTGTTAAAATAAGAGTAACATTTTTTCATCTCTTTTTTTTTTTTTGGTACCAGGACTTTAGATATTTCTTTTAATCTTCTACGAAACATTGAAGGGATAGATCAGCTTACCCAGCTGAAGAAACTTTTCCTGGTCAACAATAAAATCAACAAAATTGAAAACATAAGTAACCTCCAGCAATTAAAGATGTTAGAACTTGGATCAAATCGAATCCGGGTAGGTGCCGCCTGGTCATCTGCAGAGGGAGGCGCCTCATGCCAGGGGTAGTGACGGGCAGGAGCGGCCGAGCTGGCCTGGGGGCCCCAGGTGGTGACAGGAGGCTTGGGCAGGGCTGGACGTGGCATTGGGAGGGAGGGGGCAGATGTCCCAGGGAGGTTGTGGGGTTTCTGTTCCATGACCAAGAGCCCAAGAAAACCCTGAGAAGTCCAGGAAGGAGTCTGTGTTCCCGAAGCGTGTGGTTTTCTCGATTCATTTCTCGGTCCCTTTTAGTTGTAATCACACACACACACACACACACACACACACACACACACACACAGAGCTCTCTAGAATGAGGCCCCACCTGCCTTCTGTAGTGGGGGGTGAGCTGCTCATGATCTCTCTGGAGGGTCACTCCCCTCTACGCCCTCACCAGTAGAGCCCCCGGTCTACCTGGGTGTTCCATCTACTGCCTCTAGGCCTTTGCCTTGCCTGTCCCTCATGCCCAGCTGTCCTGCTGTGTGGAGGATGGGAGACCCCCACTCCCTCCAGGCCTGGGTCAGAGGCTCAGGACAGGAAGCAGCTTGGGCTTCTACATTATTCATTCCCCTCTCTGAAGCCTCTGTCTCACACCCTCTTCTTGGAGATGCTTACTCATAATTGATTATCTCCTGACATACTGAGAAAGAGTAATGGGTCTGGTCAGTCCAGTAGCCAGCCACATTCTGGGCCTACCATGCCCAGCTCTGGTCCTCGCTCTGCTTCCAGCTCTCCACGCCTGTGCTCATCCTTCATCCTTAGGGAGTACTTTCTGTTTTTTTTTAAAAGACAACCTGGCATTGTCTAGAAAGGAGCACTGAATTGGGAGTCCTGGGGCCCGGGTTCCGATCCCGGCTTGGCTGCATATCCCTGTGTAATGCTGAAGAAGTCACTCCCCTGGGTGGGCCTTCATTTGCTCATCTATAAGAGGGATCAGATCAGGAGTCCTTCACACGAGGTCTTGGGGGGAGGGGATGGATTTTTTAGGGGGTCCAGGACTTTGGATGAGGAAAAATGACATCTTTATTTTTCACTCTGATTAGTTTCCTTTGTAACCCTGTGATTTAAAGGCCTCTCTTTTGAGAAGGGATGCATGCCACAAGCCGGTGAAGAAGCCCCGCTCTGCCCTTTCACACTTTTCAAGGGAGAGACTGAGGCTTACCGGCCGATCCCTCGTGGGGCCCCGTGGCTAGCTAGGCCTGGAGCTGGAGGAGCCAGCAGCCAGCTCCTTGTGTCCCCTCCACAGGCCATCGAGAACATCGACAGCTTGACCAACCTCGACAGCTTGTTCTTGGGGAAGAATAAGATAACCAAGCTGCAGAATCTGGACGCCCTCAGCAACCTCACAGTGCTTAGCATGCAGGTAGGGCGCGGGAGGGGCGGGAGCGGCGGCTCTTCTTCCGTCCTTGCTCGTTTGCGTCTGACGCTTGGCCCGTCTGTGCCATTTACTCTGCAGCCGCTGTCCTCCTCCTAAAGTCATGCCCAACTTCTCTTTTTTTAAAAAGCTAGGTCAGGTACTCACTGTGTACAAGGTACCAAGCAAGTCTGTCCATTCCCAGGACTGTTATGAGAAAAGGTGCCGTCTACCCTGCCAGACGTTATATAAACTAGATTCACCTGTGCTAATGTGGTCGTAGCATGAGCTGCTTCTGCGCTTGTGGGAGGACCCGAAACCTCCTTCAGTTCACTTCTGCGGGAGAGGGAGGGAATGGGAGGCCCTTTGCAGATCAATCAAGGTGAATAAGATCATAGGAAAAATACTTAAATTACGTGAGAGTAACTCGTATGCCAGCGGTATGCTGGTTATGAACCATTCTTCTCTGCCCCCTGAGGACCCTTGAGGACCCTACGTGGAGTTGTTGGGGTCATCACTCTGTGGCTAAAAGGGACCTCAGAGCTGTCATTTGACAGGCTAGGAAAGGAGCCAGGAGGCTGTGGCTTGCCCCCTAGAGGGCAGCTCCTTCCCACCACCCTGGCCTTGGGGAGTGGTCCTCCCAGTTATGGGGAGCCACTGAGGGCCCACCCTGGCTCCTTTGGGTGCCCTGGGTGCCCCGGACATCAGAAGCCACAGTTGTAAGTCCTGGCCAGCTCTTTAGCCAGGGGGCTTCAGTGCATGTTGCCTCTGCAGCCATGAGTTAGACTGCCTTTAGCTGCGGTTGGCGACCCTGAGCTGTTTTCTGTTTTTTTCATGACAAATTCCTTATGTATTTTAAATAACTATGTTTTAGTAAGTTTTTCTTGATGTCGGGGGTTTTTAGGCATCACCTTGCTTTCCCTGGTAACGCTCCCTTCCAAAGAGCCCTTCAGTGCAACAGGTAATACTTCTGAAGGACAAAAAGCAAAAGGAGAGTCCACAGTTAGATGCGCTGGCCGCACTCTGGGAGCCAGGCTTGTTCTCCGTGATGGTGCCACCCTCATGCTGATTTCTGTGGCGGTGGTTCTGCCCATTGATGGGCTTGGGGTCACTGGGACTCTGCCCACTTCATGCTGCACCGGTCCTGGAGGTTTCTCCATGCATTCCTCTGGAGTCATCATGTTTGCCCTCAGTGGCGATGCACTGATGTTCCATTCCATTCATGAGCCGCACTCGTGGAGCCATTCCCCAGCACGTGGCATCAGCGTGATTTCCGATTCTTTGCTTCCCGAATATTTTGGTTTACTGGAGGACTCTCATCTTGTCAGTGGCCTACTTAGGGTGTGAGCCTCGTATCTTTGGGTCAAAGAGGATGAATATTTTAATCATTTTATCTCCATGATTCTTAATTGCCTTCCAGAATGGTTGTGGTGATTCATAGCTCCTCCAGCAAAGCCAGATGAGGCCCACCAACACAGCCTGTCCCGCACTGACCATTCCCAGCATTTATCTTTACTCATTTGCAGGGCATGAGATGAAACTAGCATCGTTTTGATTTGTATTTCCTTTATTATTCATGATGTGGAGCATTTGGGGAATGGCTTTTGGAGATATACACATCCATACGATATGTGTATGTGTGTGTGTGAATAAATAAATAAAATTCTTTAGATATCCTGAATACAAACCTGTATTGGGAAATGTGACATGAAGATTTTTTTTGTCCCATTCAGATGCTTTTTTTCTTATCCTAGGTGCACTAATTTTGTTTGTGCAGAAGTGTTTCAATTTCGTCAATATCTTCTGTAATTGCTTCTTTCCCTTCTTTGGTTAAGAATCTGTCAGTCACTTCTCCAGAGCCTTGAGAGGCCTTCTCTTTCCATCTTTTAGTCTAACCTTTAATATCCAGGTCACACATCCATTTAGAATGTGTTGTGGAATGTGGTATAAGGTATTGGGCTAATCCTAATTAATGCCAGACTTCTTTCCAGTTTTTCCAGCAGTTTTTATCAAATAGGAAGGTTTTTCCTAAGTAACTAACGTTTTCTGGTTTATCAAATGCTGGGTTATTGAATTCCGTAGCTTCTAATTCTCCTATGGATCTCCTTTTCTATTTTTAACCAATACCAGATGGTTTTGATGGCTGCTTCTTTATACATAGTTGGAGATTATTATAGTAACCTTGTGTTTGGCAAATGCAAAGATTTAAACTTGTGGGATAAGAATTTGCCATTTGGTAAAAATTATTAAGAGCAGCTAGGTGGCACAGTAGTTAGAGCACTGGACCGGGAGTCAGGAGGACCCAAGTTCAACTGTGGCTTCAGACACTAGCTAGCTGTGTGATCCTGAGCAAGTCATTTAACCCCAATTGCCTCTCCCTCCAAAAAAAATTATTGGGAAAACTGGAAAATAGAAATTCAGTATAGACCAATATCTTGCCCCATTTAAATGCATACATGACCTAGATGTAAAAGGAGACATCATTGAGTGAATTGGAAGAATGTGGAACACATTACCTCTCAGACTTATGGACAGGAGAACAACTCGTGAAAAAGAAGAGATAGTCTTGTGAGCTGTCAAATGGATCATTTTGATTATGTTAAATTTTTAAAGGGTTTGTACAAATAAAACCAACATAGCCAAGATTGGAAGGAAAGCAGAAAATTGGGGGGGTGGGGAGTGATTGTGTAGGCAGTTTCTCAGGTAAAGGTCCCAAATATCAAATATATAGAGAACTTTGTCAAATGTACAAGCATATGACCCATTCCCCAATTGATAAATGGCCAAAGGATATGAACAGGCAGTCTTTCAGTGAAGAAATCAAAGTTATCTTTAGTCATCTAAAAAACGTTCAGAATCATTATTGATTAGAGAGGTGCACATTAAAACAACTTTGAGATATCATCTCACACCTATCAGATTAGTGAAAATAATAGAAGGGGATAGTCATCTAAAAAACGTTCAGAATCATTATTGATTAGAGAGGTGCACATTAAAACAACTTTGAGATATCATCTCACACCTATCAGATTAGTGAAAATAATAGAAGGGGAAACTGACAGATGTTGGAGGGGGTGTGGGCAAAATTGGGACATTAATACACTGTTGGTGGAGTTGTGAACTGATCCAACCATTTTGGAGAGTGATCTGGAAGTATGCCCAAAGAGTTATAAAACCGTGTCTACACTTTGACCCAGCAATGCCGCTATGGGGTCTGGTTCCCAAGGGGATCAGGGAAAAAGAAGAAGAAGCGATATAGTCTAAAATATTTATGGCGGTTCCCTCTGTGGTGGCAAAGACCTGGAAACAGGAGATGCCCAGGAACTGGGGAAGGGCTGAATAAGTTGTGTTACGTGATTGTGATGGGTGCTACTGCACTCTGAAAAATGAGGAAAGACTCGTATGAAATAATGAATAGTGAAGTGAGCAGAACCAAGAGAACGTTGTACACGGTGAAAGCAACATCGTTCACGAGTAGCTGAACAGCCAAGTTGTTCTGAGTACCATAAATACCCAAATCAACGGTAAAGAACTGTGAAAGAAAATGCTGCCCACCTGCAGAGAAAGAACAGATGAACAGAAGTGTGCATAGTGTGGCTGTACACAAAGATGTGTGTGGGTGTGTGTGTATGGAGAGAGAGCGAGAGCATATCTGTGTTCAGCGGTGTCCTCCTCTAGTGCAGGGTCGGGAGGGAGGGAGACAGTTCAGAACTTAAAATGTCCCCAGAGAGTACATTAGATTTAAGATGCACGGGTGAGTGTGGTGTGGTGGTAGTTTGAGGTCTGGAAACTGACTGTTGGCTGGCCCTTCCCTTCTCCAATTGCAGAGCAACCGGCTGACCAAAATCGAAGGCCTCCAGAGCCTGGTGAACCTTCGGGAGCTCTACCTCAGCCACAACGGCATCGAGGTCATCGAGGGCTTAGAGAACAACGTAAGTGTGTGCCCCGGGAGGGAGAATGCCCGACTCAGCGGGGCAGGGTCAGAGCGGCCCCACGACCTGCTCAAAGCATTGCCTTAAGAGTAGTCTGGTAATGTTGTGCAGGAGAGGTAAGGGAAACAGGGAGGCCCGCAGGGGTGCTGCTGGCATAATCTGGACACGACGACTCGGCCTGGAGTGAGGATCCTCCCATCCAACTGGTCGCTGAAATTCAGCCGATTTCCCACCGAAAAACGAGAGGATCACACTTGATCCTGAAAATGGACTTGACTCTAGGGCGGAAGAGCATTCTGTGTCCTTCCATCCTGACCTGAGCAGCCCCCACGTCAACAGACATCTATTGAGTGCGTTTGGCAGGCCAGGCTCGTGCTTGGTGCTGGAGAGACGAAGGATGAAACGATCCCCACTCCCCCAGAACCCTGGGTCCAGTGGAGACCAGGACCTGTGCAGTCTGTGAGACACCAGTGGTCTTGGTCCAGTGGTGGCCTGCGTGCTAATGCCTCCGTTTTCTGTGAGATCCACACAGGGCTTTCTTCCAGCAACCCTGCATGTGAGACAGGGCCAGCATCACCAGCACCCTTCTTATGGATGAGAAGCTCTCTCGCACTCAGAGCCAGAAGTGGAGAAGCCACATAAAGCCGCATAAAAATGGAAATAAAAGAGCATCAGGCTCAGATCTCGGGGCTCAGCCCCCTTCCCGGCTATGTGCCTGTGGTCCCCTCAGTCAGCCTTCCCGCTGCCACCCCCCAAAGCCTCTGGAAAGGTGAGCGGCTCCTCCCCCTGGCCCTACCACACATCTGTGTTGCACAGCCTCACTCTGCTCCCTCCTCTCATCTCTCACCACAAGCCCCCCATCAGCCCCTCTCTCCTCCTCCCCCATCTCACACGATGAGGCAGGCTCATTCCTCCCCGAGGCCTCCCCTCCACTGTTCCAGGGATCCCCTTCCATCCCATCTCCTCAGGCAGATCCCTCTCCTTTTCCCACCCCTTTCCCATCATCCCCTCTGTGTGACTTATCTCTCCCTCTCTCCTGGCTGCTCCCTACCACCCACAGACACACCCGTGTCTCCCCTGCCAGAAAGTCCCCTCCAGCCCTGCTAACCATTGTCCAGTATCTCTTCTGCCCCTTGTCACAAAGCTCCTCGAGAAGGCGTCTGCGCGAGGCACCTCTCTGACATCCTCTGCCTCCCTTCTTGACCCCTGACAAAGCCCTTGCTTCCAAGCTCATGTTCTGCTGCAGCTGCTCTCTCCAGAGTGGTGGCCCCAGGCCCCAGACTCAGAACTTGAAGGAATAGTAGAAAGGATCTCGTCACAGCCAGCCACTGGCCGAGCCCCAGGACAAGCCCAGAGCAAGCAAAATTGCTGCTCTTGAAGTGCCTCCAAGCATTACGCTGTAACCCTGGGCGAGTCACCCAGTACCTCCCCAGACTCAGTTTCCTCACTGTAAAATGGAGCTGAAAAGAGAGCCCACCTTCCAGGTTGTGAGGATAAAGCCCTTTGCAGCTGTGACATCTCTAACTGGATCAGGGCGGGCCGCTGTTGCTGTCATCGTGAGGAAGACCGCCAGCCCAGGGGTGGGGGGGTAACCGTCTGTGGCCAGGGGCAGGAAACGAGGTTTCCTGCCAGCTCCCAGGGCGATGTGGGCAGCTGTCTCTTCATAACATGGAGTCACTTCTAGCTCTCGAGTCCTCTGAGCAGCAGGACTACAAGGAGAAAGGCTGCTGCTCCTCTCTCATGCGGTGAGCCACTTGGGTAACTTGGGGCTTATTGGACCTCGGTCACCAGAGACCGGTCCAGACCCTGCCTGGGAGCCTGCAAAGCCCCTGCTTCTCTGGGCTTTCCCTTGGCTTCCTCATCTGTAAAGTGGGAACGATAATCCCAGTGGGGCCTGCTCCCAGACTGGAATCAGACCGCGTTGGGCGGTGCAGATGGAGACAGCTTCTGACCGGTGAACACAGGCGTCCCTTGGGGGACAGCCCAGTGGCAGGCTGGGTATTTATAGGTTGAGATTTTCTTAAGTTTACCTCAAGACTCAGGAGAACTTTGGGGGAGCACTTTGGAGTACAGCAGAAGGGAATCCTTAACTAGAAATAGCAGGAACATATATACTTATATACATATGTACACACGTGTGTATACATATTTGTATACACACACACACACACATATATATATATATATATATATATATATATGTATGTAGGTATGTATACAGAAATTTCTTTGGTGGCTGCTGGCCAGCTTAAAATAGCTTTGACTCTGAAGTCTGGGAAGTGAGCCAACAAGATCAACACAACTCCTCTTTACTGGATGTGTGTGTGCGCATGAGAACTTCTTTCCTCAGTGGTCCTTTTTCGTTGGCGTTCAAGCTTACAGCTGTGCCACCTTGGGAAGGCTGGTGGGAGCCTGCCTCTGTGGAGGGGCGCTGTGGTCTCTGCTCAGGACGCTTCCTCTGTTCTAGACTTCCCCAGCCAAGAGTTCAAACCTCAGGACCTCAGTGGTCTGTGGCTCGTGTCCACATGGCCTCCCTCTGCTAGCACAAGTCCCAGGTCCCCCCACACACCCTTGTTAAACCATCTGAGAGCGGGGCTGTGCCCCTGGAGCCCAACTCTGCTGCTTCCACAGCTCACACCCTCCTGCCCTGCCGCCGAGAACCAGCACCCCCTCCGATGCAGCACTGAAATGTTCCCTCTTTGTTTCAGAACAAACTCACAATGCTGGACATTGCATCAAACAGAATCAAAAAGATTGAAAACATCAGCCACCTAACAGAATTGCAGGAGTTCTGGGTGAGTGGAAGCCGCACCTAGAATCCTTGTTTGTGTTGCGTAAGGGTGCAAATCCAGGGTCCATGTTAGCTCTTGCTGGGGGCAGGGAGTCTGCAGGCCAGATCCCCTTGGAGTCAGGGGCCACGCTAGCTAAAAAGGGGATTTCCAGCCAGCTGTGTTCGAGAGCACCACTCCAGTATCTCAGAAGGATTTAAACACTCCTGGTCTTCACCAGCAATGCAGAACGGGTTGGGGAGGCTGCTTCCGTCCCCTAGGACGTGTCTGCTCCTTCGTCTCAGGGGACGATGCTGAGCCAGCCGACTTCTGCTCTGTGGGAATGAAGAACCGGCCCTTTTCTTTCCTCCATCCTTGAAACATGCTTCCTTATTGTTGGTTCTGGGACTCAGGCAGCCAGGTCAGGGCCCCAGGGAGGCTGTGTAGACCAAAAGAATCTTCACTGATCATCCAGGACCCTTGGGGAAGGGGCCAGGGAGCAGAGAAGCCAAGCGGGAGGCCAAGGCCAGAGTCTTGGGAGGGACCCCCAAGGAGGGTATCCAGGCAGACCCTGTCAGAGTCCAGGGGATCAGCCCAGGCTGAGGTGCGGGCAAGGAGAAGGCAGAGTCACAGCGGAGATGTGCCACAGGGACCCCGGGCCACGGACCCAGGGAAGCAGCTCTGGGCCACGTCTGTTCAGACAGGGCCAAGGGGTACAGCTGCCAGGCCCAGCATGGGAGGTACCTGCCCTGCAGTCAGGCCAGGAACGTTTGGGGTCCTTGGATGGACCGCCAGCTAGAAATAGCAACCTGTTGAATAAAGGTTGAAATCAAGGGGTATTCCTCGGCCCAAGCCCCCTGTCCCAGCTCAGGTTGATATGAACTCGGCATTGACGTGTGGGGATGGTTGTGAGCTTAGAAAGTCCCTCCTTCCATTCCAGGCCAGGGTTCAGGTCCTCCTTGTTCACCAAGCCTTCCTGAGATGTGGGTGTGCCTTTTGCAGGCCAGGACAGGTGGGCAGCGCACCACGCCCTTTTGAATGTTCTCCTCCTGCCCCTGTCTGGCGGCAGTCTGCCCCCATTTCCCTCTCCCGATTAGTAAAGCAGGGACACCTTGAAGGTCACGGGGCCCTCATCCTATGGGGACAAAGACTGGCTTGGCAGAGGACAGCATGGTGCCCTTGGCCATCTTTCTCTCGACTCCTGCCACCCCTTTGTCACTCACCAGCTTCCTCCCGAGGAGAAGGCCCAGCCACCTGTTTTACCACACATTCACTGGGGCTCGGTAGAGACGGTGAAGCCCACTTTAAAGAGTGAATTTTTTGTTTATGATTGATATAGGCATCATGATTCCAGATGTAAACGCTGTGTGAGTCCTTCAGACCCTTCCCAGCACCCTCCCCAAGGGCCTTAATGTAAGCACCAGGTAATACCACAGAATTCCATCCCGGCTCCAGATGTGTTGAAGGTAGAGACGAGCAAAGCACTAGAGAGGCTCTCATTTCCTGATCCCTTTCCTTTCTCTCTCCTCTCGCTGGGGGATAGAGCCACGCTGCCTTGCTTTCAGGATCAGAAGCTCCCTGGGGTAGGAAGCTGGACACCCGCGCCTCCCCGAGAGAGCGCTGTCCTTGCCAGCAGGCTCCGGCTCCTTCCTTGGACCTGAGATCCCCAGGCTGAGCGGGCGGGTTCCCGTGGGCCCCTGCAGCACAGGGAGGGCGAGCTGGGGCCTTCTGGGTGGTAGCTGGGGTGCCTTTTCTTTTTTGTGGCTAAGTGTCGTAGGCTTAGAAAACACCTGACCCACTGGCTTTAGAAAGAAAAAGGCTTTGATAAATAGGTGCATTCCGTGGATTTGCCTTTACTTTGGATTTTGCCCTTCCTTCCTCTGATGCTGGGTGTGGAAACGCCTGTCACTTAGTCGGATAAGTGAGCAAGGGCGAGTGAGCAGGGGGCTTCTGTCGAGCTGCCTGTGTGCAGCAGCCAGGGTCAGCAGCGCCTGGCCGGGAGGCAGCGTGAGCTCCGAGGGACTGCTCTGAGGCCAGCTGCTGGAGGTGCAGTGACCAAGCTCTGAATCCGCACCCGCCTCCCTGGAGTCAGGGATGCTCCTTTTAACCAGACCTTTCTGCTGTCTGTGCCCTTCGCAGATGAATGACAACCTCATCGAGAGCTGGAGTGACTTGGATGAATTGAAGGGAGCCAAGCACCTGGAGACAGTTTACCTGGAGCGCAACCCTCTACAGAAGGACCCCCAGTACCGGCGCAAGATCATGCTGGCCCTCCCCACCATCCGGCAGATCGATGCCACCTTCGTGCGGTTCTGAGCCCTGCCCGTCCTCGCCCCCCTCCTCCCAGCAGCCGCGCCCCGGCCACGGGCTTTTTAATCCACCTCCTCTGCTCCCGAGTCTTCAATCAACCAACAGCTATCAATGGCCAATAAAAAACCACTGAATGATCACACACACACACACACACACACACACACACACGTGTAGGACGCCCCCTCTTACGGTTGTTTGTGAGATGTTATTATTATTAAATCTTGCGACACGACGTTTCCTAGTTCAGACTTGTCAGTTCTTCCAGCAGAGCATTTCAGCTATCCACAGTGCATGGGGCAGAGCGTGTGGTTCAGGGGACTGGGGTCGAGTAGGTGACCACCTCCCTCCTGGATCATGGCCCCCCTCCGTGGCAGCCCCCCTCCGTGGCAGTCCCCCTCCGCGGCTGGCCTCGTTGATGCTGACAGTGACCCAAGGCCTCGTGGAAAACGAACGTCCGAGGGCCACCTGCCCGGCCTGCATGTTTTCTCCTCTCCCCATCCCCCCTCCGAGACTCGGTTGGTGATCTTGGCTGGGCCTCCACCTGGGTCTGTGACTTTGAGGAGTGAGCCTGTTTCCTCACCTGTAAACGAGCTTGTTAACCCGAGTCATCACCAAAATCCTGACTGTGAGAGGGGACAGGCTGAAGGGGAGCAGACCCCAAAGCCCGCCTCCCACTGCGGGGGCCCCTCCCTGGGTCCTCAGGCCAGACACTGCCCCTTGGGGCCTCGCTTTCTCTGTCGGTCAGACAAGAGGGCTGGACTAGATCATTCCCGAGGTCCGCTCTGGGCATGGGAGCCTTTCACGGCCTGGCTCCGGCCTGGCTTTCCGGGCCTCACTCCCTCCTCACCCCCACCTCTTACAATCGCGAGTTCCCTCAAGGCTCAGCTCAGCTCAGCCGCCTCCTCCAAGAGGCCCACCCCAATGCTCCTGCCCACCTCCGCCCCCCGATATTATTTTGTATTTATGTATTTTGTATTAACTGTGTACATCTTGTTTTCTTCATCTAGTATGTGAGCTCCTCGAGGGCAGGGATTCTTTCCTTTTTGTCTGGCAAACAGTAGGCGATCAATAAATGCTTGTTGAATGAATTAGTGATCCTAGGAGATTTCCAGCTGAAATTTCTGTTCTCGTGTAGGCTGCATATTTGTTTCTATGAGAATGTGGTAGTGGTGGTTCACTCTTGGGAGACACGTCCCAGTCCTCTTGGGTCTGGAGGATTCACAAAGCACTTCCTATGGGTTATTGCCTTTAAACCTTACAACCTCGGGAGGGAAGCACACACAATTCCCCATTTTACACAAGAAGAAAACTGAGGGAAATAAAAGAGTTAGCCATGCCTGTGCCACCGGCTCAACACCCAGGCCAGTCCCGCTCAGTGTCGATGCTGCCTCACCACCGAGGCTTCGTCCTCCACCGCCTCTCACCGGCCTGGGACTCACCTTAGCGATGTCTCTCGGATCCGCCCCCTTCTCTCCTCTGATGCTGCAACCCCCTCAGTACAGACCATCAGCACCTCATGCCTGGTAGTGGGTCTGCCTGCCCCATATCTCCACTCACCCCATTTCATCCTCCATTCCATTGCCAAAGCGCAGGATAATGTCACCCCTGCTAGTTTCCTTGACTTGCTTCAGTCCTCAGCCTCTTTGTCCCTCCAGCCCCCAGATATAGCACGTGATCCCCCAAGGGTGGCGTGACACAGAGACATAAATCCAAGTGGCCATCAGGATAGCGCCCACTTCTCCAGTACTTTGTGGCTTACCAATCCCCTCACTTGTGGGATCTCATTTTTAAGCCTTGCCACAATTCTGGGGTGAGCGGGGGGTGTCCCCATTCTACACATGAGGAAAACAAGGCCTAAGGGAAGAAAGTGACTTGCCCAAGGCCACACAGCTAGGCTCAACCCCCAGATTTCCAAACACAGGTCTCTGCACTCCAAAAGTTTCCCAAACAACTTTTTTTTTCCTCTGTTAAATTTGTTGGTAAATTTTCAGGTTCTTTGTGTTAACTGGTCTTAGAGATTCAGAGAGGGAGAGGAAAGTTTACTGAGTTCTTAGTGCTACAAAGAAAGGCCAAAGCACCAGCATAAGGAACAGGCAAATACCTGGGTACTTATGGGACATAGGACAACGCGGAGCTGATGTCACAGGGATTTGGTCACTAAATCTGATTTGTAGATGTGCCCCAATGTTTTGGACTCTTGGGACCTTTTCAAATCCTCCCTGAAAAGAGCTATTCCTTCCAGCGTTGAGTCATCTACCACCTAGGCCTTTATCCGAGTCAACGATGAAATGGGAGGCCAACTTCCGGATGGATGTAGGACTAACACGGCTCCAGCACTGAGTCGGTTCTGAGCCACTTACTTAATCCAGAATCTTTGTCAAGGGCTTTCCCACCATCGGGGGGAACTATCACTGAAGCCCTAAATACAGCTTATTTATCAGTTTAGCAACCCTGTGGACAAAAGGAATTGGGGAGGAATGATGGGCAGTGGTGAGTGGGAGTGCCCGGCACAGAAGACGTGGCGAACCCATCCAAGACCATGAGCAGGTACAGTCCTAATCTCCCCAAGGCATTGGTCCATTTTCCATGGCATTGTGCCTCTTTCAAAACAGGCTCCCCAGCCTCTTCCCCATGGAGGACCGTACCAGCCAAGCACGCTAACACCTGCTCCCCGGTCATCAGTCTCCTGCCCCAGTCACCCAATGACAAAAAGATTGAAAAAGTAAAGAAAATAAAAGGCATATACTATTAAAAACGTTTAAAGTAGGTCAAAGAAAAAATCATCTGTCAATCATCAGACTACCTAAAAGTCACATTTTAAAAGCCTGCATACTATAAGAAATCATAAACAAAACCAGCTCAGATCTATCAGAACCAGGGCATAAAATGATAACAGAAGAATCCATTCATTGCCTCCTACCCCGCTTCGATCCCCAAAAAAGGAAATAGGTTGAGTCTGGCATGACTCACTCTCAGTGAAGGCCAGCAGCTGTTATCATTGCTTCCTTTTCTAGAGGCTCACTAACTACCCCTTTAATTATTATTCTAGAATTTTGCCAGTCATTGAAGTCATGCTCACTGGCCTCTACGTTGTGGGTTCTATTCTCTGCCTTTTGGTAGATGGTCCTGTTGTTAAGTCCCTGCCCTCAAGCAGCTTACCATCTACACAAGCAACTGAAGAAGGCTGGTGACAGTGATTTTAACCCAGGTTCAAAACTTAACTGAACGCCAGCAGGTGGCATCTCTCTGTGGGTCAGGTCTCTGGAAATATCTATCTACCAAATCATATCTACCCCAGAACAAAGGGAATGGTTCTAATTCAAGAATACCTACGGTGCTGGGAGAGAACGTTGGGTGCCATGGATGATAGAGGCCTGGATTTGGAGTCAAAGGACCTGGATTCGAATCCTAGCTCCACTTGCTACCCTCATGCCCTTGGATAGCCTACCTCAGGAGCTCATCCATAAAATAAGAGGGTTGAGCCTGATGATTTCTGAGGTCCCTCCAGCTTGTGGATTGGACAGACATTTCAGTGGTCATCATATCTCCCCAGCAGAATGTAAACTCCTTGAGCACCAAGATAGTCCTACTTCTGTGCTCATTTCCCCAGTGCCCAACACTTAGTAGGTGCTTCATACATGCTGGAAGATGGATTTACTCCTCCGGGGGAAGCCGGGTGAGCCCTGATTCTCCACTGCCAACATGGCATCTGACCACTCAGCCAGGTAAAGTTTTGCAGCTTCCTCTATGACACCAAGAGCACAGATCATGATGGACAGGCGTCACTCAGGACACAGGTGCCCTGGAGGAACCCAGAGCTCTTCAGACCAAATATCTTTAATCAGAAACAGAGGCCCTGAACCAGTCAGTGGAGACGATCCAGTTCCATGTACATGAACTATCTCTGCCACCCACGTAGGGGCATTTGGGTCAGAGTTATGTAAGCTCTTGGAGGGGAGGGATCCCTGAGGGAAAAGCGGAGTGGCTTCACGTCCTGCAGAGCACTGCGTGCTGGGCCTCCCACTGAGGCCGTGCTCCCACAGGGGTTTGCTGGGTGGATGGAGAGATGGATGAATGAATGAACAAACGAACGAATGAATGAATGAACAAACGAACGAACAAATGAATGAACAAATGAATGAGTGAATTAACAAATGGGCAAACTGAAGAAACGAATCTTTTCTCAGTAAAAAAGCAACTTACAACTAGACATAAACTTGTGAAGGTCAATTATAGTATCATATATCTAGCACATGTTTGTTTAACCTTAACATTCAGGGAAAAGAATTTAAATTATAGCCACCCATTCATCATTACATTTCCCATCCTTTAAGGGTTTTAAACTGGCCATAGAAATGAACTGTCAGCATGGTTAATTTTTTCTAATCTCTCTTTCTCTCTCCCTCTCTCCCTCCCCCCCCTTTTCTCTCTGTCTCTCATCTTTCTCTGTCTCTCTCTCTGTCTCCCCCCATCTCTCTCTTTCCATCTCTCCCTCTCTTTCCTCTCTGTCTCTCACCTTTCTCTGTCTCTCTGTCTCCCCCCATCTCTCTCTCCCTCTCTCCCTCCCTCTCTTTCCTCTCTGTCCCCCCATCTCTCTCTCTTTCCTGTCTCTCACCTCTCTCTCTCTCTCTGTCTCTCTCTCTCTGTCTCCCCCCCATCTCTCTCCCTCCCTCTCTTTCCTCTCTGTGTCTCACCTCTCTCTCTCTGTCTCTCTCTCTCTCTGTCTCCCCCCATCTCTCTCTCCCTCTCTTTCCTCTCTGTCTCTCACCTTTCTCTGTCTCTCTGTCTCCCCCCATCTCTCTCCCTCTCTTTCCTCTCTGTCTCTCACTCTCTCTCTGTCTCCCCCCATCTCTCTCTCTCTCTCCTCTGTCTCTATCTCTCCCTATTTTTCTGTCTCTCTCTCTGTCTCCCCCCCATCTCTCTCCCTCGCTCTCTTTCCTCTCTGTCTCTCACCTCTGTCTTTCTCTCTGTCTCTCCCCATCTCTCTCTCTCTCCCTCTCTTCCTCTGTCTCTATCTCTCCCTATTTTTCTGTTTCTCTGTCTGTCTGTATTCTCCTCCTGCCTGTTTCTTCCCTCTCCTTTGAGTTTTTATTTGGGTCCTTCTGCTTCCAAATGTTCGGGAGTGTTTGCAACAGATCGATTTCTTCACATAGAGCCTTGTTCTGTGCAGAGGAAAGTCACAGGATCGGAGCTGGAAGCAACCTATAGCTTTGGACTCTGGATCTGGTCCAAATCCCTCATTCCACAGATGAGGAAGCTGAAGCCCAAGGAGCTTAAGAGATTGACCTGAAGTCACAAAGCTGGAAAACCGAAGATATTGATTCACAGAACTTGAGTGGGAAAGGCCCTCCAAGGACCTCTCACCTAATGCGCACCTGACCGAGACTCCCGAGTATCCCTTGAGCTAAAGTATTTCTAACAAAGGGTCCTCTCGTCTCTGGCTGAAGACCTCCAGTGAACAAGAACCAATCCCCTGCTAAGGCGGCCCACGCCCCCTTGAACGGCTCTCATTGTTCCAAGGTTCTTCCTGACATCGAACTAAAACGGGACCCTCTGCATCTGCCGCATTGTTCCTGCTCGTGCCCTCTGGGACCAAGCAAAGGCAGTCTCTTCCTTCTATTCTAAAGCAGCCCTCCAACGCCTGAAGGCACCTGAAGGCGAGGCTCTTCTCCAGTTTAAATGGTCCCAGGGCCTCCAGCTGTTTTTTCTGTGGTGTGGTCCCAAGTCCCCTCACCAGCTGGTCACCCTCCCACCCACGTCCTTCCTGAAACACAGTTGGCACGACTGACCACGACTCCACATGTGGTCCAGTCGGGTTGAGGGATGATGGGGCCACGGCGTTCCTGGTCCTGGACGTGTCCTCTTAAGGAAGGCTGAGATCACACCATTGATAGCTGCCACATCACACTGTTCATGAGCACTGTCACCTTGCTCTCTCTCCCATCCTGTACTTGTCCACACAGGTGGATGTTTTTAAACTCCATTCTAGACTTTATATTTCTATTAAATTTGATCACATTAAATCCAGCTCATTGTTTCCACCTGTTGACTCCAGGTCCTCAGACTCCAAACCCACTGCCCTCCCTCCCGGGATACATGCTGTCAGATGGCTTGCCGCCCCTCTTCCCTGGAAAGTGATGGGCAAAAGCAAGACTTTACTGACAGTCGGGCTGTAGTAAAGTACCAGGAACCGCACAATTCCAGACTGGGAATCCTGACTTGAGGCAACAGGGGAGTACAGGCATGGCTCCGGAAGCAGCTCCCAGACCAACCAGCAGACCTCAGAGGTCCAGCTCCATCTTCTTGACCCTTGGCCCCTTGGCTTAGCTCCTCCTGCCTGGCTGGAGCCAGAGAGCTGGCCGCAGGAGTCAGCATGTCTCAAGAGGTTCCATTGAAGCAGAAGGTTGATGTGTCTGGGCAAAAATGTACAGCCCAGAAGGGCTAGAGGGCAGGGCATAGGAAAGGGGATTAAGGCCAGCAGCGTGCCTGGCAAACCTTGTCCTCATGTACCTCAATAAGCAAATACAAAGACTTCAAGGACCTAGGAGTTCTCTACTGATAATTCCTTTCACAGAAACAGATAGCACCCAGTAGCTAACTTACGGACTTGATGATACCTGAGGCTTAGAGGGATTTCACAGGGTTCCACAGCAAGCCTGAGAAGAGAAACTGGACAGCCTCCCCCACCTCTTCCTGATTCCGGGTCCACTCTCTAACTATAGGACCACACTGGATCCAGCAGTCAAATTATCTACTCATCTAAGGAAATGAATACAAGTTATTTAGGCCACAATTTGCATCGAGGGATGTATAAACCTGGTTTTCCTTTGCACAGACAGACAGACCTAAGACACATAAAAGCTGAGCCTGCTGCAGGTAATTCACTGACGTGGGGCCTCGGGTCCTTAGGGCAGCGGGCTCTCCCATCCTGTGTCCTCCTTCAGGAAAGGGACTGACCTTGGGAGAGCCTGAAAGTGATCTGCCTGGCGCAGTCCAGGGGAGGCAGGGAAGCTGGCAGCGGGGAGCAGAGCCCTAGACCCTCCCAGTTAAGCCAGAAAGCCTGAGGTTTATCCCAATCCTGTTTTCCTTTTCTGCTCAGCAAGGACACCCACAGGCGGGGGCAGGCTACAGTTGGATGAATGGACCACAAAGACCCAGCCATTGATTTCTCCAGCCAGGGCTTGTGAATCTCGGAGGGAAGCAGCCTCAGTGTTGATGGGAAGGCTGGGAGCCTTGGCTTGGAGGAGGCTGCTGGTCCAGACTGCTACAGGATTCCAAACGGAGGTGTGGTGATGCGACGAACTCAGATGACCCCTTGCCCTCTCATGGGCTTCCCAAGGCTCTGGGTGAAAAGCAATTATCTTCATTCTGTCCAATCCAACTTAACACTGCTCTCTTGCCTACTGTGTGAAAACATATAAAGTGCAGCTAAGACTGGGGTCAGGTAGCCCAGGATCTGGTAACAAGGATTGGCTCTAGACTCAGAGGGGTCAGGGCCTGGGTTCAAAATCCTGCCTGCCTTGAACAAACCTCTGCCTGTCTGCAAGAGGCCTCAGTTTCCCCATCTGTAAAATGAGGGAGCTAGGACAAGATGGACTGCGAGGTCCCTCCCCCCATCCCTTCCCAATATCCTCATGGAGATTTTAGCTATTGGTAGGGGGAAAGACAGACCCACAGATAACAACAATAGACAATTAAAGGAAAAGCAGTTCCACCTGTAAGTGGCAGCCCGGTGTTACTGTGGTTATAGTGCAGGGTCTGGATACCAGAAGAGCTGAGTTCAAATCTAGCCTAGAACATGAGCTGTTGACCTTGGGCAAGTCCCCTAACTGCTGCCTGCCTCAGTTTCCTCACCTGTAAAATGGGGGTAATAACAATGACAATAGCATCTAACTCCTGTCATGAGGATTAAATGAGAGAATGTTTGTAAAATGATTGCAAACCTGAAAACGCAATTTAAGTGAATGCTAGCTAGCTCTCTGCTCTTACTGTTATGTGCAAAGCCCTGGGAAGCCAAGCTGCCCCTGCTTTGGAGGAACCCACTTTTGAAAGCAGGAAGCCTATGATGTATTTCATCAGTGCAGAAACCTCCCTCAACCAATGCAGATCAGCAACCTCAAGTCTTAGGGACTTGCCCAAGGCTGTTCAGCCAGTGTGTGCCAGAGGAAGAACTTGAATCCAGGTCTCTCTGTGTGATGACAACAAATATTTCTGAGGCCTCAATGTGCCTCATGCGAGCCTCACAGCCACCCTGTGAGGCCAGTACTGCCAAAACACCCATTTACAGATGAGGAAACTGAGGCACATAACCATTCAATGACTTGTCAAGGTTCACCCAGCTCCTATTAAAGACAGGAATTAAACTTTGGCTTTCCTGACACCATTCTATCCACTGATGCCAATATGTGATGAGCACATTAAAGGAATATACAGCCAAGAGCTAACTACACTAGCCCTCAGAGAAGAAAGGTCACTGTATGAGGGGTAGGGAGGTGGTCAAGGAGGGCTGCCTTCCTAGAGAAGGTAGCATTTGATTTGGGCTTTAAATGATAGATGGAAATTCAATGGGTGGAGAAGGATGTGGAAAGAGCCTAAGCAAAGGCATGAAGGCAGGAGAAGATGCTGGGCAGGTTCAGGGCTCAGAGCATAAATAATCCAATTAAGCCGGAGCATAGCCTGTGTGGAGGGAGAAAGAGATGAGGCTTAAAAGATAGGATGGCACCAGACAAAAACAATCTGAATGTTACTGGAGAGGCAAGAGGGAGCCATGGAAGGATTGAGCAGAGGAGGGACGTGAAGGGTCTATGATTCTGGTGGTGCCTTGCAGGACGGCTTGGAGAGAATGACCAGAGAGGCTGCTTTGGTCAAGGTGGGAGATACTGAGAGCCGGTACATGGAATGCATAGGAAGAGAGGAATGGGCAGCCGTGTGATGGGTGTGGGATTGACAGGACCTTGGTCAGCGATCCAGCAGGAAGGAAAAGAGAGGAGAGCTCAAGGTTTCAAATAGGAGATTCTGGAGGATGACACTGACTAGAACAGGAAGGTCCACGGAGAGCCTGACACACAGTAGGTGCTATGTAAATGTTAGATGTTATTATTGTTGTTGAGTCATTTTTCAGTCATGTCCAACTCCACTGGGAGTTTTCTTGGCACAGATGCTGGAGTGGCTTGCCATTTTGTTCCCTAGCTTGTTTAGCAGATGAGGAAACTGAGGCGAACAGGGTTAAGTGATTTGCCCAGGGTAACACAGCTAAGTACGTAATTATTATTACTACCTGAGTTCAAATCCTGCCTCAAACATTAGCTGTGAGACCCTGTCCAAAGTCACTTAACCTCAATCTCAGTTTCCAATAATAGCACCTACCTTAAAGGATTGTTACGAGTATCAAATGAGATGATGTTTGTCAAGAACTTTGCCAGCCTTCATAAAACACTACATAAATGCCAGCTGTCACCATCATCGTCATTATTACTCAATAAATACCAAATAACATGGGGACACCACCAATGGCAGTTGGGGGCAGGGGATCAGCACAAGCATCCTGGAGGAACAGTTGGCCCCACATGAAGCTAGAATCTGCCCATCTCACACCAGGGCTGCTTCCCCCTTCCTTAGGCAGCTTGGTGGCCCCTCCCCCACCCCAGGCTCCATCATATTGGTGCAGGATTTAAACACGTCAATAAGCATTTATTAAGTACCTACTACATGCCAAGCACTGCACTGCAGATACAAAGAAAGGCAAAAGCAGTCCCTGCCCTCAAGGAGCTTCCAGTCTAATGGGGGAGACACTGCAAATGACTACGTACAAACAAGATGAAATTGGATAAATTGGAGATAAGAGAGAGGGAGGAAAAGGAGCAGTGGCAGGAAAGGCTTGTGCAGATGGTGGGACCAGGAGAGGACTCTTGAGGAGCTTTTTAGGAAGGCGGTTTTCTAAGGAAGGCAGTGAGGCACAGACAAAAGGTAGGCAAAGGGTCTGGGTTCAAGTCTGGGCTCTGCCCCCTACCACCTAGGTGACTCGGAGCTTCATGTCACTGGCCTGGGGCCTCTTCTGGAAAATAAAGGGGGGGTGGGGTTGGATTGCTGCCCTCTAAAGTCCTGACGAACCCCAAGTTCAGGATCCTATGTTTCGAGGTCATTCCCTGGGTTGAGTGGGGTCATCACTAAGAAATAGGCAATGATAGAATACTAGAGCTGAAAGGAGGTTTGGAGATGAGCTTACCTCCTCATGGTACACTTGAGGAAACTGAGGCCCGAGGAGGCTTCCAAACCCGGTCATGGATCATTGTGTTAGTGCTGGACTTGAAGTCAGGAAGACTTAAATTCAAGACTTGCCTCAAGCCCTGTCTGTCCATGGACACGTCTTCTGACCCAAGTTTCTTCATCTATAAAAGGGGATGACAAGAGAACCTAACACACAACTGTGCCAAGTCTTGAGGTCATACACATAGAATATTTTGCTACATAAATGTTAGCTACTATAATTTTTTTTAATTAGCAAAGCATTTCTTTTTTCTCCTTACCCCAAATGGAAGGGGAAAAAAAGAAAAGAAATATAAAACCCTTGTATCAAGTAAGCCTGGTAAAGCAAAACAAATGTCTACATTGACCCCGACAAAAATCTGCATCTTGTTCTGTGCATTGGTCCATCGTCCCTCTGTCCCGAAGAGGGCAGCATTCTGACCAGTGCTCTGGAATCCTGGCCTGCAATTGTGTGCATCAGAGCCCTTACACCTTCAGAAGTGGTCATTTTTATAGTATCAGTGTTACTGTAGAAATTGTTCTGCTCACTTTACTCTGCAGCAGTCCAGACATATCTTCCCAGGTTTCTCTGAAATAGTTTCTCCATTTCATAAAGCACAGTAGTATTCCACTGCATGCATATGCCAGATTTGTTGAGCCATTCCCCAACTGATGGGAACCCCTTCACTTTCCAACTCTTTGCCACCACAAAATGGGCTGCTATAGATATTTTTTATAATATAGGTCCTTTTCCTCTTTCTTTGATCTCTGTAGAGCATAGGCTTACCAGTGGTATGGCTTGGGTCAAAGGGAAGGCACAGCGTAGTTCCAAAGTGCTTTCCAGAATGGTTGGACCGATAAACAGTTCCACCAATAATGCTTGGATAGTTTTCCCGCAGCCCCTCCAACATTTGCCATTATTACCTACTATCATTATTATTATTTTCAGCATCACTTTTTACCATTATTACAGAGATGCTCTGACATGTAATGGTCCCAGATTGCTGGGCTTTTGGAGTTTGGTGTCTGCTTTCCCTAGTTTTTCTCTTTCTTCTCTTTCTGTGAAGAGAAGTTGGTTCTTCTCAGGGCTGACAGCAGAGCCACTGATAGGGAATCTCCTAGGATCATGGAATCTCAGAGATGAAATGGATGGCAGCAGCCAGCAAGTCTAAGCCCTCCCTAGACCATGCCTGACACCTTCAGAAGACCTGATCTATTTAGCTGCCCCATAAAGCTTTCTGAGGATTGCCTCCTGCCTAGCATGGCCTCCTTCCCCCTCACTGCCTGAGCAGCTTTTCCAGATCTTTGTCTCCACCCCCAGTCATGCCCTACCCTCAGGAATACAACTCAATTCAATTCAACAAACCGCTGCCACAAAGGTCCGTGGACTGTTACATGCTGGGGATACAAAAAGTAGTCCCTGCCCCCAGGAGTTTCCATTCTGCAGGGAAAGAAGATACAGTATGAACTCAGAGAAGTTACAGTATCAGTCTCTGATTTCATTGTAAACCTTATGGCTAGTGCACCATTCATTCAGGATACCTCTGCAGGATTCCCCCACTCCTCGAGGGTAAGGCAGGGACTCCTTTTCTACTTTTGTCAATGTGCCCATTACAGGTGATTGACAGGTATTTATTGAATTAGCCACTTTCACCTTTGTCCTTATTGTGGTTGTGTTCCACTCTCCTGTGACCCTAGGTAGGGTTTTCTTGGCAAAGATACTGGAGTGGTTTGCCATTTCCTTCTCCAGCTCATTTTACAGATGAGGAAACTGAAGCAAACAGGATAAAGTAATTTACCCAGTCTGAGGTCAGATATGAACTAAGGTCCTCCTGACTCCAGGGCTGGTGCTCTATCCGGTAGGTCACTTAAAATTTCACAAATAGATGGATTTGGGGGGCAGGAGGAAGGGGAAAGGAGAACGGATCTCCAGGACATTGCCAGGCAAATAGCCAACTGAGGAAGATGCTGAATTCAGTTTTATAGACAAATCCACGTGAAGGGATCCAGGCTTTGAAATTCAAATAACAAGATTTTGTCCAGGTGGGGGAGGTGGGGAGTGGCTCAATCCAGGAGATGCTCAAGCCTTAGATTCTGCCCCAAGGCCCAGAGGTTCCTTAGAACTTGGAGGTCCTTAATCCCAGCCAAGGCAAGGACAGTAGGTGCCTTTCTCATTCCCCATCAAATAAATGGCCTTCCCCCTCTGACTTCTCTATATGGCTGTTACTGTTTTCCCCCTTGTACCCTCCTCTGCCCCAGTTTCAGAATTGGCCATTGAAATCAACTTTTTACTGCTTAAAGGAGGCAAGAGTGCCTAGTGATCTAAATTCCTTCCCCGGTTTATTTGGCTTAATCTCTATGGGCCTCAGTTTTCCAATATGTCAAATGGGATAATACTATACCATTCCCCTCTCCTGGTTCTCCTCCTATGTATCTGACTTCTTTTTAGTCTACTTTGCTCTGCCAGGAGCCCTCTTTTCTTCTCCCTTTATACTACTTCATTGGGTGATCTTAATAACTTCCATTGATTTAATTCTCATCTCTATGCTAATAATTCTCAAATCTGCCTTTCCTGCCCCAACCTCTCTGCTGACCTTCAATCTCTCACCTCCAACTGCCTTTCAGATAGTCCAATACTATATTATAAAGATACTTAGTTTACAAAGTAATATGATTCTAATTCTGGTGTTTAATGTCTATTAATAAACCCATGCTGAATTTACTTTTCTTTTATGTCAGGGTTTCTAAACCTGGACTTCAGGAATTTGAGTTTCTAAAAAATATTTTGATATTTCCATTTCAGTGTAATTGGTTTTCTTTGTAATCTATGTATTTAACTTTGTACATTTAAAAACCTGATTCTGAGGAGTCCATAGACTTCACTAGGCTATCGGAGGTTTTGCCATGACACAAATAAAGGTTAAGAACTCTTGTACTATAGAGAATTTATTTCAATTCAACAAGTATTTGTGTGCAGCTGTGTAGTGATTTGGTATTTGCTAATACTTCACCTTAAACTTCTTTTCAAAAAGTAATAAAAAATAAATTAAAATAAATTTTAAAAAATCTAGCTCCCAAACCCCAAAATATCTCCAATTTTTAAAAAATTTTACTTATTTTTTCCCCAAAAAGCTGGGACAATTTGCAGTTTTCATTTATGATTTCTTGAAATATAGCTCTGAAAAAACTGGCTTTTAAAAAGCCCATTGTGGAAGCGGAGCCAAGATGGTGGAGTGAAAGAGGTGACTTGCTTGAGCTCTCCCCCCAAACCCTGCAAATACCTATAAAAAATGGCTCTAAACAAATTCTAAAGCAGCAGAACCCACAAAAAGACAGAGCGAAGCAAATTTCCAGCCCAGACAATCTGGATGATTGATTGGAAAAGTATATCACGCTGGGTGGAGAGAGGAGGGCAGTGCGTTGTGGATGCGCAGGCCTCAGGGAACCTGGAGCAGGCTTCAGAGGACTGCATCGTGGGCAGCTGTGGCAGTTTCCAGACTTCTCAATCCATGAACGCCATAGATAACTTAGAAGGTCAGTGGGAAAAGTGTTTCTGCGGTGAGAAAGGAGCTAGGTCTCAGAGCCAGTTCCAGAATGCAGTATGACGAGAGCGGGCCCTAGGGCAGTGACTGTGTCTGAGCTTCCAGCTCACAGACTGAGGGGGAATCAGGTGGCTGATCAGAGTGGGACTGTAGGGATCTCTTTGCCAGTGCTGAGGCAGGAATCTTTTGCTTTGCCGTGCTTGGATCTGGGTCACAGTTCTGGACAGCGGTCCTGGGGCAAGAAGGAGCACTGGCATGGTGGAGCTTGTAGTGGCTATGGAGAGAAAACCCTTCTCACAGTTCCAGGACAGAAAGGAGTGCTTCTGGTCACCAACAGACCAGAGCACAGGCCAGGAAAGGAGTAATGCCCCTTATCATACCACCTTGCAAGAACTCAAAATTTACAGGTTCCTACAAGTATCTCTGAAAACAGCTGTACAAACCCCCGAAGCTTAGAACAGTACATTCTCCACATTGGAAGCAGACTCTTACCTTAACAAAGAGTTTAAAACTCAAGTAATTGGCCGGGATCATGAGTAAGCAGTGCAAAAAGAGTCAGACTATATTATCTTACTTTGGTGACAAAGATCAAAACATACAACCAGAAGAAGACAACAAAGTCAAAGCTCCTATATCCAAAGTCTCCAGAAAAATATGAATCAGTCCCAGGCCTTGGAAGAGCTCAAAAGGGATTTTGAGAAGCAAGTAAGGGAAGCAGAGGAAAAACTGGGAAGAGAAATGAGAGTGATGCAAGAAAATCATGAAAAACAAGTCAACAGCTTGCTAAAGGAGACCCAAAAAATACTGAAGAATATAACACCTTAAAAAATAGCCTAACTCAAATGGCAACAGAGGTCCAAAAAGCCAATGAGGAGAAGAATGCCCTAAAAAGAAAAAGTGGCCAAATGGAAAAAGAAGTCCAGAAGATTACTGAAGAAAATACTTCCTTAAAAATTAGAACAGAGCAATTGGAAGCTATTGACTTTATAAGAAATCAAGACACTGTAAAACAAATCCAAAAGAATGAAAAAATAGAAGACAATGTGAAATATCTCATTGGAAAAACAACTGACCTGGAAAATAGGTCCAGGAGAGAGAATTTAAAAATTATTGGACTGTCTGAAAGCCATGATGAAAAAAAGAGCCTAGACATCATCTTTCAAGAAATTATCAAGGAAACCTGCCCCGATATTTTAGAACCAGAGGGCAAAATAGAAATTGAAAGAATCCACCGATCTCCTCCTGAAAGAGAACCCCAAAGGAAAACTCCTAGGAATATTGTAGCCAGATTCCTGAGTTCCCAGGTCAAGAAGAAAATATTACAAGCTGCCAGAAAGAAACAATTCAAGTATTGTGGAAACACAATCAAGATAACACAAGATTTAGCAGCTTCTACATTAAAGGACCACAGTGCATGTAATATAATATTCAGGAGGGCAAAGGAGATAGGATTACAACCAAGAATCACCTACCCAGCAAAACTGAGTATAACCCTTCAGGGGAAAAAAATCATCATTCAGTGAAATAGAGGACTTTCAAGCATTCTTGATGAAAAGACCAGAGCTGAATAGAAAATCTGACTTTCAAATACAAGACTCAAGTGGAACATGAAGAGGTAAACAGGAAAGAGAAATCATAAGAGACTTATTAAGGTTGAACTGTTTACATTCCTGCACAGAAAGATGATATTTGTAACTCATGAGAACTTTGTCAGTATTAAGGTAGTTGGAAGGGGAAAAATTACATGTAGATAGATAGATAGATAGATAGATAGATAGATAGATAGATAGATAGATAGATAGATGGCACAGGGTGAGTTGAAGATTAAGGGGTCATATCTGGAGAATAAAATTAAGGGATGAGAGAGGATTATACTAGGAGAAGAAGAAAGGGAGAGGTAGAATGGGGTAAATTATCTCACAAAAAAAACAGAAAAGAAAAGACTCTTACAGTGGAGGTGAGAGGGAATGAGTGAATCTTACTGTCATAGGATTTGGCTTAAGGACAGAATAACATACACATTCAATTGGATATGGAAATCTGTCCTAGCCTACAGGAAAATAGGGGGGAAGGGGACAAGAGAACAGGGGGATGATAGAGAGGAGGGCAGATTGGGAAAGGGGTAATCAGAAGCAAATACTTCTGAGGAAGGACAGGGTCAAAAGAAAGAATAGAATAAATGGGGGGGCAGGATAGGATTAAGGGAAATAGAGTTAGTTTTTCACAACATGTCTACTATGGAAATGTTTTGCATACTGCACATGTATAACCTATATTGAGTTGCGTGCCTTTTCATTGAGGGTGGGTGGGGAGGGAGGAAGGGAGAAAATTTGGAACCCAAAGTTTTAAAAACACATGTTTAAAAAAATGTTTTCACATGCAACTGGGAAATAAGAAATACAGGAAATGGGGTACAGAAGTCTGTCCTGCCCTACAGGAAGATAGAAGGGGAAGGGGATAAGAGAAGGAGGGGGAGAGATAGAAGAGCAGGCAGACCAGTGGAAGGGGTATTCAGAATGCATGCCATCTTGGGGTGGGGGAGGGGCAAGATGGGGTGAAAATTTGGAACTCAAAATCTTGTGGAAGTAAATGTTGAAAACCAAAAATAAATGAATTTGTATTTCTTTTTTAAAAAGCCCATTGTGTTCCAAATAGAGCTACTTGACTATTCTTTAAACCCAAATCACTCTGACTTTCATCACATGGCCAATAACAGCCCCCAGCCCAAGCCTCTGTGGCTCACTGTTAGGTTCTGCTGGCCTAGAATGTGTACAAATAGTAGTTGCTTCCTGTTCTGGCCAGAAACTTTGAGGGTCTTCGGTTCTTCTCCTCCTGGACTGATATTTTTGTGATGGTGAATTATGCAAACTTTTGTCTCAATGCTTCCCTAGCCTTAGTCATTGAGTGGGTGGGTGTTGCCTCAGACAAACTGAGAACTGGGAAAGACCTTAATTTGGAAAGGCCAAGGTCACAAGTTACATTCTGGGGCATTGCCAGCCAGTCTTCTCAACTTTTGTCTTGCCACTGGACTTTGATGACTGTAGAGGAGAGAATAAGGCTGATGACTTTTTGAAGCTCTGCCTTTATACCCATGAAATCATGGATCAAAAAAATAATAATGGACTCCCTCCATTATTAATAAACAGATAATAATGAAGATAAAAACTTAGACTCCCTCATAGAGTAACTATGAGGAACACCTGTTAGCAATCACCACAGTTTCCTCCTTCACCCCTCCCTTAGATGGCCTGGGAATCCTCAGGCCCCTCACACATGTGCCTCACACTTTTCACAAGAGCTACCCAGAAAAGTCACATCTCTCTGTTTTTTCTCCACTACAGATGAAGACTTTCTTTGATCTCTTGATGGAAAAAAGGAGAAAAGATGCTTGAGGAAAATCCTGGCAAAAATGACAGTCCAATTTTAATTAACATAAGCCATGGGAATAAAAAGGGGGACCATTATGGAAGTATGAAGGACCCTCTTAAAAATCTCAAAGGTAGGTACCATCTGGGGACACAGCAGAACAGGACAGGTCTGCCTGGGCCTCCTGGGCTCTCCTCACCTCTTGGAGCAATAAGCCGCACCATGAACACAGGTGTACTAAGTGGGCCCAGGAAAAACAAAATAAGCTCAAGCCCCCACCCCCCCAGGGTCCCCCTCCTAAGAAACAGAACAGCTGTAGGATTCTCACTTACCATCACAATACAGTTTTCCATACGCCACCATGAAGGCCAACTTTTGATGTTTAAAAAATTGATCCATGTGACCCCACAGCCCAGGGTCTCCCAAGCTCTGAGCTCCCATGGACCCGGTTCAACAATTCTGGGACTACCCCAAATATCACAGTGCTTGGCACAGACACTTAATAGATCTTGATTGACACTTCCATAAGCTTTTGGAGTTTTAAATTTTTCTCCCTCTCCCTCCACACCTCCCTCCCCAAGATGATGTGCGAAGTGATATCGGCTATACACATATATTCCTATTAAACACATTTTCACATTAGTCATGTTGTAAAGAAGAATTAGAACCCATAGGAGGAACCACCAGAAAGAGGAAACAAAACAACAGAAGAAAAAAAGAGCAAATAGTCTGCTTCAATCGGTTTTCAAACTCCACAGTTCTTTCTTTGGATATGGATAGCATTTTCCATCATGAGACCTTTGGAGATGTCTTAGATCCTTGCATTGCTGAGAAGAGAGAAGTCTGTCAAAGTCAGTCATCACACCACGTTGCTGTTACTGAATCATTACAGGCATTAAGTGAAGCAAATCCAAGATCGTAGAACTTGTTCCCATCACAGAATTCTTGTCCTGCATCCCACCAAGTAATGACCATCAAAGACTTGAAGCAATACTGTTCCCACAGGACTCCAGAACACCTGTATTGTCCTGCATTGTGGGTTTGACGTGGGAAACTACTCAGGCCCTGGAAATGGTTGTTTGTAACCGACCTCCCACCCCCTTCCCACTTGTGATTTATGTATACATGCTGTAGCTTTACTCCAGCATAAAAAGCATTCTTCACTCTGAAACTAATTAATTAAACCACTACCTGTTTCCTGGCAAACAAGCAAACAAATAAATAAATTTTGATTGATAATTGACTATTATGCCCCCACCCAGAGTTTAGTTTGAGAAATTCTAGAATATGGTTCATGTCTAGGTTTCCACAAATACAGGGAACAGGGTCCCCAACTTATAACCAAGCACTTAAGATGTACAAAAAACATAAATGTGACAAATGTATTTCAAGTACAAGGCAATCTTTTCTTCACTCCCCAGACATAAGAACTGACAGAAGCCCATAAACAAACGTAGAAAACCTATTCGGAGCTTATAAAAGTCCACAAGCAATAAAGATAATTCTCTTTCCTCTTCGCTAGGTCCCACTTTTCCACTAGAGTCCCAGAATTCTCCAAACTCAGCCACTCCCTGTGGTTGATTTCCCTCAGAAGAGAACAGAACATCCTGGAGACCCCTGTCTCCTATGAGGTCCTATGTAGTGTCCTCAGGGTAACTGTTGCACCCTGTGATTTTGTCTGCCCCTGGCCTCAAAGGGAAACATACTCTGGAACTGCTAGCCAGGCCACCCCTAATTGTAATGGGGGTGGAGGCTGAAAAGTTCCAAATCATTTGCTCACCCATGTTGTGGCTCCTCTGTCCTCCTGTTCTGCTTCCTTTGAGGAGAGTGGGGAAGGGAGAAAGAGGCTTTCTTTTATTTTTTCCAAGAGGCATACTGTTCAGAAAACTTCCCTCCTCCACTTGGAAGTTACAGCTCCCTCGAGTCACCAACTTGGTATTAGTTGAGAGGCAATGCCTTAAGCTGGCCAAGAACTCTCCCTTGTCTGGCTAGAAGGCTATATTCTAGGATCCCACTGTCGAGGAAATCCCTTCCCTCTAACCCAGGAGAGAGAGGTTTAGGAACGACTTTGTCCACGAACTCCCCTCCTGGCCAAGTGGGCAGATGTGTGCAGCCCCCATATGCTGTAGTAGGATACCCTGCTACTGCCCAGGGTGATTCCATCTTTTCAGATGAGTAAACCTACCCCCAGGTCCTTGCTCTCTGGCATGCTCAGAAGAGAAAAAATAAAGGCGGATGGTAGCCAAGAATTCTTTTCTTGAGTGACTCTCTTTCACTTCTGCTCCAAGGCAGCCCTTGATTCATTCATATCATTCCTAAATAGCCTCCCAACCCTGCCCCCCCCTCAGTTTTCTCCATTTGATTCTCTTCAGAAGCAACACCAAAGGGTAAAGGCAGAAAAAGCCAATGAGCCTGAGTTCACTTTCACAGGCCAGTGCAATAAGGGGGTTCATCCCACTGGAATCCATCCTCCCAGCCACCCCCTTTATCTTGGGGGCAGCTGCAACCACTAAGAGTTTATCAGGAGCTGCCTTTTGTCCTCCTAGCATGGTGCCAATGAGTGTGCCCACCCCTCTGGGGAGAGGCATCTGCAGTTAGAGTTTCCAAAGTGAGACTTCCCCTTGTAAGTTCATCCGCATGATTAGGCAAGTCTCACTCTGACACACTCAGACTCCTTCCACCTCCCCTTTAGATGATGCTTTCTGAGACCCTTGAGGGTAATTGTATTTGTATTTCTATCCCCAGTGCTTAGCATAGTGCCTGGTATATAGTAAGTACCTAATAAATTATCTATCCATCCATCCATCCATCTATCCACCTATTCATTCATCCATCCCTCTAGCTATCTAGCTATCTACCCATCCGTTCATCTATCTATCCTTCCACTCATCTGTCCACCCATCCACCCATCTTTCTATCCATCCATCTATCTATCCATCCATCTATCCATCCATCCATTTATCCATCCACCTATCTAACCAGCTAGCTAGCTAGGAACTCCTCTGATTAAGACCTCGCATCAGAATCACAGCATTTCAAAGTTGGAAGAGGCCTCAGAGATGTCCAATCCATACCTGAGAAAGAACACCCTCAAAGACATGCCTGGCAAGTAGCCAGTGCTCGATGTGTTGGGGAGGAGCCCACTGCTTTCCACTCAGGAATAGCGCTAATTGTTAGGAAGTTCATGATGACCTTGAGCCTAAACTGACCTCTTTGAACATCTGTATGTGGCTTCTCCTAGTTCTGCCTTCAGTCTCATTTCTTTCACCATTGCTGTCCCTTCAAACACTTGAAGACAGCTGATATGGGGTCCCTGAGTCTTCCCTTCTCCTGACTTAGCCCCTCAGCTTCTTTATACCCTCCTCCTGTGGCTCCTCACTTTCCTCCAGACTTTCCAGAGTATCTATGTCAATCCCTAAAGGTCTCTGTGAGCACAGGAACCAGGACTCAAGCCAGATTCATTTGAGAAAATGACCACTTGTCAAAAGCCTGTTTCCTCCGGTGACACTGATCTCCTGAGGACTTAGTCTGGATAATGTCAGGACTCTGCCTGCCTCCCCCAAGACCGTTCCCAATGGGCAGATGATAATAGCTACTGTCCATTGAGCTCTTTACGGTAAGGGTGATCTCATGGCATCCTCACAACAACTCTGGGAGGTAGGTACTACAATTATACTCACTTCGCAGATGATAAAACTGAGACTGAGAAACATTAAGTGACTCGCTGGATGTCACGAAGTAAGTGCAACTAGTAAGTTTCTGAGTCAGGATTTGAAGTCAGGTCTGCATGAGTCCAAGTCATCCAACGTCCTATCTACTGTGCTACCTAGCAGCAGTTAATATGATAAAGAATAGCAATGACAATATGTTGCATGTGTATAGCACCTTCATGCTTTTCAAATTCACATCTCTCATCCCTTTAGCAGACTGTAAGCTCCATGAGAGCAGGCATTGTGTCTTTTCCAAACCTTGAATCTCAGCCCAGAGTTTCCCACACAAAAGACATTTAGTTATTGTTTAAAAATTATCGTTGATGGATTTGGCCAAGACAATCCAGCCTTATGACCCTGAAGGAGTTTGCAGGCTGGTGAGAGGATTGGACACAGGAGCTTCTATGATGAGTAGGAAGATGGACTGTGAAGATGCCTCAGATTTCCTTCCAAACCAAGAGGAAGGTGCCCTAAAGGCCGCTTAGTCCAACCATCTTAGGTTTAAAGCTGGGAAGGGCCTCAAAGACCATCTACTCCTACCCCATCATTTTACAGATGAAGAAACTGAGGCTCAGGAAGATGGTGATGTGCCTACAACCCAGGCATCCTGGCTCCCAGGCCAATGCTCATGTCATCACACAATCTTGTGGGTTTGGCCAAAATTCCAGAGAAAGACAGCTTGTCTCCTTGGAGCTGAGGTCTGGGGGAGGGGGAAGGGGAGTGTACGTTGAGGTTGAAGCACCCATCGGCAGCGCTGCCATTGGCTCAGAGGTGAGGCTGACTGCTCTTCAGAGAGGGAGAGAAAGAAAGGCCCTTTTCTTCCAGCCTTTTCCAACCCCTTCCCCCTCCCCTACCTCTGGCTTTTCCCAGAGCTGTGGCTTACAGGATTGGGCAGGCTTCCACGACTGGGTGTGGTTTGGGGTTCCCAAGGGAAGATCCCCAGTTTCTCACCAAATTTTGCCTCCACTACTACCCTGAATCTTTTTAATGGGGTCAGCTCAGCGGCACAGTATAGAGCTTGGAATCAAGAAGACCTGAATTCAAATCCTGCCTCAGTCACTTACTGTGTGAGTGACCTGGACAAGTCACTTTATCTCAGCCTCAGTTTCCTCATCTGGAAAATGGGGATGATAAAACCTTTACCTTACAGGGTTATAGTGAGCATCAAAAGCATCATACGACACATGCAAAGTCCTTTGCAAACCTTAAAGTAATATATAAGTGCTAGTCATTATTACTATTTTGTTTGGAGAGATAAGACCTCAAATACCCCTAGGAGGAATAACAGACTGGTTTCAATTCACATGACTAAGATCTCTCCCTTCTGGAGAGAACCGGAAGAAGAGAAAGTAGAAGCTGGACAGGAACATCTAGAGTCAGGCAGGAAGGGAGGTAAAGGCTCCATGGAATAGTTATGTGATTGGCACAGCAGAAAGAGCATTGGATTCAGAGTGAGAGTACCTGAGTTCAAATACCAGTTCTTCCACTCGTGAGCGAAGTGACCTTGGGTACATCACCATCTTCCTGAGCCTCAGTTTCTTCATCTGTAAAATGATGGGATAGGAGTAGATGGTCTTTGAGGCCTTTCCCAGCTTTAAACCTAAGATCCTTGGACTAAGTGGCCTTTAGGGCACCTTCCTTTAGGGCAAGGGAATACATCTACATCTATAGAGGACAACTGAAGGTGGAAGAGGCCATTAAGGAGACCAGGGAAGGCTTCCTATAGGAGGTGGAATCTGAACTGAGGCTTAAGGGAGCCTAAGGCTCCTAAGAAGTGGAGAAGAGCAGAGAGTGTGTTCCAGGCTTACAGCCACAGCCTGTACAAAGTCTCAAAGACAGGAGAAGCTGAGTCTGGGGAACAGCAAGGGAGCCAGGCAGGCTAGCAGGATCGTAGCTGGTATGTATAACAAGCCTAGAAATGTCAGCTCAAGTCAGATGATGAAGGGAGAGTTCCCTGTCAGGAAGGACAGACACCCTTGGGGTCCCTCCAGAGATTTACAACCCCTTAATCTCCCTTGTCTCTAAATGTAGTATCGAAGGATCACAGGTGTAGACAGAACCTTGGGAGGGATCTTGGATGGCCCCCACAGGGTAAGGTCACACCGGGAGAAGGCATCTGAGGCAGTATTCTCAGGTTCTCACACTGCAAAGCCTGTGCTTGTATCCCTGGACCACACTTCCTCCCCCAAAGGTTCCAGAGCTCTCACTGTATGCTCTTCACAGATCTTCTTTAAACTCTTATTGTTTCAACTGGGGACATGTTGTCTTTCCAACTCGGTTGTGAGCTCCCCAAGGGCAGGGGATTAATTTCTTCCTCCTTTTCCACTTCCTCTCCACACTAAACCATGAAGAGAAGTGGATCCTCAAAGCCAGGGCTCTTATACCCAGCACAAGGACCCTGGTATCAGTGTCTGCCATTGCTCAAGGGAATAGCTCAGAACCAAGAGGTCCATGGAGGCCAGGGATCTAGATGGAAAAGCAGGTCCCAGGGCAGGCCACAACTCAAGGGTTAGAGAGCTAAAGATGGAAAAAGGAGTCTAAATGCAGGCAGGCAAATAAGAATCAGGGCCTCCCTAAATAAATGTGAGGACAAACAATAAAAAGATCCCAAATGGAGCAAGCAGGCAAAGCTTAGACAGTACACAGAAGCCAGGGGCCAGGACAAGACAACAAGCAGAAGACCAAGCAGGGCATCAGAACGGCAGTCATGTAACACCGGAATGAGAGCCTTGAATCAAAGCAGCTCTTCCCACAGTCAGAAGTTTCTTAATCACTTTCTGCTAGAACAAGATCCACTACCAGGGTCCTCAGGGCAGGGCCAGCTCAGAGCCTAGAGATGTGACGAAGTGAGTCCTATGGGAGAGATGGTCAACCAGCCAGCATGATTGGAGTAGGAGTCTGTGGCCAGAAGTAAAGATGGATTCTCACGCCCTACTGCTGCCTGGTATGCACAGTGCTGGGCAATTAGTAGACACATAATAAATCCATATTAAATTTAATAAAGCTGAAGAGTAGAGGAAAATTTGTGTCATGGTTATTTAATTGGTATAGAGCAGAAGAGGAGACCTTTCCTTTTTAAGCAAATCCCCATCAAGACCTTTTCCTGATTTTACATCAGATGTTGCATTTCTTCATTCCCAGGAGTATTTGGTTCCCAGTGGCCATCCACAGATTTGAATGCATTTTACATGTCTGTCCTTAACAACCATTTGAGTCTGCCCTAACTCATGCCATCCCTCCTGACGATGGGACATTAGAAGAACTGGACCGAGTTGAGAGTCTTTCTCTGTAAGCATCTTTCTCAAATATTTCATGCTTCATGATTTTTTTCTTTGTTTTCACATAATTGTCAATTCAGATCCAGTCCCAACCACTGTGTTTGTCTAATTCCAAAATTCTCCATGTTTCAAAAAGTTATGGAATTTTCCTCCTGCTGATCTGAATAAGGGAGAGAAGGACTCTACTATATCAGTAAATTGATAGATAAGCATTTATTATGTGCTTACTATATACCAGACTCTGAACTAAGTTCAGGGGATAAAGACAGGCAAGAAACAGTCTCTGGCCTCGAGGATCTACATTCAAATAGGGGAGATGACATACGAATAACTCGTTGGCTTCTTGAACTCCGATGCCCCTGGCAACTCTAACCTTCTATGAACCTTTAATGTCTTAGCTTGAATTCAAAACACTAACTTGCAGTGAAAACATTACTCCAAATTTCCAATGAATCTAATTTGCTGTCACAACTTCAGACTTCCACAGGAAAGTTATTACTATTTCTTTTTACCATAGACTCTAAGTAATAGAATCATAGAATGTTTACATTGCAATTGAAGCACCTGGTTTTTTGATTCACCACATTCCTCATCCCCTGCTCCTACCTTTCCCAGGGAGCTGTTCATTTCTTTGATGTGTTTAACAACTCTTGATAAAAAAAAAAAGCCTCTTGATAAACAAAAAAATGTCTTTGATATGTTTAACAAAATGTTTAACAACTCTTGATAAAAAAAACAACAACAAAGTTCTCCTTCCATTTCTCTCTTACCTCCAGAAGTCTTGGTGTCGTCTTTGGGAGTTGTTCAGAACAGCAGGGAACATTGGTCATGGTACAATGGCTGACTTTTATAGAAATGGTCTGTTCACACATTCATGGCAGCCTTGATAAAAACTTGAGATGGGCACAGGCTGACTTTCACAGATTGGTTCTATAGAGAACAACATGTTTACAGACACATGAGTGACTGAGGGATAGAGAGAATATAAAATCCAGCTGCGCTTATTACACATTGATTTTGAGACAGGGTTTGATTTGGAGCAGCCTTGAGGCTTCCAACAAGCTTCCTCCCAGGTACAGCTCATGATACCTTATTGTAACCCAACTGCAGACTAACTGGAATTAGCTTTGTTCCAAATCCAGTAAAGTGTCAATCAGTAAGAAACGTGCTTGCCAAAGGAGTTTGCAATGATCACAGAAAGAACCCAGGGTTGAAATCAGAGTACCTGGGTTCAAATCCTGGCTCAACCACTCCCTTGACCTTGGGCAAATCATTTGGCTTCTGTGGGCCTCAATTTATCTATCTGTAAAGTGGGGGAGTTAAACTAGGTGGCTCCTAAGGTTTCTTCAAGCTCTAAATCTATGACCTTCTGTCCCCCACAGAGTTCTCATTGATGGAAGGTTAATCCAGTGCTTCTGTTCATAGATGGTACTTTATTAGTTCTGTTGAGCCTTGGAAAGATGCAAAAATCCCCTAATGGAAATTCACAGCAATGCAAAAGAAATGGACCCAAGCATCTGTATATGGGGAAACAGGTGGAAAAAGGAAGGTCCTTTTTTTGTCCTCCTAGGACTGGGCAGATCAGTTAAGAATTTAGAGTTAAAGTGTGGATAAAAATGGCAGAAGATGAGATGGAGTGAGAAATCATGACCTGGGCGAGGGAATCCCAGAATCTCAGCATTGGGAGGGACCTCGGAGACCTCAAGTGCACCCTAGAACATAACCAGATCCACCTCCCATGAGGGGGAGCCCGCCACCTCCCCAGGCAATCTATCCAGGAGGGGACGGCTCCAGGTATCAGGAAGTTTTTTGAATCTTGAACCTAATTCTTCCGCTCTGAAACTTGCACCTGTTTCCTCTTGGTTCCACCCCAAGTGTTTAACGCTTTTGCCGCACAGCTGAGAGAGGGCAGGAGGAGAAGGGGGTGTGGGGGGGGAACCTGTCCATGCTGTTGGGAATGCAGATGATGGGAGGGGGAGAGAAGACTGGAAAAGCAGGAGCAGGTTGGAGAAGTCCTTTAATGACAGAACTGGGAATTCAGACTTTATACCACAGGAACTAGGGAGTCAGCAGAAAGTGTTAAGACATGCTCAATCAGAGCTCGGTGTCAGGAGATTACTTGGGTGGTGAAAGGCAGGGCCAGAGGCTAGAGGCAGGGAAGCAAATTGGGATGTTCTGACAATAGCCTGGGGTAGAAGAGATGAGAAGCTAGGGTGGTTACAGTGGGATTAGCAGAAGAGTGGCTAGGGAATGGAGACTTGTGGGAGACAAAAGCAGCAGGATTTGCCTCAGATTGGATTTGGGAGAGCAGGGAGAATGGAAGGCGATTCCCAAGCTGGGAGCCCGCATAACTGGAAGCCTGGTGCTTGTATCCACGGAAGTGAAGGAGTTTGGGGGGTAGATATGCCCACAGCCCAGTGGAGGTGATGGACCTCCAAAGCACTCAGTGGATGGCGAGCACCGGCATGTTCGTGTTGGAGGGGGCAGGAAATGCCAGTGCCCCAAATACCCTGGAACCCCTAGTTCCTTAAGAAAGTGCCCTGGAGGCTACACCTGGGACCATGTTTTAGAAAGGACCGTGAAAATGTTGAGACTCTGCCTTACAGCTATGCAGGCTGCCTGTGGAGCCCAAATTCCTTTCATGGACAAGCCTGCAAAGGTGCAGAGGCAGGAAGAGAGCGGGGCCTGGCAGCATGTGGGGCACTTTCTGATCGGCTGAGAGCCTATCCACAAGATCTTGGAAGTCCTTCTCAGGATCCCCTCGTTCTGTTGTGGACGTCTGGCTCCTAATCCTTTCTTACCTGTCCTACCTGAGAATCTATGCTGTTCACGGAATGGGGGGACAGATGGATGGGCGGATGATTACATTCTAAAGAAAGTTTTCTGTCCCTCACTGTGAGTCCGTGGACACCCCGGAGCACCCACACACCTCTGCCCCAGCTGGCAAACCTGTTCCCAGGAGACGCCCTCCTCTTGCTCAAGGATGAGATCTGTGAGAGAGCCAAGCGCAGCGAGGACTGCCTGGTTCTGAGGGACACTTGCTGTGGTTTCCTCTTTGGCCACTGGAGGGAAATGCAAGCCTGACGGAATCCTCCGGGCCAGCTGACACGTACCTTGGTGGCTGGAGGAGTGGGGAGGGTGGGGGTGGGGAGAGGTTAACTTCCTTCCCTTCCCAGGTAACAGGCCACTTATCTCCAGGATGATTCTGCAGCAGTGCTCCTGCCCCACAGCCCTTTAAACAGTGGCCCTGTGGGCTCCATTCTTTTTTCTAATCCGGAAGCCTTCATATCTTAATACTAAATTTGGAGTCAGAGGGTCTGGGTTCAGATCCTCCCACTGACTCTGCCACTCACTATCCAGGTGGTGTTGGGTCTTAAGCTCTCTGGGCCTTGCTTCCTATCTATCAGATGTGGGGGTTGGACCAGATGGCCTCTGGGGTCTCTTCCACCCAAAATCTGACTCTCCTGAGGGCCAGCCTTGGGGTTGGGAGGACTTTGTTCAAGGCCAGCCTCTGACACCTCCGGGAAAATCTTTAAACTCTCAGTGCCCTGGCACCTGTCTGAGCAACACAGGAGTTACCACCTGTGTTGGTGAAGGGAGTTTCTAAACAGATGAAGACACAGGTGCAGGTTAAGCAAAGGAAGACTACGTCTAAAAAAAGAAGAGGTTCACACATTCTAATAATAGCTAACATTTTGATGGTGGTTTAAGGTTTGCAACATGCTTTACACAGACTATCTCATGCCACACTCACAGTAGGGAGAGCTAAGTACAGCAATTAGTATTATCAGCATTTTAGGGAGGTTAGGGGCAGCTAGTGTCTGAAGCAGGATCTGAACCCAGGTCTTTTCAAGTCCTAATGCAGAACTCTGGCTGCTCTGCCATGTTGAAGAAGACAGCCAGTCAAAGCCCTCAATTCCTGAGGTTTTTGACTTAACAGGATTATAAGGATTTCCCAGGTTGTTCATTTCTTGGTTTTTTCCAGCCTGGTTGGCCTCCTGTTGGTGCCAAGGGGAACACTGCTGATAAGGAGGGCCCAAGGGCCAGCTCGGCCTTTTTGGACAAAATCTCTCCCCCTATTCTTTTTAAAAACATTTTTATTGAGATTTTCTGTTTGTCACCTACATCTGCCAATGTCAGTCAGTCAATAAATAATAAATGTATCTCTCCCCACTCCCCTTCCCAGAGAGCCAAAGAAAGGGAAAAGAGGAGAGGAAATAGTTCAGTAAAACTAACAGATGCATCACAAAAGGCTGGACAGTATATGCTGTGCTCCACATTTCTTCTCTATAGGACCAGCTCTCTGGAGGTGTGTTGTTTACTACAGGCTGTTTGGGCTTAGCTGCATTCTGGCAAAGCCGTACCATATTGGTGATTTCCCATCACCTCCCTGGGGCAAGGGATGTCCAGCACCATCTCTAGCAGAGAGTCTGGCTTCCAGGGGGAGGAGGAAACCACCCAAAGGGCCAAAGGCAACTCTTGTGTCTGACATCCCCTTGGTGGGACCCATGGTGACCAGAACAGAAAAGGCAGGTATGCCCGGGGCCATCTACGTCGGGGGGCGGAGTCTCCCGAAGGCCAGATCCCTATTTTTATCTTTTAGCACCAGACGACATCCTGGTGTGGGAAGATGGACCTCCAAAAAAGCGACATAAGGCCAGGACCAGAAATGATAAGCATGAAAAGAAAGAATATAAGCACCACTCTGGAGGGAGGCGGGATTTCTTGAGCTACAGGTGGAACAGGTATGCGGCCCCGCCCAGCTCCCACCTGCCACGCCCACTCACCTCTAACTTGTGCTCAGACGGGCTCCTCCCCTCACCTAGACTGACGGGCTGGAGCGTTAAAGAGCACTTACCAAACAGGGGCCATCCGGGGCTCTATCCTAGGCACGCCCTCCTCCCTTCCCTGTACCACTGGGCCAGCTCCTAATGGATCTCCTTGCCTCCAGCCTCTCCACTCCACAGTCCAGCCTTCCTACACTTGCTAAAGTAAAATTCCTAACATAGATATCTCCAAGTCACTCACCTGCTCAACAAGTTTCAGGGGCTGCCAGTTGCCCCGCAGGATAATATACCAACTTTAAAATGTTTTTCTTTCTTGTAAAATTTGATTTTTTTAATGAACAAAAGTCAGTTTTCTCTCTCTCCCACATCTCCCCACCATTTTGGGGGAAAAAAGCCCTTGTAATAAATATGCAGTCAAGCAAAACTAATTAGTGCATTGACTGGGTCCAGAAGGCATCTGCCTCCGCCAGGCAGTGGGCAGGGTGGTTCCTCATGGGCCCCTGGCAGCTGGTCAGAGGCCTTTGCATCGATAGAGTCCTGTGGTCTTTCAGAGCTGTTCGTCTTCAAGGTGTTATTGTAGAAACCAGATACCGTACAAAGTGCTCATTAGCATTTAAAATTCTCCAAGCCTAGCTCAATCTCTCTTCACAGGCCTGCCCCTCACACAAATTCCAGCTCGACTGGCCGGCTCCCTGTGCCCTGAACACAGTGCTCCACGACCCAGCTCCTGGCCTCTGTACAAATTTGCTCATGGGCCTTCTCGCCTTGGCCTCACAGCCAGCATCCCCAGCAACCTTGTAAGGTTCAGCTTAGCTCAGCGCCATCTCCCAGAAGAGGCCCTCGCTCCTCCCTGCAGTTGGTAGGATTCCCCTCTCCAACTATTTTGGGGTATTTGAGTCCATACCCTGACTCACTTCTCTGTATACAAATGATACGCCACCCTGGTAGAATGTAAGGTCGCTAAGGACGTGTGCTTGGCACAAGGGATGGGGTTAACCAGTCCTGGCTCAATTGGATTATTTGTCCCCTCATCCTTGAGCACAGAATTGTTCCTGAAGGGGACAAGATGCCACGCCAAGCCAGAGGAGAGACATCCTGGAAGAAGACACAAGCAACACCCTCGAAAAGTGACCGTCTTAGAGGGTGCTAGGGCATGCCCACGTGTGTCCGAGCACGCGTGCCCACGTTCACACACACATGCATGCACATACACACACACAGAGGCACACTCTGCTTAAGGTTTCCCTTGGCCAGTGGCCAAAGAAGTCACATCAACCCAACAAACAGCTCCATAAAATCAGGACGCCTGCTGTCCTTAATCCTAAGTCACCCATTTACAACACCCCATTGCTAAGGAACTACGTGCCTGGTGCCCGAGCCCCCTGGCTTCCTCCCTTCTACCCATCCTCCACGGTAAACTGAGCAGAGATTAGAAGACCCTGGTTCAGCTATGCAGTGCTGGACAGTCCACCAGTAAGCATTTATTAAGCACCTATGTACCAGTGAACCAACGAGCATTTATTACGTACCTACTATGTACCAGGAACTGTGCTAGACCTGGGCTACAAAGACTAAAAAGCCTCCCTGCCTTCAGTTCACCTTCACTCCATCAGGAGAAATGACATGTGTCAGGTACATACCCATGCAAGTTTGTACAAAAGAAATGCAAGGTAAATACCACAAGATTTTGTGGGCAGGATCCTGGCAGCTGAGAGAAGCAGTGAAGGCCTCATGGTGGAGGTGGCCTCTGGGCGGACCTTGACGAGATTCTGGAGACTCTGAGGGGCGGAAGTGATGAGGCAGGTCATTCCTGGCTTGGGGGCAGCCCGGGCAAACGTGCAGAGGTGGGATATGGGGGGTCATGTGTGCTATTACACAGCATACTGATAGTCAACAAGAAAGCTGCAAAGTTGATTCCGAGCCAGTTTGGGAACCTCCGCCGGGAATGACCTCCAAACACCACTATGTTCCAAAGTGAGAAATCACTTTAACAAACTCACCCCTTCAAATTTAAGATCCAAGATAGTGGAAGCAACTCTCTTTGACCGATCAAAAGTCTGGGGCTTTAAGTTCTGGTAGAGCCAACCTGAGGCACCATTATTCATTAGACAGAAATCTGTGCCCCTGCCTCCCCTATGTCCTTCCTCCATAGTCCTGAGGCTCCCCCAAGCTTCAGTTACCCAGTGCCCTCTATTCCCTCCCCCTTCTCACAGAGGAGCTCTGAATAGTCATTCACACTTTAGTATGAGGACCTTGCTTCTCACAACAGGTAACCTTCCATCTATTGTAGAATGAAAGGCTCGGTCTCCTGGAAAATCAAGTTAAAGCATCTCTGAGCCAGCAGATGACATGAGGGCCTTTTCTTGGCCCTCAGAATTGGGTAAAGTGGGCCCTCCAAATGCCTAAAAATTCTTCAAGTGTCATGAGCACCTGCATCTGCCTGGGTCGTGATTAAATTCCGGTTGGGTATGAAGAGAGAAAGACACACGGGCCAGGTGGGAGGTATAAAGAACAGACTCCATTTATTAATCTGAGGGTTCGGGTTTTTATAACTCTAATGCATGGGAACATCACCCAAAGTAGCAAAGGCAAAGTATCAACAATTATTTTTCTCATGGGAACAGTATCCGGGGGAGCCCCCCCTGAACTGTTTCCTCACCTCCCTGTTATCTTCAAGGTCCTTCTGTTCTCGAGAGAGAGAGAGAGAGAGAGAGCAAAGGGGGTCAGAGATCCTGACTTAGGCAGCCATCAGACAGAGGAAAACAACAGGGAAATCCTGGATTGGCCTGAATCCTCTGACTCGTCAGAACTGGCCCTCAACATTCAAGGACTATCCCTATGGCAAGCACTCTATGCACAGTATAGGGGCTCTTTTTCAGGGGCTAATATGCTTTCTGGTCATTCTTCTTCCAGCAGTTCAGAGTGGAAAGAGATCCTTACACTATGCCTTGCCCAGTGCCCCATGGATGTCCTCTGTCACTATGCTGAGGCTCTCAGGAGGAAGATGCCCCTGCAGGAAAGGTGTCCAGCAGGGGCAGAAGGACCATCCTCCATCTCCCAGAAAGAAGCACAGCCTCTGTCATTCTTGGAAAGCCCACCATTCTATCATTGTTATTGGGAGTCAGGAAAAAATCTGCATGGATTATCAGGGCAGGTGGTAAAGTTACAATGGGGAGAAAAGCACCCCTGATACATTCCTGTGTACTTTCATCCATCCACCCATCCATCCATCCATCTATCTTTCTCTCTATATATATATCTATTTATCCAGGCAAGCAGGCAGGTAGGCAGCCATCTATCTATCCCTCCATCCAGCTATCCAGGCAAGCAGGCAGCCCATCTATTCCCCCAACCATCTATCTATCTATCTATCTATCTATCTATCTATCTATCTATCTATCTATCTATCTATCTATCTATCTATCTATCTATCTACCTATCTATCTATCTATCTATCTATCTATCTATCTATCTATCTATCTATCTATCTATCTATCTATCTTTCTATTTATCCATCCAGGCAAACAGGCAGGTAGGCAGCCATCCGTCTATCCATCCATCCATCCATCCATCCACCCATTCATCTATCTATCCAGGCAAGCAAGTAGGCATCCATCTGTCTATCCAACCACCTATCCAGGTAAGCAGGCCTCCAGCCAGCCAGTCATCTATCCATCCACCCATTCATCCCTGCATCCATACATCTATCCAGGCAAGCAGACAGGTGGGCCTCCATCCATTCATTCAACAGCCATTTATTGAGTGTTTGCTATATGCAAAGTACTGTGCTAGGCTCCATGAAAGTTTCAAAGATAATTAAGACATGTCTCTGCTTTAAGGAACCTTGTCTAGTAAGAGTGTGGCGCAATGGAGTATTGGGTTTAGAATTAGGGTTCCATGGTTCAAATCCAGCTCTGCTACTTCCTGGCAGTGTGACTTTGGGAGAGTCATTTCTCTTTTCTGGGCTTTTGTTTACTCACCTATAAAATGAGGGAATTAAATTAACTCAGAGGTTCTTACCTTTTTGTGTGTCGTGGACCTTCTGGAAGGCTTGTGAAGCCTTGAACAGGATTGTTCAAGAAGTGTTCTCCCATTCATAACTGCAGGAGACGCTGAATTTCACTTAGAGGTTTGTGAAAATAAAGATGTCACTTTTTTCCTTTCCAAGATCTATCCACAGACCCTGGGCCAGGTGGATGGTGCCTTCCTGCTCCAACCCTCTATGACCCAATCAAATCAGATAATTTCTGGGCCTACATTTGGGCTAACCTCTTGGAGGGTGGAGCGGCTCATCCCAGCCATTTGGTGAGGACTCTTGGGCCACAACAACCCATCAAACAAAGACACTAGAGTTAACAACCTGGGTTCAAATCCCTTACTACTTATACGACCTGGGGGATGTCACTGAGCCTCAACTTCCCCTACCATAATATGAGAGCATTGGATTAGCTGATTCTAGAGATATGATTGTATGAAATAAAAATACATTAAATATATTATTTAAGTATAAACACCGCTGACCTTGGAATCAGGTCCTCTCTCTGCCTAGTACTGGCTTGGTGAACTGCCCCAAGGAGCTCCCCAAGACTAATCTGCAGAGCAAGGGAGGATCTGTAGGAAGAAGGAGTGGAATGGCAGGTCCAAAACCTCCCTATAAATCCACAGTGCCTGGCCCCAGGGGGTCTGAGGAGGGTTGATGAGGGTAGGTTCTCTGCCTGGCCAGCCCTCTAACTGGTCTGCTAAACTGATGGGAAAACTGGGCCTGTGGAACCCGCAGTAGGAGGAGTGCCCCACGTGCCTCACGACTGCTACACCGGCCTGTTCAAGATGAACAAGCCGTGCAGGTCAGATGCGGGGGCTTCTTGCACTCCAGGGGCCCTGGACTCACCCACCACTGTCCCAAGCACAAAGCATCTGAAACCTCAGTCCCCCCCTCCAGACTTTCCTAGCACTGTCCCAAGTACGTCCTGTCCCACGATCACTCCAGTTCAGAGAGGGGAGAACCTCAGTGGCCACGGAGCCTGAGCCACACCAGGTTCCCTCCTCCACTAGCTCCTGAGGCACTCTGGGATAGCCCTCCTCTTTCTTCCTGTCATCAGATCTAGACTGACATCTCTGTAACTCCCACAGCTGCTCCTGGTTCTCTCCTCCAAGGCTAATGTCTCCCTCACATGACCATCCTTCGGGTGCTTGGAGAGAGCTCTCGTGTCTGCTCCTGGCTAACCATCCCCCATGGGATGGCGTTATCTGCAGGCCCATCAGCATCCCGGTCGCCCTCCTCTTCACTTCCTCCAGCTTATCCAGTTCTTTTCTAAAATATGGTCCCCAGGTCCACGCCTGACTCTGCCTGCAGTCCAAGATCTCTAGGGCTTTCCCAGTCATCAAGTCACCTGCTGACTCACTGTGAGTCTGATGGTTGCAGGTTCCTGGGCAGTGACAATCCAAAGACCTTCTCTGCCAGCACCAAAGGGCACCAGATTGTAAGTGAATAACTCAGCCTCTTGTTCCCCAGGATTGAGACCAAAAAGGGCCTTGGGTGTCTGGGTCTGGCTTGGGAATCCTTGCTCAGGGTGTGAAGGTTGGCAGAGGAATGAGCACAGGGCTTGAAGTCAGGACAGCCTGGGGTTCAGATCCTCCGTTTGAGATTCACCAGCTGGGTGATCAAGTCTGCGCCCTCCTCCTAACGAGAGTCATAACACCCCTCATGGACGTGGTGAGGACTGAAGTGTTCTCTAACCCCCAAAGTGCTGTCACTGCCAGCCACCGTCATTGGTCTGGGTTGTAGAATAAACGCAGCCACACCTTTCATAGACTGGAAGCTTCCTGAGGACAGGGACCGCCTCACTTGTGTATTTGCATGCCAGCTGCCCCACATGTCATACACTCCAGGAAAGACTTGGCAGACTGAACGGAGACTGGCAGCCTACAGGATGGTAAATTCGCAGCTAGAAGGGCCCTCCGGGGCCATCTCATCCAGCCCCCCCATTTTCCAGAGGAGGAAACTGAGGCCCAGAGAGGTAGAATGGTTTGGCCAAGGTCACACAGCTAGTGTCTGAATTTGAACCCAGATCTCTGACTTCCAATTTGGTGCTCTCTCCACCATTCTGCTCCGCCTTCCTTTGGGTCAGTCTTTTTGGAACAGCAAAGTCCCAACATCTGAATAGATTGTCCGTCATGCATTTCCCACGCCCTCTCTGCCACAGGGCAGTGGAAGTCTCCGCCTCCTGTGCCAGCTATCAAGAGAGTCATGCCTAGTTGGGGTTGTATCTTTGGGAGACATGAGCCTCCCAGGGAGGTCTGGGCCAAATTCTCTTGAAGGTGTTTCTGTCCAGCATGTCTGCCCAGAAATGGGGGGCAGGATAGGGCCCAATGGGGCAATTGGGGTGCACCTGCCCACCCCAGCAGGCCGCCCAATGCTTCTCTCCCCCTCCCTCCACTCCCTAGCTCTACGAGATCCTTGAGAAGACAACATTTGGCCATGAAAGGAGAAGGCTGTTTGGGATACAGCAGCTGTGGTCTGAGAACGTCTTCAACACTGTGTTTCCTCTACATGATGTGAGTCACACCCTTCCTAGCCCCAGCTGCCTGGCTGCCAGTGAATGAACAGATAAATGAATGAATGAATGAATGAATGGATGGATGGATGGATGGATGGATGGACGAATGGATGGATGAATGAATGAATGAATGAGTGAATGAGTGAATGAATAAACGAGTGAAGTGACTGGTGGGTAGATGGCTGAGAAAGAATTTAGTAAGGATTTCTTATATTCCAAGCACTAGGGAATACAAGGACAAAAAAGAGACAGGCCCTGCCCACAAGCAGCTTCCATTCTAATAGAGGAAGGCAGCACATGGAAAGGGAATGTTGGCGGTAGAATGCCAGGGGCAGGGAGTGAAGGAAGGAGTGAAAAAGCAGCAGTAGGCACTTCTCTGTGCAAGGCACCAGAGACAGCAGAGACAAAAGGGATGCCACCCTCTTTCCCGCCCTTCATCTGCTGCCCGTCACCAATGCGCTGTTTCCCGACGAGACGTGTTTGCGCCTCTCTTTCTTTGTATCCCCAGCACCAAGCACAGTGCTGCCATGTCATCAGTGCTTACTAAATGCTTACGACACACAGTAAGCACTTATAAATGCTCACTCTGCTTGACTGGCTGACAGTGCCTGCTCTCAGGGCGCTTACATTCTAATGATGGAAGACAACACTGATGGTAAGAGGTGGCCAGGGCGGGGTGCTTTGGGATATCCTGGGGCCACCGAATGGAGCCGGAGGACAGTTGGCTGGCATGCCTTTTTTGGAAGCCATGCCACTATTGGATTGGACTCAAACAGAATCTTCCAGAGCTTCCGGAACAGAGCTGTGTTAGGGGTGGGACTTGAACCCAGAGCTTCTAAATCTGCTACAATACTGCTTCTTGTCATCCTCATTACTATTATTATTGGCTCCCAAATCACTGGAGAAAAAATGACAGCTCCCGAGGGACATGAGTGCCTAACGTCATTACCTGGGGCCATGAAAATGTGTTCTATGGCAGAGAACATCTGTAGCATTATCTACGAAGGGGCAGGAGGGCGGCCTGACAGCCCTGTTGGGCCCATCTTGACTGCGTGTCTCTGGGCTCAGCCAAACAACGTAATCTCAACTGAATAAATATTTGTTAAATACCTTCAGTGAGGCATTATCTAGGCTCCAGGTATACAAAGATAAAAGGGAAGGAAAAAAGGGAGATAAAATCACCCAGAGCTTCCTATAGTGTTTCTTATGAAAAAGCTAAGAACTCAGGGGTTTCAGCTGGGTAGAGTCATTATTAAAATAAGGTTATTAAGGTGAATACGCAGCTAGCGGGGAACCCACAGTGTCTAGAGAGCTGTATTTAAAATTGGGAAGACCTGAGTTCAAATTCAGACTCAGACACCTACTAACTGTATGACCCTGATCACTTAACCCATCTGCCTCAGTTTCCTTATAAATTGTGCTTGTGTATGTCCTTGCATTTCTGAAGCTAAAGTTCTCCTACACATGTGTTAGCTTAGCACAGTGCCTGGCACACAGTAGCTGCTTAATAAATGTTCATTGATTGATGTGCTGTTCCTTGAAAGTGGGCACCATGTTTTTCCCCTTCTTGGCATCCTCAGCAGATAGCACAATGCCTGGAACACAGTAAGTGCTAAATAAATGCTTGTTGACTGACAGATTTGGGGCCCCACAGAAGATCCCGTGCTCTCTTGGTCCCCTTATAGACAGTCTTAAGGAATAGTCACAGAAGCCGAGATGGAAAAGGTGGAAGGGAGCTCAAAGATTGTCTGAGCCACCCTTTCATTTTACAAATAAGGAAACAGAGGCACAGAGACGCAGCCTTCCCATTCCAGGCCCCAGGGTAAGAAATCCCTGGGAACAGAGAGATCACTGGGGACCCAAGGAAGAGCTATCTCACTGAGACCAGACTGGAGGTAGGGCCAGGCCATGTCCAGTTGTCTGTGAAGTGATGCAATTTTGTTCTACTCAGGAATTCTAGCTCATCACCAGGGCCATTCTTCAGGGCAAGAGGCCTGGGCAAGTCACATTCTGTGCTTAATTCCACAGAAGAGTAAACCTTAATCCCAGAACATTAAATAAATAAATTTTTATAAGTAAAACTGGGTAAAAAAGGACAGTGAACAGGTCTTTAAAGTGAAGATTCACAGAAAGATGTCAATAAAATCATGTAAGTGGAGCACTTTGCACGTTGAAAGCCCTACAGAGAAGTCAGCTTTATTGGTGGCTGAAGTAGATAGGCAGGGGCTGGCCATGGGAGGGGCAGGATATGGAGAAAGAAATGACAGAGTCCAGCCTGCCCTTGTGCATGGAGCACAGGCAGTGAAGTGATCTCCACCTCATCATTAGAGGTAGTGCACTGAGCTTTGGCCTTGCAGTCAAGAAGGACACAGGTTTGAATTCCATCTCTGAGGGTTACTAGCTAGCTGTGTGACCCTGGGTGAGTCACCTAAACTCTCTTGGCCTTCAATTTCCTCATCTATAAAATGAGGGGGCTGGAAGAAATGGCTGAGGTCTCCACCAGCTCTAGACCTGGAATCCTGTATCTTCCCTTATACCCGTAGGTCACAGTGGTTGCTGCCCCCACTTCATCCCCCTTCTGATCTCTCTTAGCACTTTGGCTAGCCCTCTCCTTCACCCTTTGACCATAGTTATTGTGCATACATCCCATCCTCTATTACACTCTAGGCAACTAAAGAGGCAATTTACTGTAGCATGCCCTCTGGGCTGCTCACCAGAGGGCAGCTTCTACTTTGAGGCCCAAGGAAGGCCTTCTGAGTACCTAGTCTTAAAACTGTAGCTTATGAGCCCCCACCAGTGAGCTTCCCCTCAAGAGTCAGCCCGTAGACAGAATTAGCTCAAAGAAAAGTATTTTACTAAGATCAATCAATCGATAAACATATTAAGGACCTACTATGTGCCAGGCACTATGCTAAGCACTAGGGATACAAAAAGAGGCAAAAGACAGTTCCTTCCATCAAGGAGCTTACCTTGTAACGAGGGCATAAGATAATATAGGTAAGAACATTAGCTATAAAACATTCCCCATCCCCATATTCCTGCATTCCCTTTCCCTCAAGTACATACAGTATCCACAGAAAGAGTGAACACAAATTTTGAGTATAATTATAGTGGGACCTAGATATAGGGAATACACATGACTAAGGCAATTCACCCTTCTGTACCTGTAGGGCCTCTATGTCCTTTCTCCATGGAGTTCTTTCTACAGCTCGACTCTCGATTGCCAAGACCAGCTCTCCTTTGAATCCATAGTTAGCATTCTCCCCTGCGGCCAGGAGGCCCATTCCTTGTAGAGGCTACTTCTCTCTGTATGGAGAAAGTATGTCTGATAGAAGAATTTGTGTCTCTTGTCCCACAACTGGGTCTAAAACTCTCATGAATTAATTCTCTCCTTTGGGATATCTCCTACTGACCAAGCCGCTATGCTGCTAGATGTCTTGGTAGATGGGCACGGTGAAGAAGGAAATTCCCCACTCCCTCCTCTACCGCCACTGCCCTCAGGAGTACACACTCCACAATGTTGTTGCTCTAAGCCTAGGTTCATTCGAACTGACCAGCTCTCAAACTGTCTTTTAAAGATTACCTGGGAATTTGGTCAGTCTTTTATCTAACCAATTGCCAGACACCCTTTCTAATTCAATCAAGCAGAAACACTTTAAATTCAATTTTATTTTACTTTCAGTTCCAAATTGTTTTCCTTCCCTTTCCCTCGCTCATCCATTGAGAAAGCAAGAAAAACAGAATCCCTTACAAATATGTATGGCCACATGGCACACAGGGTTGGGGGAGGGGAGAAAAGCAAAAAGAGGAAAGAAACAGAAAAAATGTGCCTCCATCTGCACTCTGAGTCCATCCCTTCTCTGTCTGAAGGTGGGTAGCATATCTCATCACGAGTCCTGTGGAATCACAGTGGGTCGCTGCGTTGACGAAGTTGATTTTCCTTATGATGTTACTGTTACTGTGTACGTTGCTCTCCTGGTTCTGCTCACTTCACTTTGCATCCGTTCACACTGGTCGTCCTGGGCTTTTATGAAGCCATCCCCTTTACTGTTTCGTACCGCACAGCAATCTTCCATCATGTTCATACACTGTCACTTGTTCAGCCATCACCCGCTTGATGGACTTCCCTTCAGCTTCCAAGTCTTTGTCACGTCAAAAAGAGCCGCTCTAAACTTCTTTGCACGTGTGGGTCTTTTTCCTCTTTCTTTCATCTCTGTGTGTTATAGACCTAGTAGCAACATCACCGGGTCAAAGGGTTTGCAGATGCAATAGCTTTTTGGGCATAGTTCCAAATTGCTTTCCAGAACGGTTAGACCGGCTTCACAGCTTTACCAGCAATGCATTCATTAAGGCACCTGTTTTCCCACAGCTCTCCCAACATTCATTATTTTGCCTTTCTGTCATCTTAGCCAATCTGGAAGGTTCAAGATGGTACCTCAGAGTTGTCTGAATGTGCATTTCTCTAATTACTAGTGATTCAGAGCAGCTTTTCATGTGGCTCTCGGTAGCTTGGATGTCTTTCTCTGAAAGCTGCCAATTCATATTCTTTGGCCACTTATCAGTTGGGAATTAGCTCTTATTTGAAGGAGAAACTTGTTCACAGTTCGTTAAGGGTTCAATCAGTCTGACAATGTCTTTACAATCCTACTTCATTTTCTGTGATTTCATTCTGGACTGGAAAGTGGGTTGAAGATCCCCCCCCACCCCATGCCAGTATTGTAAAGAGAGCCCACACTTGGAATCAAGAGACCTGGATCACAACTCAGGCTTGTCGCGAGATAATCCACATGTGTAGTGAGCCTGCCAGTCCTGTGAGTGCTATGGAGAAGCAGAGTATGGGTATCATCTCCAGGCTTTCATCTTCCTGCTCACTCTCCCTGGGATGCCTCCCAGCTGACCGATGGCCTATCTCAAACGTGGTGCCCACAACTGAACACAAGACTTCAGATGTGGGCTGCCAGGACAGAGGACAGTGGGATGGTCACCTCCCTAGCCCTGCACACTGCGCCTCATCTTAATAGAGTCAGCCTAGCCGTTGACTCACATCGAGTTTGCACTCCGCTAAAATTATTCTCTCATCTGCAGACTATATCCTCTTCCCTTTTGGGAAAATCAGGATGTTTGCCTGGGTCCAGTCTTCTCTCCTACTATACCCATTCACATACGCTATGTTACTGCCAAAGTGGATAACTCACCACCCCTATAAGTCCTCCTACCCCTTCCCATCTCTGAGCATTGGCTCATGCCTGGAAATGTCCTGTCCCACCCACCCATCTCTACTGTTAAAAATTTTCCCCTCCTCCAGCACCATAAAATACTATATTCCTATAGTCATTGCTTGCTATTGTCATCAGTGCTCTCTTTCCCTAACTTGCACTTATTTTGTGTTTATTCACACTCTATTTATATAATCACATGCCACCCTATAGAATGTAAACTCCTGGAAAGCAGGAATTGTTTCATTTTGTTGTAATTATTTTTGTGTCCCCAACACCTAGCACGGTACCTGACACAAAGTAAGAAATTAATAAATGCTGATTGATTGATTTCCCAGGTTTGCCAACCATCAGTAATAACTCCCTGGATCTCTTCTAGGACCCAGGGGTCACATTCTATTTTGTTTGTCAGATAGTGGTAACCTGTATACATGTCTTACCTCCTCTGTGGGTGGCTTGCTGGGAGGTGCAGTGTCTTATTTATCCTCTATCTCCCAAGGTGCCTCCTATGTAGTAAGAGCTTAATAAATGCAGTTGTACTGAGTTGAATTGATCGTGGAACCTTTGTTCCTAGGCATTCATCAGAGCCACCTTAGCCTGGCTGGCATCCCATGTCACATTACACATTAACATTCATTCCTGGAGTCACCCGGTGCACGACTCAACTCTTTCTGCCTTTATTAGCATCTTTAAAGGTCACTCACCCATTTTTCTCCTCTTCTGATCTTCCTCCCCAGTCTCACATCACTCACTGGCTAGAGAAATTTCACTCAGCTGTGTAGAAAGACAAGTGCTGCTCCACATTAGAGAACATTCTTCAAATTCCTAATATCTAGCCTTCCAATCATAATGGGCTATGCTGGCCTCAGGTCAATGTCAGATTTTTCAGAGCTCCTAGAGATTGAGATTTCTCTGTCTTCTCCAGGGCCCCTTCCAAATCCCTCTACGGGGACTGGCCCCTAAGGAAATGAATCAACATCAAATCCTCTACCATAACTGGGCCAAGTAGAGCAAATGGATGAAATACCAGTCCCTGGATCATGTCCGAAGGCACTTTGGAGAGAAGATAACCCTCTACTTTGCCTGGCTGGGTGAGTCCAACTCCTTGCACATCTCTGTCTCTCTCCATGGTGATATAAATCTTCATGCCACTCCTTCCTAGGACCCTAGGGTTGAGAGGTGAGTCAGAGAACCACAGAATCAAAGCATTTGTAAGTTGGAAGGGACTTCAGTGGCTTCCTAGAACAACTCATACCCCAAAGGAAAGCCCAAGATAGTCCACCAGCTTCTGCATAGCATGATAAAGTGGAGATAACACTGGTTCTAAATCCTCCCTCTGACACGTCACCTAACTTCTCTGGGCCTCAGTTCCCCTATTGGCAAAATTATAGGGTTGGACTAGATAGCCTTCAAGGTTCCTCCATTGCTTTTCTTTCTTTTTTTAAATATTTTTATTTTTTCAAATATTTCCTCATTACATTTTTTTAAGTTAACAATCTTTTATTTGAAAATTTTGCATTCCAAATTCTCTCCCTCCCTCCCCTTCCCCACCCACCTAGAAGGCAAGTAATATGATATCGATTATACATGTGTAGTCATGAAAAACATTAGCCATCTTGCAAAAGAAAACACACAAACACAAACAAGAAAAATAAAATAAATAAAATTTAAGTCTCTTTCAGTCTCTAGTCAGAATTCATCAGCTCTTTCTGGAGGTGGAAGGCATTTTTCATCATGGGTCCTTTGGAATTGTCTTGTATCATAGCCTTAATCGGAGCAGCTAAGTCATTCACAGTTGATCATTGTACAATGTTGTTGTTACTATGTACAATGTTCTCCTGGTTCTGCTTTCCTCACTTTGCATCAGTTTCAGTTTTTTCTGAAACCGCACTATTGCTCTTTTTTTTGTTGTTTGTTTCTTCTTTCTCGTGGTTTCTCCCTTTAGTTCTAATTCTTCTTTACAACATGACTAATGTGGAAATATATTTAATATGACTGTACATATAGCCTATATTAGATTGCACACCATCTCAGGGAGGAGGGAGCAGAGGGAGGGGGAGAAAATTTAGAACTCAAAATCTTATAGAAGTGAATGTTGAAAACTAAAAACAAATAAAATTTTTAAAAAAGAAGGTTTCATACCTTCCCCAAGGTCCCCTCCCCCAATCCTTCCCCTGTGGTCAGCCTCTCTGAATTGAGGTTGGCCAAGCCTCATTCATTCTGCCTACATCAGAGGGTCCCAGTCCAACAGCTGGAGGGGACCACACAGACCAGCCACCTTTATAGATGAGCAAACCTCGGCTTGTCCAGAGCAATACAGTGAGGAAGCCCCAGACACCTCTGACTCCAAATTTAGCACTCTCTCCTGCCCCATTTGCCTTTGTCTGGCAAACCCCAGCCTGACTGGTGGTTGGGGTCCCACTGGCATGAAAGCGCAGACCAGAGTGTTCTGTTTCGGCAGGGTTGACACCCCCCACTACCAGAAGAGACCTCCAGATCGGCTCCATCTTTGGAGAGTTTCTGGTTGGGCCTCTGGTGGGGGGGGGAGGCACAGGGTGTGCTGTTCTGGGGAAGCAGCCCTCTCCCACCGCCCCCCACTTGCATTACAACCTCGAGCCCAAGCTGATCCCTTTCTTTCTAAAACTCCACTCACTCATTCCTTATCTACCTGACAGTGAACATTTACCTAATCATGAGCCAGACCTGGGATTCCTTTTGGGCTAGTGACCTCCTGGTATGGAAACTCCCTGCACCAGTGCAGGCCAGCCCTGCTTTGCCCCCAGGTCTTTGAGAGTTGCCTAGTGAACTAAGAAGTTAGGGGACTGGCCCAGGGTCCCACAGCCAATAAGTAGGGTCAGATCTAGCTCTCTCTCTACTGGTCCACATTGCCTTTCACTTAATGAACACTACAGGTACTTAGCCAAGTTTGTTTCGAGGCTTAAGCAGAAGGAGCAGAAGCATGCCCTCTCAGACATGGGTTTGTCATGCTTTCCCAGCCCGTGGAGGGCTGGCTTCCTGTCTTCTGGCTTTTTGCATCCCCCCCGATCCCAGCATCCAAATCTTTAACACGTCTGTGCAGGTGCCCTGGTTCTGCTCCTGCTCCGCCGGGTCAGCCCCCGTGAGCCCGGGCTGCTCTCCTCCCTGGCCCCATCGCTCACCTCTCCCCTTCTGGTTCCCAACACAGACCGGCCGTCTCTTTGACAATAGTGGGACCATTTTCCTCAGTGTGTTCATCATGTCTCTGTGGGCGGTGACATTCCTGGAGTACTGGAAACATAGGAGCGCCAGGCTGGTCTATCGCTGGGACTACTCTGACTACAAGGAGATGAGAGAGACCCTTGCTGCCTGGCCTGGCCCAAAGCCGCGGCTGCCCCCTCCCCCATACCCGGGGCTGAATGTGCCCACCGTGGGCTGTGGGGCTCTGTTTCAGGAACGGCCTTGAAGCCATGGCGCCTCTGGTAACTCGGAACCCAATCAACCTAGAAGAGCCATACTTTCCCCAAAAGAATTATTCCCAGTGCGTCTTCATGTCATCCTCCATCATCGTTGCCATGGTAACAGGGCCCCAGGACCCTGGTTCCCCCTAGACCTGGCTACAAGAGGGGTTCTCAACCTAGGTCTCTTAGAGACTATTCTAGCAGATAGTAGTAGATGTGGTCTCCTAGCCCTCTCGGAATTCTCTAATATAACAACAATATTTGTACTGGCCTTTAAAAGTTGGCAAAGCCCCATATATCTATGACCTTCACTTTAGCTCCCTAACAACCCTGGGGCAGGGCACAGAGTGGCTATGATTATGGCCATTTTACAGATGAGGAAACTGGCAGGAAGAGATAAAGTCCACTTAGCAAGTTTGGACTCATGACTTTCTAAGTCCAAGGCCAGCGCTCTATCATTGAGCCATACTGCCTCTCATCCAGCCTGGGAAACCTGGCCACCAGACCCGAGTCCTGACTCTCCCATTTACGGGTTGGGAGAGGGACCTCACCTCGCCAGGCTTCAGTTTTCTCATCTCTAAAATGACAGGGTTGGAATGGAGGATCTCCAGGGTCCCTTGCTGGACCACATCTTTTGTGGGACTATTTTATGGGCAAGTCAGTACCATTAATCCATTTCTACCTGCACACTCTGTGACCTAGATTTCACAGGAGACGTTGAGTTTCACTGAGGATTCAGTCTCTTCATCTATAAGGACATGATGTTGAACTAAATGATCTCTCAGATCTCTTGCAGCCCTAATAGTCTTAGGATCCCGCCTTTGGGGCTCCCTGGCACCCCCAAAGCAGGCCCTGTCCACTACATGTGTGTGGGTGGCACTCACCCCATCCTGATTCCTTCTGCAGGTTGCCTTCATAACATGGCTCCTGACAGCCATCATCCTGTACCAGACAGTGGTCTCCATCTTGGTGTCCAAAGCCACAAATATCTTCCTCCTGAAATGGGTGAGTCTCTTCTGGTTATAATGAGACATTTCTGTGCTCCTTAAGATCCTCTGCTCAAAAATCTGCAGGAGCTCTGTCCTGGCAGCCAAGACCAGTTTAGACTCTTCTGCTGGCATTTGGGTGCTCCATAACCAGGGACCATCCTCAGCAGAGAAGAGGCCAAGAATCAGCATTCCATGTGGTTCAATTCAGAGAAGTGGGGGGTTTCTGGGAAGCCATCATGTCACCAGGAGATCTGGCTTCTGATTTCCTCTTTGCCACTGATGAGCCCTCGTGTGACCTTGGATAATTCATCACCAGAATTGGCTAAGTATTAAGCACTGACTTCATACCAGGCTTTGTGCTAGGGACTAGAAGTTCAAAGAAATATCATTTTTGTCCTCCAGGAACTTAAATTCTATTAGCATTTACAAATTAGAGAGTTTGTTTTTTTTGTTTCTTAATGAGACCTATGAACGCATTGGAGTAGGGAGCATCTGGTGAGGAAATTCTCTCAACCAGTGTAGACCAGCCCGCTTTCTACAGCTGGACACTGAGGGGTGGAGGGACTTGGCCAGGGTCAAGCAGCCAGTGCATGGCAGAGGTTGGCTTGGACCCTGGCACTCCCCCAGGCTCTCCCATGATAAATTCACAGAAAACAAATTCCAGGTGATTTGGGGTACGAGGATTCAGAAAGGCCTCTGTAGGAGGCGGTGCTCAAGCTGGACTTTGGTCAGATCTATGAGTAAGGAGAATCACTTTGGCAGCTGTACAGAGGGACAGGAAATCAGCTAGAAGGCTGTGAGTCAGAGGACCCGGGTGCGAATCTGGATGTGCCATTTAGTAGCTGAAGGATCTTGGTCAAGTTCTTTCTGCTCCCTGGACCTCAGTTTCCTCATCTGTAAAATGAGGAGATTGGACTCAATGGTCTTTTAAAGTTCCTTCTAGCTCTGAATCTATGATTCCATAGATTGGTATAAACAGTTACACACCTTTGTGTCTTCTCCTGCTAACCCGTGCGCTGTATGAGGGCAGAGACACCCAGCTTACCTAAATGTTATGTTCTCCCCAACACTCTGCACAGGAGGGGCTGAATGAATGAATGAATGAATGAATGAATGAAGCCACTTTGGGCATGGCTGTGACTCACCAGCCTTTTTCTTCCCTTTGGGCATCTCGGAGTGCCCTCTGCACTAACTCCATCATGAATCTTTCCTTCCTCATCCTTCTTGACAAAATCTACATCCCAATGGCGTATGCTCTGACCAGTTAGGATAAGTGGTAGCTTCCAAGGAGTGGGAAGAGCAGGAGTCCCATGGGAAGCAGGGAGGAGGAGGTGCTGTGCTGCTAATTCCAGGGAAGCATCTAATGCCTGGCACATAGTAAGTGCTTAATAAATGCTTGTTTCCTTCCTGCCTGCCTTTCTATCCTTTCCCATCTATCATAGATTCAAGGTTCTCTCCCCAGCTCACCAACTTCCTTTTTTTTTATTCTTTTCTTTTTTTTTTGTGAGGCAGTCAGGGTTAAGTGACTTGCCCAGGGTCATATAGCTAGCAAGTTTCAAGTGTCAGAGGCCAGATTTGAACTCAGGTCCTCCTGACTCCAAGGCCAGAGTTATATCTACTGCGCCACTTAGCTCCCCACCAACTTCCTTCTTAAACCACAGCACCCAGAACTGAACTCGACTCTCCAGATGAGGTTGGACTAGGGCAGACTACAACAGGATGGAAGCCATGGCCTTCTTCCTGTGGCCCAAGGTTGTATTAGCTGCTCTTGCTTAGCATCGCATGGCTGACTCACACGGAGTTGGAGGTCCACTAGAACCCCCAGAGCTTTTTCAGAACAATGCTGTCTAACCATGCCCCTCTCCACCCCATATTCCTAAAGTTGGTTTTTCGTACCCAAGCTCAAGCCTTTGCATTTATCTCTATCAGTCTGAGTAGGTTCAGCTCATGGCTCTAGCCTGGTGAAGTCGCTGCTGGCTCTGGGTTCTCTGCCAGTCTGATGGGCAAACCATCGATGCCGTTTCCGGGTCTTTGATGAAAACGTCCGATCACACAGAAGACATCTGTGGAGCCACCGCTGTACTCAGTCCTGGGGTACAGAGTCCAAAAATGGCTCAGTCTCTGCCCTCCAGCTGCTTCCAATCTTGTATTTGTTTGATAAATTCTTCTGTGCTCAGCTGCTGGGTTAGGACGGCATCCCAGACCTAAGCCCCCAGATTTAGGCCTCTCAGCCCCTTCATTTTACAGATGAGGAAACTGAGGCTCAGAGAGGCGCAGGGACTGCCCAAGGTCACACAGCTTAGAGTTGGGATGTACGATTCTGAACTGTTGGGGTTTTGGTTTTGTATTCCCAGCACCCATCTTGGCCTCTGGCATGTAGTAGGAGGAGGAGGAGGAGGAGGAAGAGTTGTAGTGGCAGCAGCAGCAGTAGTAGTGGCAGCTAGCATTTATATTGCACCTACTATGTGCAGGGCCCTGTGCTAAGCACTTTACAAATATTATCTTATTTGGCCTCACAACAACCCTGGGAGGGAGGTGTTATTATCATAACCTCCGTTTTACAGCTGACAAAACTGAGGTAGATGGTGGTTAAGTGACTTATCCAGAGTCACACAGCTAATAAGTGTCTAAGGTTGGACTTGATCTCAGGTCTACCTGACTCAAGGAAGGCAGCAATATTTTTAAGCACCTTCTATATTCCAGGCATTGTGCTAAGTGCTTTATATCATTTGATCTCCCCAACAATCCTGGGAGGTGCTAGTATGATCCCCATTTTACAGATGAGGAAACCAAGGCAGACAGAGGTTAAGTGACTTGCTCAGGGTCACATGGCTAGGAAGTGTCTCAGTCAGGATTTGAACTCAGGTCTTTCTGACTGTAGGCTCAGGCATTATTCCATCTCACAAAGTGATTGATTGGTTGATTGAAAGGTCAACTCAAAAGCCATCTCCTTCCTGATGTCCCTAGTTGTTAGCGTTTTTTTTTCTCTCTCTCTCTTTCTCACACACACACACATTACATTTACTTTCTATTTATTTACTGTATATTTGTCTATGTCCACGCCCTTTGATGGAAAGGACTGCTTTTGTTTCTCTCTTGTGTCTCTGGGTGCCTCGCACAGTGCCTGGGACATGCAGAGGTCACAAAAATCAACTTCAGAAATATGGGGTGGAGAGGGGCATGGTTAGACAGCAGTTGTTCTGAAAAAGCTCTGGGGGTTCTAGTGGACCTCCAACTCCGTGTGAGTCAGCCATGCGATGCTAAGCAAGAGCAGCTAATACAACCTTGGGCCACAGGAAGAAGGCCATGGCTTCCATCCTGTTGTAGTCTGCCCTAGTCCAACCTCATCTGGAGAGTCGAGTTCAGTTCTGGGTGCTGTGGTTTAAGAAGGAAGTTGGTGGGGCAGCTAGGTGGCAAAGCAGATATAGCTCTGGCCTTGGAGTCAGGAGGACCCGAGTTCAAATCTGGCCTTGGACAAGTGTTTGTACAGACGTGACCTGAGATGCACGGAGGACTGCTCTTAATGTCATGACGAAGGAGAATGCTTTAACAGCTTCTTTTTATCTAACAGCTTCTTTTTATCTAAAAGATCATGACTCTCTTTGTTTTTGCATCCCTTTTACTTCCCAGTACAACCCTCTTCATGCCCTTCCCCAGAGAGCTAGCTCTGGAACAAAGAATGAAAAGGGAGAAAAACCAGGGTCAGCCAGATTACCCAGTGCCCCAAATCTGCTAGTGTAGATGACTCCCCAGAGCCAGAGCTCCTGACCTGTGTTCACGGGGTCTTTTTCAAACAAATTTAAGATCCACAATTTAAAAAAAAAAACCTGCTCACTTTGCTGGGGGCAGGGGAGGGGGAAGATTGGCCTCGGGGTCTCACCCATGTAAGGTGTCCCCACTATGGAAACCCCTTCAGCTGATGCAGAGCAGCACGTCTCCTGTGCCTGAAGGATTTTAGAGTTTGTCTGGGGCATTCAGACGTTCTCCAAGCCAGAGAGACTGAGGGGCTCCGGGCCACACAACTCAAGTGGGTCGAGGCAAGACTGGAGCTCAGTTCTTCTGGCCCTAATGCAGGCCCTCTCTCCACTACACCATATGGCCTCTGCTGCTTGATCTCTGAAAAGCGAGTTCTTTCAGGGAGGTGGCAGACCTGCTAGCTCAGGCATTACTAGAAGTTGGTAACATCTGCCCTTTTAACCAAGGTCCTACTTCTAACTATAACCTTGCTGTATGGCCCTCCCCTCTCTGTGCCTCAGTTTCCCCACCTCTAGAATAAGCAGGTTGGCCTAGCCGGTTTCCCAAATTCAGCGTTCTATGCATAGTGATTGGGTGGGGGGAGGGACAGCGAAAAAGTATTTGGGGGAGAGCCCAGATTTCAGTGACATTGTGTTTGTGTTTTCCTTTGCCTCAGAAATGCACAAAATCCAGTCCAAGTACGAAGATGCTTTTGTTTTGAATTTTTGTATTTTCCAGTTTGTCAGTATCCACTCCTTTCTGATCTGCATCGCCTTCTTCAAGGGGAGGTCAGCTCAGACACACTTCATTCTGCTTTTCTCATTCCTAAGTCAGGTGGGATGATGAGGAGGGAGCCCAGGGACCAGCTGTCTCCTTCACTGGTACCCCCACACTATCAAGAGTCAGCAAGGCCCCCAGCATGCTGGGAGTACCCTCTGTGTGGTGGACTTACAGACTAGGACAGACAAGAGGCCCCCAGGATGGGCAGCTTTCCGTGGAATCAAAGGACCTGGGTCCAGACCCCACCTCTGGCTTACTCTTCTTGTAAAGCACCCATCCCTCTGGGCCTCAGGTATCTTATCTGTGAAAATGAGGCCCCTGTGGTCCCTCCCATCTGGAAATCAATGATCCCATGGTTCACACTGATGAGATCACAGATCCATTGGAATAGTAGAGAATTTGAATGATTTAGCAATTACCAAGTTTCTTTCCTTCCAGACTATAGCAAAATGCTCTGGAAGCCGCACACAGTAGGAGGACACCACATTGGGCTTGGAACATTAAACACCTATTATGTGCCAGGCAGCCTACTGAGCACTAAGTCCCACCCCTCACTTCAGTCTCAGTTTCCTTCTCTGTGACCTCTTTCTCTATCATAAGGTTGTTTTGAGGTTAAGATGAGATTCTGTGCTTGTGAATCATAAAACACTATATAAATGGGAGCCATCATTATTCAGTTCATATAGTTAATGTTTTGACCCAGGTGACTCCCCCAGTAGATTCTAAGTTCCTTGAGGGTGCTTTCATTTTTGTGTGAATCCTCAGCACCAAGGACAAGGCCTGGTCCTTAGGAGGTGACTATTAAATGTTTGTCCTTAAATTCCTAGATTAGATTTACAACTGGATGAGACCTTAGAATGAATGAAATATTTATTAAGTACTTGTGGACCAAGCACTGTGCTAAGCCTTGGAAATACAAATGGAAAGTTTGGTAAGCCAGTCCTCCTTCTCCAGGAGAAAGGTTTCCACCATTATGGAAGGTTTTAGCTGCAAGTCAGATGAGAAGATCCCATATTCCTTAGGGCACAGCCAAAGCAGATGGTGAGACCATTTCAGCTGATTAGGGCACTGCCATTTCCTGATATTCAACACCTTCACTTTAAAGATGAAGAAACTGAGGCTGAGAGGGGATGGGTGCCCAACATCACCCAACCACTGGTATGTGCCAGAGACAGGACTCGAACTCAGGTCTCCTGCTGCAAATCCAACTCTCTATCCAGTACACCAAGCTGCCCCTCAGTTGGCATGGCATTATTTAATAATTCCAAGAATGGGTCATTTCCATAGCATTCTGAAATTTGCAAAGCCCTTTATGTTCGTTATGTGTGACCTAGGGAAAGTCATTTTACTCTCTGGACCTTTGAAATGAGGAGATTGGGCTGGCTGGCCACAGGGGTCCCCTGTAGCTGCAGAGCCAGGATCCCATGGCCTAAGGATCTCATTGGAATCTCACAGCACCCCTGGAAGGCTGGTGGTACTCACCTCTTCCATCCATCCATGACTACCCACCCTGGGCAGCTCCTGCCCACATCCTGCTATAAATTCGCCACTGGGGGTCCATTAAAGAGGGGTGCTAGAGGGACTGTTATTCCTATTTTCAGATGAGGAAACTGAGGCTCAGAATTTAAGTGACTTGCCCAGAGTCTCCGATACTTGCTAGTGAAGGGAATGTGAACTTACGTCTTCCCGAATCCAAGTCTTTTAACTGCCTCACCAGCCTGTATGAAGGAGGGAGGATGTTTTCCCAGCATCATTAGCAGAGAAGATCAACTTGATCAGGTATGTAATTTTACTAATGAGACAGAATTGGAGAGAACCCAGGACTGCAATGGCCAGCCAGTGTCTGGGAATCACCAGGAGCCTCTTGGTAAATCTGGACCAAATTACCAGTGAAGTCCATACCTGTTTCATAATATCTATCACAAGAATTGCACCCAATTCCTGAATTAGGGACTCCTAGACCTGCCAACCCCAGACCGCCTTGGGGACTGGGGGACCTTCAAGAGACAGTGAGTAATAATCCTGCCCAGCAGATGTCTGGGAAGTCTCAGTGGTGGGAGCTCTGCGTGCCATGCTTCAGCACCCATCTCTCAGTGAAAGCAGCCTGAGAAGTCCCTCAGGAAAGTGGGATGGGCAGCTGGGTCAGAACAATCAGCCCCTTAGGCATCTCGAACAAATGAGGACATGGACACACAGCAACCACCTCCAGAAATCCTGGGAAGTTTGCAGTTTGGGAAGACCTCTGCCCTCTCCTGAAGAGGCCCCACGGAATAAATAGTGCTATTCAGTTCTTCAAAGGATGCTCACAGGGAGCCCCCGGGGATCCTCAGATGGTCCTGGAAGGGTATCTGAACACAGTCAGTCTTAGGCATAGGCAAAGAAGGCAGCTGCCTACATACTAGCCTGGGTTCTCCTAAATCTCTCTGCCATTCACCTTCCACAGCGCCAGACATTCCAACAGAGAGAGAGCTGTTTATGCGAGCGAAGAAGTCCCTTTTTCCTGGCTAGATGCCAACACCCCTGGGAGGAGGAAAAACACAGTCCCAGGCTTGGAAACATTGCTTTCCTTCATGAGGCAGAAGGCTGGCTGGTTCCTCTGAGCAGCTCAGACCTCCAGGAGTTCCCTCCAGGGAGGGAGTGATGAGGACAGGCAGAAAATTCAGAAGAGGGAGGGAGGGAGAGGCATACCGAAAGTGAGCCTTCTCCCTTTGCTCTGTTGCTCCAAGAATGGAGACTGACCACTTAGTAGTTGAATAATCATCGATGTTCTTCAGATTTTTAGGTTACCCAGGAAACTAGCGTACCTCCTTCGGAATTCAAAATGAAAATGTGCATATATGCCAGGAAATATTAAATGGGGGTGGGGGTGGAGGCAGAGCATATGATCACAGCTTTGAAGCCAACAAGGCCCTGGGAGACTCTTTTGTTTCCCCTTCTCATCTCACCTCAGTTTCTCCATCTGTAAAATGGGTATAATAATAGCATCTACCTCCCAGGGTTGCTGTGAGGATCAAATGAAATAATATTCATAGAGGGCTTAGCAGAGTGCCCAACACACAGTAGGTACTCTATAAATGCTAGTTATCATTATTATTATGATGATCTTATCTCTGAGTGCCTTGAAATGACTTCTCAAAAGCAGAGGAGCCTCCATGTACGTTCAAGGTTCCTTTTCTTATCTGTAGCAACCTGTAAGATGGCCCAGGTCACCACGGCTTCTGAGCCCCCTGTCATCTCCACATCATCAGTTTTGATTCTAAAATTCAGGCCAGGCTCCTCTCAAATGGGGTAAGTAAAAAAACAAAACAAAACCCAAAACTTTTGGTGAGGAAAGTGCTCCTGAAGAAGTGAGATGCTGATGAGGCCCACAATATCCTGGGAGTCAGTACTTTGTACCCCTTCCTGGCTCTAAGATCTCCTCCTGGGCATTGGCTGAGTGAGGGGCCACTGCAATGGATTTAAAATCCTAAAAACTGGGTTTGAATCCTGGCCCTGTTATTTACTAGCTAGGGGACCTTAGGCAAACCACTTCACCTCCAAGGGCCTCTGTTTTCCCATATGTAAAATGGACCTAATGCCATCTGCCTTGACTATCTAAAGGCTTGTTGGGAGAATGAAATGAAAGAATGCATACATGTACACATTTTGCAAGCAGAAAATACCATATAACGCATTAGATATTGTCATTACAAATTGTCTAACACCTCTTTCCCTAAATTAGAGGAATTTCTGTGTCTCAGAATTCAACTCCTACACCTTAAATCCCTCCTTCTTTCTTTTAAAAATACATGCTTAATGTCCAATAGAGCTGGGCTATAATTTAAAACTTTACCAGTGTGTGTTTCATCTGACACATGAGATATTCTGGTCTGAGAATTCCTTCAGTTTGGAGGAGGAGGAGGAGGAGAAGAAGAAGATGAAAATAAAGATTCTTCATTCACATCCTAGTTTATAGTTTTTCACAGTAAGATTACTTAAAACAAGGCCTACCTGTAAATGACTATGGTCCCTGCTTCTTCATCGAGTCCTGCTTTCCTAATCAGGAGCCTGGCCAAGAAAGGGGCTGGGGGTAGAAGTCCAAAAAGGTCCGTGTGTCTATTTCTGGCTAAGTACATTGCAAAGCTAATTGTAAACCTTTGATTATCCTTTTTGTCCATTTCCCACACATCTTCAGTCCTACATTCACAGAGATGATTCAGGGTGCACTATATGCCGTTGCTCTGGAATAGAGCCTGTAAAATCCCTTTGTGGCCCTGGTTTTCCAGGCACTGGTAGTTTGGAGGGAAGGGGCTTTCCTTAATATCAAACGACTTGGGTTCCTTTGGTACTACTTTACAAACCTTTTTAATGATGAAGGTGAAGATGAGATCTGGCATGTCACGTTGTAGACAGGGTACCAGGACTTAGGTGCTCACGGAAAGGGCTTCCAGGGCAATGAGGGAGGCAGGGAGGCCCCAGGCAGGGGCCAAAGTGGGAGAATGAGCAGACGCACTGACAGCCTCCTCCTGCTTGCTTCCATCCCTCATGCTAACCTGCCCATTCTCTCCCACATGGTGCATTCATGGTGGCTGTCTTGCCGAACTTGCCCAGGAAATGCTGGTCATCACGACGGGGAAACAGATCTTGTGCAAGCTGTTGGAAATTCTCCTCCCGTGAGCAGCGCCTAGAATGACAGCTGGAGCGTCAGGCTTGGAGTCAGGAAGACTCATGTTCAAATCTCCCCTCCAGCATTTGCTGCCATGTGACCTCAGTCGGGTCATTTGCCATTTCGGTTTCCTTGTCTATGAAATGAAAGAGCTGGAGTAAATTATCTCCAACATTCTGTAATTCTGAGCAACAGGCCTGATTTAGGCCTAGAAAGCAAAGGATGGCCCGCATTGTCCCTTAACTCCAGCACTACGGACATCCTGCTCTCGCCTCACCAGTGCTAGGGGCTCATCCAGAGAACCCATCATCTGGACCTCACTACTCTAACGGGACTTGTCCAGAATACTGAAGATTTACTTCACAAAGTGTTTTCCATACCTCGTCTCATCTGATTCTCATAACACTCCTGTGTGGTGGTGCTACTGGTATTAGTCTCCCCATTTGACAGATGAGAAAACTGAGGCACAGAGAAGACGGACTCACCTGGGACCTCACAACTAAAGATGTGTCAGACCTGGCATACTGTACCCACTGGTATGGCCTTCCAGAGCCCAAAGGCACCTCCACCTTCTGTGACACAACAGAAGAGGGTGACAGGGACAGGAGATACTCATCACTGATGACTTCTGCTTGCCTGGATAGATGGTGGGGGTACTGGAAGGCAGACTGGCTTTGGGTCAGAGGATCAGGACTTGAGAAGCGGCCCCGCAGCCTCAGGTGAGGTGCCTGACCTCTCTGCCCCATGACTTCCCTTGCCAATGCTTTGATAGAGTTTGGATTCATCACCATTTTTGTGGCTGCCTGCCCGCTTGCGCCGCTGTTTGCCCTCCTCAACAATCGGCTCGAGATGCATCTTCATGCCCACAAGTTCGTCCAGCGGTACCGGTGCCCCGTGGCACAAAAAGCCCACAGCGTTGGCATCTGGTTTTGTCTCCTGCAGGTCATGACCCATGTGGCTGTTTTCAGTAAGGTGAGTAGCTCTGGGGTCTGAGGGGGATAGAGGATAGAGTCGGGGGATGAGGGGAAAGGGGCTCCAGACCAACCCTTGTGATTAGCTGTGACAGGCCAGGGAATGATCTCTTAGAAGCGGTGGAGGGCAGGAAAGGCATGAGGGTGACTCCTCTGGTGAACGGGACAATTAACTCATTCCCCCGGGCAACCAAGGACTGCTCACTGGGCTGCAGGTTCACAAAGGGGCCGTGAGTAGCCTCAGGGTGTTTTTGAGGATCTTCTGGCCTTTACATCCCAGAGGGAGCTCCTTCGGTCTCGAGTCCTGATCCTGAGCTAACCCTCCATGCTCCTGACTGACTCTTTGCAGAGCTAAATTAGGAGCAACATTTCTGGTGAACTGGGCCCACGTGAATGCAAAAGTATTCATTAAGCACTTTCTAAAAGCCAGGCACTGCACTGACTGTGCCAAGGGCTGGGGAACCGGAGAGAACAAGAGAAGGTCTGTGCCCTCCAGGAAGCAAAGATCTCACCCCGTCAGCAGAGATGCCCTTGCACCCGTGGCCTGGGAGCTGCCCCTCCACGTGCTGGAAGTCTCCCCGTGGTGCCTCTAGACTCAAGTCCCCCTCCTCTTCCAGAACAATAACCGTGAACCACCTTGTGAACCCGGCAGGAGTGTGTTGCAGCTCACTGGCATCTGCCACCCGCCTCTCCTCACTCTCTGGGTCTAGCTTTGACAGACGGCCGTGTCTGGGGCGGGGGTGCCTCCTGGCCTCTGGTCTCCCCCCACTCAATTCCAGCCTCCACTCAGCTGCCAGAGTGCTTTTTCTAAAGCTAAACCTGACCACAATCCTCACTGGCACAATAAAAATTCAGCAGCCAATGTCCAAGCCTCCAGGATAAATACCATCCTCGGCTTGGTACTGAAAGCGCTTCCCCACTTGCCCCCTTCCTGCCTCTTCCATCTTCTTACCCTTTAGCCCCCTCCACAGGGTCTACGATCCTGTCATGCTGGCCAACAGGACTTTTTATCTCCACCTCTTAGCACCCTCGGCTTCCTTCAAAACTTAGCTCAAGCAAATGCCGCCCTCTACATGAAACCTTTCTGTCTCTATATCCCCAGCACCTGGCACAGGGCCTGTCCAAGAGTGGGCACCAAATAAATGCTTTCTGAACTGAATCATCCAAGATCCCTGAGGGAGGGGAGAAGCAGGATTGGGAGGAGAACCCAGATCCTCTAACTCGCCCTTCCCATCGTGCCACATCATACAGGTGCTGGCCCTTGAGTTTGATAAGACACTCAGGATTCTGCTGCCTTGAACAGTCTGAGGTGGATTGTAAATAAAACCCCAGGGGAAAAAAGTGAAAAGGGATCCCTGTGACCTAGTGCAGTCAGAGTAGAGCAATCAGCCTCAGACGGGCAACTCCACCCATGGCTGAGCTCACAGAACAGAAGTGTGACAGCACCAGCACTGGCGAGGCCAACGTGTGGAGAAGAAGCTGCCATGATGGAAAGGGCCTGCTGCCTTTGCCCTACGCCTGAAAGCAGGTGAGAAGCCTCAGTGCCTGTGGCTGAGATGCTGCTGCCTCCCTTCCAGGCCCTCCTTATCCCCTTCACCTCTGACTTCCTGCAAAGGACCTATGAGCAGCACATCCAGTCTAACGACCTCCGAGGCCACATCAGCTTTACCCTGACATGGGCCCCCAAGGCGGCTGTCTCCAAATACAAGGACACATGCAGGTGAGGCAGGCTTGGGGCACGCTTAGCGTCTTCACTGGGGTAGCACTGGCTCCTGTTCACTTGTGAAGAAGCAGACTAGATGTAACACAGAAAGGAGGGGAGGACTCCGGCCAAACACAGAGAGGGGAGAGTGGACAACCTCTAATTACTCCTTCCTCCTCTGTGATTCCAGAAGTCACTCCTTTGACTTGGAAAGGAGGCTCCCCTCTACAGCTGACTTCCACCTCCTCCATTTTTCTCTTGGATGTACTGATTTGTCTATATTGTCTCTTCTCTTTTGTTAGAAGGTAAATTCCTTTTGCTTTAAAAGAATCTCTCCAGCACTTAGCACAATGGCTGGCACTTAGCAAAGACATAATAAATTGGGAGTGGATTGGATTCCTCTAGAGATTTTGTTACAAGATCAAAGTGTGAGGAGACAGACACGGCATAGGCAGCAGTGTCTCAGTGACCACCAAACTGCATTCTGCCCATCTGGCCCCAGCTGGAATGCTGTGTTCAGTGTGGGGATAAAGAGAACCCAGAGGCACATGACCAGAAAGGTGAAGGGCCTGGATACCCTCCCATGTGAAGAATTGGTTGAGGCTGGGATGTTACAGTGGCAGGTCAAATCAGAAAGGCCTGAATTCAAATCTTGCCTCAGACATATACTAGGTATGTGTCATGGAAGGGGAAACTCACTTAGCCATTCCCATCCTCATATTTCTCACCTGTAAAATAAGGGATGCTGGATCTAAAGTCAAGATGACTCATCTTCCTGAGTTCAAACCTAGGGTCAGACACTTCCTAGCTGTGTGACCCTGGGCAAGTCACTTAACCCTGTTTGCCTCAGTTTCCTCATCTGTCAAATGAGCTGGAGAAGGAAATGACAAGGATCTTTGCCAAAAAAAACCCCAATGGAGTCACAAAGAGTCAGACATGACAGGATCCCTGCTCTCAAGGGGCTCACATTCTAACAGGGAGACACCCTGCAAACCACCATGTACAAAAAGCCGTCAGGGATGAGATTTTGGACTCGCTCTGTTTCACGGGACTGAACTAGAAGCTGCAATGAGGGTGTTGGGAAACCCTCCCCACCATTAGAGCCATCAGTGATTAGAGGAGAATGGGAGTGGTTGGGTCCCCACTCAATGGAGGTCTTAATGTGAAAGCTGGATGACAGGTCTTGTGGTGGGGACTGAGCCATAGTGTACCCAGGAGCCATTTAAAATCAAACAAAACCTGGCCCTTAGGGCTTTCTCACACATCAGGAGCTCTTCTAGAAAACTAGTGATTGGCCTAACACAAAGCCCCTCTGGAGCAGTGGAGGCAGACCTAGCCTATTCTGCCCTGCCCAAATTAGGATCTTAGCTCCCAAAATAAAATGGCTTCAGATACCATCTAGTCTAAACTCCTCACCTTGCAGATGAGGACGCTGAGGCCCAAAGAAGCGTGACATCCTGTAGGAATGTCTCTGTGAACCCACAGAGTCTGTGACACACCTGCCCCATGGGCCGCTAATCCTGGCCAGAACCAAGGAAGATGCCAAGTTTGGCTTCCTCGTCCTCACTGTCCCCTTTCTTTGCTTCTTTATATCAAACAAGATGAGGAATGGGAAGAGCTTCGTGAGCCTCCTAGGGCTGCGCTAACATAACTTGTCACTGCCATTTGCTTTTGAGGTCTCAAGCTTTCAGAGGAGATGGTCAGCATTCTTTTACCTTCTGGAACCTTCTGGCCATCTGTCTGGCCTTCATCATTGTGTCTGAAGTACCACCTGTTACCTGCCATTAGCCTTGGCCACTGAGGTCTTTCCTGCCCCGGGCCCTCGCTGGGCATCGGGCTGCAGCCTCTCAGACCGAGCCCTGCTGCCCCTACAGCTCATGGAGCATAGCCTTCCTCCTACCCCTGCCATGCAGAATCTGGGCAGAAGGAGCCCTTTTCTCCACCCCATCTTTTGATCCTCCTCAGCCTGGCCTCCTCACTTCCAACCTGTTTTTTGCCCAGTAGCACGTCATCTTCTCCATGGCCTGACTGATCAATGCCATGGCGCCCGACAGCCCAGCATCAGTGGAAGTCAAAGTGAAGCCGGAATACTACCTAGCCAAGCAAGCCCTGGCTGACCACAAGGTGACTCATGGGACCGAGCCCTTCCCCGGCAGCACCCTCAGTCCTGTAGCTCTCCTGGCCTAGACATGGCAGTGGGTGCCCAGAAAGGAGGAGGGTCTTTAACTCTCCTGGGCCATCCTCCAGAGCCGTGCTTTCCCTGATGACCCTCCCCTCCCCAGGGAGGAAGGTGGCAGCTAAACCCCTCATACAGAGGGTGTTGGAGAGCCCTGGGTTTGAATCCCACCTCAGGCTCCTCCTAGCTGTGTGAGCCTAGGTTTCACCTCATCTTAGCTGGGGTTTCATCTGCAAAACAAGGGGGTTGACGGTGCTGGACGGTAAGGTCCCTTCCAGATCTCCCTCTGTGATCCTCCTCCTCCCCTCACCTGCCAGGGCACAGGGCACTCAGGCCTACTCAGGCCAGCTCCCTTCCCCACCCCGAGGGCACCTTCTAGCTGAGGCCACTCTCTTCTTCAGACTGGCTGACAGACTCAATGCTGTGAGTTTTGTGGAACTTCCTTCCTTACATTCTCTGACCTGATCCTTGACACGAGAAAAGCATTCATTTCGGTAGGGCTTTTCATGACTTTTGAGGATAAAGAGTCCTGTCCACATTGAGAACTTAGAGTCTGAACCTCCCCAAACTCAAAGGGAGACAGACAAAGGCTCAGCTTTCACCTGTGCCTCTATCAGCACCCAGGGACATCCAGAGGAGCGGGCATCTCACCTCTTGTGTCCACCGGGCTTTGGGGGAGGGAAGAGTCTGGTGATCATTTTATTCCCATTTCACACACAGAAGAAAAGTCAGGGACTGCTCCAAGTCCTAGTGAGTGTCCATCACAGGACCCGGGTTCCAAGACTACCTTGGCTGCTCACTAGCTGTGTGACCTTGAGCAAGTCCCCCCACTTTTCTGAATCTCAGTTTCCCCTCCCCCATACAGTGAGGGAGTTGGTCTCGATGGCCTGAGGCGTTCTAGGCCTCAATGGGTGATCCCATGACTTTTCTATGTATCAGAGCTAGGATCTAGACCACCACCGAGTGACACATTAAAACTTGGCACAGGAGAGGAAGGAAACCCCAGAACATTCCAAGACACCGAGGATTTCTTTTCAACTGGCTTATAGCTTGTAGGTTCTGTTTTCTTCCCTGGGCCCTTTTGATTTTTAATTGGGACATCTGTCCTTTTCCAATCTTGCGGCAGCTCTTATGTTTTCCGCAGTTTTTCAACCACCGGCGACAGCGTCTCAGCAATCAGAGGCAGCTGGGTAATGTTGCTCATAGAATGTTGACCTTGGCAGTTGGGAAGACCCAAATGCAAATCCAACCTCAAACACTTACTAGCTTTGTGACCCCAGGTAAACCACATAACCTGCCTGCCTTAGCTTCCTCATCTGTAAGATGAGGACGTTAATAGCACCCACCTCCCAGGGTTTTCACGAGGATCAAACGACCTCATATTTATAAAGTGCTTTGCAAGCCTTAAAGCACTCCAGAAATGTTTGCTACTGTCATTTCAGTCCCCTGACATGGTGGTCATGGAGCTGAGGTGACATGAAGCCAGCAGGGCCACACGGCGATGTCTTCACATCTCCTTCCTTATCTTGGTTACCCATTCCCTGCTAGACAGTCTTGTCATTTCCAATGGGACAGACATTTCTCTGCATTGGCAGAGAAAAGGGAAAGAAAATCAAGCTGTCCTGCCTTCACTCCCTTGGAATGGCCCAACCCATCCCAAGCAAATCATCCCCTTCTCTGATAGCACAAAGAAAACACTCTTATTTTTCTTTCTCTTCAGAATCTAATTCTTGAGCTCCTCCCACCTTTCCTGGGCCTATTCCCCTGCAGAATTTTAGTCCATGGGGTGGATGCTACCTATCCTTTCCTCTGAGCCTTTTGAAATCTAAAATCCAGGGTGCAGGTTAGACCACATGTAACTGAATTTCCTCTATTACAAATTCTAAGAAGAAATGGCACTCTCCAAGACACTTCCCATCATTTCTTCACCAGGAGTCAACTCCCTCCATTGACTGAGAATCAGACCCAGAATAAGTGACCCCCATGGGTTCCTTCACTTTTTTGAAGGTGATTATAATTAAGGATCAGGAAGCTATTAACCACTCTGTTTTTGGCAGAGAGTGCCCACCAGCAGATATCTGGATGACTGAACCCCGCCCCACCGCCATGCTACTACAGCATGTCTGGATGACTGAAGGCCCTCATCCCTGCTACATCATGCCTCCTTGCTAGGCTTACAATCTGCCTCCCAAACTCATCTATTTCCTCTCTCCGTCCAAGTGATCTATACCATCCGCCAATTGCAAAACCGCTTGCTCCTCCCTTTACTGACCTTATGCAAGCTTTCCCCATCAGATTCCACAGGAGTACCTCAAGATACAAAGCTGACTTCCCACACTCAGCCCTTCCTTCACCTGTCCTACTTCTTTTCAATGAGGTACGCCCATCCAAAACCGAGTTCCAGTCCTTCGTTCATCCCACCAAGTCTTCTCGAGAGCCCTGAGCTCAAATGTCACTCCGAGTTCGCTGCCTAAACTTGGGGCATTTTCGCAGACTTCCAGGCCAGGGGTTTTATCTCCTGTGAATATCCAGGTGTCTCGACTGCCACCCTCACTTCATGTCACTGTCCCTCATGGTATTTAACTTGGGGAATGTGCACCAGTTTAAAGAGCTTTTCATTCCATTTGCAAGATTATCAGCTGAGACTGGGTGGGGTGAAGCCCATGATTAGAACAGGGCTTAGGAAGGGTAGGACTTATTACCAGCCTTATTACCAGTTAAGGGAACTCCATCCCTGGCCAGGAATCTGCCATCCCTGGATTTCAGCCTGTGGTCCCAAAGTTCAAATCCCATCTTCCGACATCATTACCTTCTTAGCTTAGCTGTTCATCATCTTCATCATCCCTTGTTTTCAATGAATGACAGGAAAAAGAGGGGTGAGGGGAGAGAAGAAATAGGCATTTATTAAGCACCTACTATGTTGTTAAATGCTTTACAAATATCTCATTTGAAAACACAGCCCACATCTCCCTGATCTGCAGCTTCACGTCCAAGACTTCACTGACTTTAGCAATAATTTTCAGGTTCTTGGCAGCATCATTTGGGCCCGTGAGCCAGGCACCAGAAGTGGGAAGCCATCATCCCTTCTGGTACATTCGAGGAGGTTCTGTTAGGTCTTCATACGTGCCCCACGAACAGAACAGACCTTGATGAGGAAGTTGTCAACAGCTGCCTCCACAGCCCTCTTCAGGGAATCATCTACATTAATTACTCCTAACGTCTTGCTCGTTCCCTTACTAGATGACCTGTCATCTGAGAGCTGCCCAGGGTCTACGGTATCACTCTTGGGGCATCCTTCCTTTTCAGAAAGAGCCACATTCCCTTCTCCTCTTGTAAACCTTCTTCCCCTCTCCTCGCTCCTCAGCCCTAGGTCCCCTGTTCTCTCTTGTTTTGGTCTCACTTCTGTTCCTGTTGGGAAGATCCAGCTGTCCCCGATCCCCTGGAATGTGGAGTCAGCTCCACACTCTTACCCTTCATCCTTCTCCAGGAGGGAGCTCAGCCTATACCTGGAACATGGACAAGTCACTCAGCTGTGCGAGAAACACAAGCAGCATGCAGCTGAAGCAAGTCACTGCACAATCACACTTACCCTCCGTGCCAGCTGAGATTTTTTTAAAAAGAATCGACTTAAAATTCTTAGTCACTCACACAACCTCCCCCCTCCACTGTGCACCAACCTACCTGTTTCACCAGCTGCCCCCCATTCACTCTATCAATTTGCTTAATTCTCCAATTATTCCTTAATTACCTAATCTACTACTTTCTTTTTCTCATTCCTTGATCCTGCCCCTCCCCTTCAACTTTCCTTCACAGAAGTGAGAATTAGAGCCCATGCCCACACAAGAGCTGGGCCTGGAGATGACAGGGCTTTTACCATTTCCACAATTTCTCCCAAATTCAGGTTCTGACCTTTCCTAGTCCAAAACTCTCCAGGCTAGAAGGAGAAAGATAAGGAAACTGAGGCTCAGACTATAAGCACTTCTACATATTGCCTCCTCCCTCTGGCCATCAAGGCAAAGAGCAGTGGAGTCAAATCCCTTCCCTAACGCGAGCTACAAATCCTTTAACCATAAGCCTCAGTTTCTTTACCTGTAAAGTGAGGGGACTGAGCTATGGTTAGCTCCCCTCCGGCCCATACCACACAGATTAAACATTCATATTTCTTCTTCTCCTCCCTGGGGGAAGATGCTGATGTCACCCAATAGGATCCAAGCAATCAAACCCAAATTGTACCCAAGCTGGCAGCACAAACATTTGGCTGACTGTGATCACACTTCTTCCAGTAAAGGTGGCTGGGGACAAAAAGAAAAGTATGTTGAAAAGTCCCCCCCCAAAAAAAAATGAACGAGCAATGTTTCATTGTTAGTATTTCAGTAAGTCAATATGGCTAAGTAAGTTTTCTCCTTTCTCTTTTGACCTCTTCCTTGAGACAGATTCTTTTTGAGACAAACCAGGCCAAAGATCAAGAAATTAAATTGGAATCTGAAAATCAGGGGAGCCAGCACCCATTTAATAAGCAGAAATGGCAGCGAGCTTCGCCCGTGGCAAAGCACTCAGGAGAGGAGCTTGATCTGGGAACAAAACAAGGTCTCCAGGCTACTGTTCCTGACTCGATTTCAAGGACCAAGGTCACCGATCAGGAAACGGCCAGCCAAGAAGGTATGACACAGCACTGTGAGCTCCAACCCTCAGAGGCTGCCTTCGCTTGTGCTGACTTCTCCCAAAGTCAGGCATTCAACCCCCCCCTGCACCAAGTGCACACTCTACTCATGCCCAGTCCTCTCTCCTCTCCAAAGGTCCTGATGGCCATCCAGAGGAGCAGAGTGCCCCCCAAGAGGGACACACCTGCCGGGCTCTGAACCAAAGGAGCCATACCACAATTCCATCCTGACATGCAAACAACACTCACTGCACTGTGGCAAGACTCCTGCCCCATCCCACTCAGGCATCCTGAGCAGCATGGGAAGAAACAGCAACAGTGCAGTGTATGGAAGCCCACTCACTCGTACGACTCTGTTACCAAGAGATCTCAGATAACCTGCCAAGGTCACTGCTTGGGCCAGAGTTGAAGTCCCCTGGTTTCTGTTGGACAGCAGTCTATATGGGCCACTGGGTTAGAAAATGCCAGTAGCAAGTGGGTCACAGAGAGCAGAGCCTGACCTTCCTTGGAGGAAGGTCAAACCGTGTCCAACGAGGGATGCTCAGTCACTGTGACTCAGAAAGATGATCTGAAGCCCTGGCTCCTGCCTTTTTTTCCCTCTCCAATTCTAGGGAAAAACAAAAACAGGCTTCTAGGGTTTTCTAAGCAAGGTAAGGGGGTTGTTTTTAAACATATTTTGTGCAGACTTAAATTTCAAATAAGTGACTAAAGATCACCAACCAATAGTCTCGGGTTCCTGTGGCCCTCGGAGTGCTGGGACCTGGAGAAGTCCTGGGGGCCTCTGCCCAGGACCAGCACCTAACCCGGGGTTAGAGGAAGCACAGCCAGGACACGGTGGGGCCTGGCTCAAACACATTTCTAACCAACGGTGCAGTGGCACTCATTCAAGAAGACCCAGGCCTTTCCGCAAATGTGGAATTAAAGCTTCTTAGTAACAGCGGACATTCTCCTTCCTTCCTTCCTTCCTTCCAGAAAGCCTTGATCAAGGGATCATGTCATTTCAGATGAGGAAAACGAGATTCCTGATTTGCCCGAGGGCCACATGGCCAGCCTGAATTCAGAGTCAGCTCTCTTCAGACTCCACATCTGGCCTTCTCTCGCCATGTTCTACACTGAGCACACTTAGGTCCAAATTTCAGATATCCAAATTTTCAACTGAAAAGTGAGCCAGGAGGGCACAAGAGTCAGGCGTGTGAAGTCTCACCCTCACCCGTAATGGCCATGTGACCTCTCATGTCCTGGCTCTGAGTTAGCAGAAATAGGAGGAGGAGGAGGAGGAGGAGAATCCTTGGGGGCTACGCCCACAAAGACAATCTCAGGTCCAGACCCCAGCCATCCCCAAATAAATAATCATGTCCTCCCGACTCCCTAAAGCGAGGGGCCTAGAAGGAAGCACTCAAACCTCCTTTTCCAAACATTTGTCCTGAGGTAAGGACAGGCTTCTACTTTTACTCAAGTCTTTGCCAAGGGTCATTACCCACTGCTGCATCACGGACCCTACACACAGTCTCAGGAAACTGATGAACCCTTTCTCAGAATCATATTTTCAAATGTGTAAAAATGAATAGGATTACAAAGAAAATCAATTATACAGAAATTGTCAATTAAAAAAACTCATTCATAGACCCAGGTTTGCTGTTAACACTTAACATTAATATAGTGTTCACTTTGTGCCACGCACTGTGCTAAGTGCTTTACAGTTATCAGCTGGTCCTCACAATGACCTAGGAAGGAGGTGCTGGTGTTACCCGTATTTAACAGAAGAGAAAACTGAGGCAAACAGTCGAAATGACTTGGCTGGATTTAAACTTGGGTCTTCTTGATTCCAGCTACCCCTTCTCCACAATCCCTTGAGTCAGTCACAGTAGGTATCACAATTAATATTTACATTGCACTTTAAATGTGTTTTCTCATTAAGGATCAAGAAATAGGTCCAAGACCTTTCTCTCCCCTGCCCCACTCTAAGCGGATTAAACAAAAATCTCAAGCACACTAAAAACTCTTTCAGGTTTTATTTTAGAATTTATAAAATTCCAGTGTCATCCATATTCATGAGCCTTTTTACACGTTTGCATATAATCTCCAAACTCCAAAGTTAAGGCCAAGGGATCGTTGCCATGGAAACACAGGATATGGAAGACATTAAAAACGAGGAATGGGACAGACAACCCCTCCCCCTGCCCAGGACGCGGTTACTACACGTGGGGGACAGTGAGGAGACAAAATACTAGGTACAATCATTTCATGACCTTTATTTTTAAAAGGATGGGGTGGGGGCAAGTCCCAAGAATTTGGAAGGGGCTTACAAATATGCTGCTAGGGATCAAACTTGCATCTAAGACATTTAGCAGTTAATGGAGATGTGCAAAAGGTTTGCAAGGGCATTTCACTGACTTGGGGAAGGGGTGATGGTTGTGGACGACAGACCATGACAAGAATCAGGGGGGACAGGGTGCAAAGAGGACTGAGGGAAGGGCATCAACAGGAAAGGTTCTGAAACACTTGCAGCTAGAAGAAAGGGGGGGGAAACAACGGGGTAACAGACCACCCCCCTCCTCCCCAGGGTACCTTAGAGACCTGGGGCACCATTTTCTGTGAGATCCAAGTCTGGCCGCCCCTTACAATAAGCTCTACCATACGGCGGGGACCCCCATATCTCACTCCTCCCCCGGTCATCATGCTTACCAATAAGCACAACCCCCAAGCCGGCTTCTAACCAAGGGAACTTTGCCAGAGCAACCCAGGCTAAGGGCTATCATGAAACTCTTGGCATCTACGGGAAGGGATGCCTAAGCAAGTTTCTGCCGACACTTCACAAGAAGCGGGGAAGGTCCTGGGGAAGAGGAGCCTGTCACGGGGGCAAAGCAGCTCTTCCAGGCCTCCCAGAGGTCAGAGGCAGGGGATGGATGGAGCCCCCCAGGCCCCTCCCCTCCGGCACCAAGACCACAAACGACACTGCTCGAGCAGACCCACTAAGGGGAAGGCCTGGAACAAGGGCTCCAGGAGAGCCACTCCCCCTGCCACAGCATGCCGGTCCACATATGGAGCGCAGGCCTAGCCACCAGACAGACACCCAGAGAGCTGGACAACGGAGCCTTTGAAGATGGAAAGATCCTCTCTCAGCACCCATTCCTCACGGTCACCATTTTGTCTCACCTCTCTGGTCCAAGGCGAGCCGATGAATGGCTTCAGCCTCCCACCCCCCAACCTGAAATGGTTCTGAGAGCTACTTCTGCCCCCAGTCACCCAGCACGGCCAGGGATCCGAGAACGGCCCCAGACACAGGCCAATAGGACAAGCTGCCTCTCGCAGGCCACCAAAAGGGCCCCTCGAGAGAAGCCACAACTGCTCATGGGGCAGAGGGAAGGGCCTGTTCACCTCCTACTGTGGGGAGCACAGCATTCAGCCTTGAATGCCAGGGCAACAAAAAGAATGACAAACTTAAGAGTTTAAATCAAGAGACCAGGTGCAGGAGACCACTACCACACTGGCTTCTGAGGTAGAAAGAAGGCAACTGTAAATAGTGTTGGTTCTGTTTGGGGGGTGGGGGGCAGGATTGAGGAGGTGAAGAAGCAAGAAACAAAGAAAAAGGATGGAGCCGTTCTTCATCCGGGCTGTTCACACTCAACCCCCCCACCCCCCATGCTGTGCCCTAAGGCATACACACTGTCCGCAAAGCAAGGTCTACCCTGGTAATACTGTCCTCAAGATGGGCTGCCTTTCAAAGGGAACAACATAGGGAAAGGGACCATGAATTGGTTTGTCTCATGCGGGGCGGCCGCTGCTTGGGTGCTGCGTCTGTGGAGCCTGGGTGGTCTCGCACCAGCCCTGGGCCGGCTAACTGTGCAGACCTCCATCCCTGGGGCCTCTCTGGGCCCCTCTGCCACTCCCGCCAGTCATTCTGGATCCTCCTCGTCCACATCTGACTCTCTCCCCGCTCTACGTCCTGCACTAAGTGGCCTTTTGGACAGACTGCGCTCTATGAAAAGGAAGGCCTGGGATAAAACAATCACCAAAAACACACCCAGAAGTGGAAGGGCTGGGGAAAGGAAGAGGGCAAACATTTTGGCTTTCATAAAGTCAAGGAAATTTATTTCCTGAGGTCATGACACAGGAAGTAGACTCCTCGCCACAGTTGGGAGATCTCATAATGAAGGTTAGAGTGCTTAATGACATGCTGAGTGGACCATGAAGCTTAGAAAGTCTCAATTACTTTATTATGAAGCATTTCACTTGTGTTTTTAGTGTTTAAAACAGTGGAAAGCCTGTCCCAGAGTGGAGATGTCAAGGAACAGATCCTGAGTGCAAACTGGATGCTAAATAAGGTCATGAACCATCGAGGCCAGCACGCAGGACCTAGCACTCCAGGCTTCACTAGGAGACCTTTTCGGGGTGGGTGGGGGCGGGAAAGGGACACACAATTTACATAGGATCCAGCCGCTGGGTCAGATTAAGACACAGTATTTGTGGTGGGGCAGTTTCAGGTTGGCAGCTGGAGAGGTTTCTCCGTTCTGATCATTATCGTTTGGGGCCCCAAGGGAGAGTCTTAGGGGCTACCTGAGCCCCAAAGCTTGGAAAATCTTCAGAGCTGCTCATGTCAGGAGCCTATGGAAAAAACAATGTGACAAACTTAATCACTGAGAGTTCACATCCACTCCTTGCACAGCAGGATCTCCAAATGTTGCTATCCCCAGAGAAAGAAAATGACCCACTTGCACCCAAAGGAATGACAGAGCCCTGTAAAGGGGGAGTCCAATGACAGCCCCCTCGCCTTTCAGAGAGAAGTGAAGTGATGCCCACCCCCAACCCCCAACGCCCCACTCAGAGCCCAACTTTGGCACTGCCATGAGCCCCACACAGAAAGGGGATCCTGAGCACTTCGCGGGGCACACCCTGGCCAGTTAGATCAGGCCCCTTGCGGCTCAAGGGCTGCTGCCCGGCTGTCATCTGGATGCACAGAAGGTACCCAGCCAGGCCCAGTACTGAGAACAATGGGAGCCGGACAGAAAAGTGCAGAGATGGTTACCTTCTCGCTGCTGCCCGCGGCCCAGGGGGCATCCCTCACCACAAAGCCCTTAGATGGCGCCTTGGCCTCCTCATGGGCAGGGGGCTTCATGTATGCCTGCAGAGCCTCCGAGTCCACCACATCAGCCAGCTGCCAGGTCAGAATAAAAGGAAATTCCGGGTCAAAAGATGCATGTGGGAGCCACCCAGGCCGCTCCTGTTCCCATGGGCAGAATTCTGCCCACGTGGTCTCTGGACTGTCCTCCCTTCCACATCTTCCGGGTCTGCAGCTTCCGCTAGCTAACGGATGCCCATGACACCGTGAAACCTCCCACCCTTGCTGTGATGGACACAACACACATCTTCTCATGACTATGACCGTGTCCTCAAGAGGACCAGGGTCTGGCTGGTGTTTGGCATCTGTCGGTGGGACCACCCGGAGCAGCTCTGGATCCCGGGCATTCCATCTTGGTCCTCAGGGCTAACACTGGGCCAGCCCTTCATCTCACTGTCTCCTCACAATGCGCTTTGAGAAAAGTGGTATAAGGCACCAACACGCCCAGTTTACAGATATGGAAACTGGGGCACAAGTCAGAAGGACTAAGTGAAAAACCATGGAGTCAACTGAGAATGGGCCAAGCAAAGAGCAGGGGTGTAGGACAGAGAATGTGATGACTGTTTAGGGCTAACCCTTGGGTTTTGACAAAAGTGGGGTCCTGCCCGAGTAAGAAAGGAAGAAGGTGTCAAGACAGAACTGGCACCCAGGCCACACCAGATTCCCAGTCCAAAGCCCTCGCCCTCCGGCCACGACCCTTCCCGCCGCAGACACTCACGTATTCCTCCTCCAGGTTGAGGATGTGATCAATGGCTTCCTCTACGTTATCAGGAAGTCCGGTCACAGTCACACAGTTCGGGTCAGGGGCTCCACTCTGTGGGAAACGGATGTCTACCTGCAAGAGAGACGCGGCTAAGCCCAAAGCACCTACCTCACTTTGCCTGGACACCGCTAATTCCTGGTCCCCTCACGGTCCAGCTTTGACCTTGGCTGGTATCTGGAGGAAAGTTTCCACAGTGATTCCAATGAAAGCTCAATCACCTGGGTAAGTCAATTACTGCTCAGGGAAAGGCCAGCTGTTTCCTACTTCAGGCAGCCAGTCCTCCTAGTGCACTAAAGGGCAATCCAGCTGGGCTACGCCACACAACACAGCCCTCTCTTCTGGGTCACGCTTCCACCTTGGCCCCCTTGGTCCCAGTAACCATAACTTTAAATATAAAAGACATATGGAGCCAGGGATGTCCACTGGCAACTACAAACAGGTCTGGCCTAATGGCGTGGGGGAAAGGCTTGCTAGGAGAAGGGAGAAGCAGCAGGCCTGGAAGGCAGGCAGGGGGCTGCCACGCAGTGCACGGCAGAGCACCTGGAGACGAGCGATGGGCAGGGAGCGAGCCCCCCCCAAGCCGAACTCACTTTGAACTCGTCCATGATTTTGCGGATGGCCTTGCCCCGGGCCCCGATGATGCGGGCGTGGACGCGGTGGTCCAGCGAGACGTCCTCCGAAACCATCTGCTCCAGCTCCCCGACGATCTTCATGATGGCCTCCCGAGCAGCTTCCGTGTTCTTTGCGTACCCTGTGATAGTGATTTGGTCCTGTGCCTTGAAGGAGGACAGAGGCACCAAGATGAAAAGGGCTGTCTTGGGGGTCTCCAGAGAAGAGAGACTTCACCTCCCAATAAACTGATGCATGCATGTTTGCTCGATGTCCACCACATGCTGGGTAAAGCCGAGATCAGTTTAACAAAACAAGGCCCAGCATCCCAAGGGATTACACTGATCAGGGAAAGAAAGGAACGTTCTGAGAAGGGAGCAGTCAGTGTGGGGGACTGGGGTGGACGGAAGGGCTCAGATTAGCAGGGACACATAACGCAGGTGGCAGAATGAGCAAGGAGACCGGCAGAGCGCCTGAAGCGGGCCAGGTCCGTCAGGGAGTCTTGGGGAACCAAAGCGATGGAGGGCCACAGAAATCCAATACAGGAGCCAGGACTCCCCAGACACAGGCAGCAGGGAGGCAGGAGCCCAAGTCCTGAGCACGGAAGTGACGTGAAGCAATGTGGCTTCAAGAAGATGGTTCTGACAGATGGATGCAGAGTTGGGGGCATAGGAGGGGGTTCAAGCAGAGAAACCAGCCAGAAGGCAGTTGTGGGGAAACAGAGAGAGGCCCTGCTGAGAGCCCTCGGGCAGAGACAGCCATGGGGAGCAGAGCCACCAGGGAAGAGGGACACAGGTGAACAGTTCCAAAAGACTGCCGGGAGCTGGAACAAGGAAGGACTAAGCCTATTTCAGGAGGCCACAACCTGGACAGTGACGTAGCTCAACCCTCATGTCAGGAAATGGGAGGAAGAGCCCCGGGGCAAAGAGCAAACAAGCAGTCAGAGGATGAGGACCAGGTCAGCAACATCGAGTGCAAGAGGACCAGGGATCCAGTGAGAGGACGAGGAGGATGACGAGACCCCAGGCTCAGGGAGTGGCAAGGGGACAGGAGTCGCAGGCAGGCCTGGGACCAGGCTGCCGGTCAGAGGCGCAATGCTGACGTTGGCAGATCTAAGGCAGCCAAGGCGGCGGCTGCCCAAATGGCCTCCCCGAAAGGGGACCGTGCCAAGGTGCCTCAGTGGCTCCAAGGAAGCAGCTCTTGGGGAGTGAAGAGAACAAGTCAATGAGCACTGATTAAGCACCTACTGTGTGCCAGGCACTATGCTACGAGCCACAGCCGTGCAAACTACATAAGAGAGGAAAGAGAAGGTGGCTCAGAGGGAAGGTACTGGGGAAAGGCTTCTGGACAAGGTGGCACTATAACCGAGATGTGAAAGAAGGCAGGAGATCGCGGTGAGGAGAGTTTCAGGACGAGGGACTGCCAGTGAAAACACACAGAACTGAGGGGGAATGTCCTGTACTCGGAACAGCCAGGAGGCCACCACATTAGCAAGGACACAGTCAGTGCAGAAGGTAACACAGAGCACCGACTTGGCTCTGTGGAGTGTGGGAGGGGAGGGCTTTCTTTAGCAAAGCTCCATCTGATGCCCTGGCCTGGAGACTGGAGGCAGGGAGACCAGCTAGAAGGCCACTGCCCAAGGCAGGGGGCTCTAACTCTCCGTCCCCAGAAAAGGCACCATTCCACAGGCCCCAGGAAGACATACCAGCTGCAATGTGCCACCAACCCCAGGGCTACATGACCAAATGGCATCTCGACTGCCTTCCTGGTGTTGGCAGCAACCACGCCCACAGCCCCACCCACCCAACGAGCAGGGAAGGCTGCCTGTCCGACCCTCCTTCCCTCTCCCCTCCTAGCACAGCAGCAACGCTGCCCTGACCCACCAATAACAGCACCATGGCCAACAATGTCTGAAGGTCTGCAGAGCTGCCCTTCTCACCTGGTTTTCATCATCCTTGTCAGGAAACTGGATGTTCACTTCATGTTCCATACGGATCTGGGTGATCACTGCCCCCTTTCTCCCAATAATTTTTGGGTGGTATTTGGGATCTACAGTGACATTCAGCTTAAAGCTTCTCAAAGCCTACAAGAGAGACAACCAAGGAGATGGATGAGTACCAAGTGCAGACCTGTAAGAAGGAAGCCTGTTTTTCTTTGTCCTTTCTTCATCTATCAGAGTAAGGATGATCTTTTCAGAATCTTCAAAGTGAACACCCAAGGGTGCTGGTGAGGGAGGGTCTCACAGCCCGAATGGCAGCCCATTTCACACCAGCTCCTTAAAACTCACAGATATGTGAACTGAAATTCTCTGCCACGGGAGCCCCAGACCAAAGCCTCACTGGTTTTGGAGGCCTGGGAGGCAGAGGGTGTCTCAGGAGTACCCTTGTAAGTACAACTAGTGCTCAACAGCAGTCCTTAAGTTCTTAAAATAAATGACAGCAAACCACGCCCTGTGTGGGAAGCCTAAGGCACCTTTAAATGAGCTCAAATCCAAAGAAATGTCTGCTATAGTGATCCCATCATAGGATGGGAGAGCTGGCCGTCACCCGAACCTGCTAATGTGAACACTTGTGTCTGTGTGTGTGTGTGTGTGTGTGTGTGTGTGTGTGTGTGTGTGTGTCTCTCTCTCACACACACACACACACACACACATGCACGCACGCACACCAGGAGGGAGCACAGGAATTGGCGTTATTTGGATGAGCTATGCCACAGGAGTAGCCTTTGCACCATGCCATGCTGACGGCATGCCATCTGGGAGCCAGAAGGGATCACCTGGCTGGCCCTGAGGGGCAGGCAGTAGACCCCAATCTCAACCTCCTAGCTGTTGCCTGGCATCCAGCCTTCACTGCCTCAAAGTCAACTTCAGGGTTTTACCTAAATTGGCCACACTGACCCCATACTCGTGAAAGACCTGCCAGCTCCTACACTCCATTAAGGGGCAAATACTTAATGATCACTTAATTCAGCCAATAGTAGTTTCCCAATTAAGATATGAAATGGAAAAAAAAATAAACAAATGAATTTCCATCTTGAAGAAATACAAGTTTAAGAATCCCTGTTCCTGGTCCTACCAGGCCCAACTGGAACCAAATCATCATCCTTCAAAGCTCCAAGAACATAAAAGATGCCTTCCCAAATGAAGGGTCACTATTAAAAATGACGTTTCTGCTTCCAGAAGCATCCCGCTGCCAGAGATACAGTCTGAGAAGGAAGATGGAGCTGTGAGAACAAATGTCCTGGGCCTTGCCCACCCCTGGCTGGCCACACACGCTTACCCGGTCCTCCTGCTCGGCTTGCAGCTCCCTCACCCGCTCCAGGAGGCCAGCCTTCGCCCGGTCCAGGTTGGCAACGAGGCCAGTGATGGCGATGATGTCAGACTGCAGTTCAGGTGCCGGGACTTGGATGTTCACCTAAATGACAAGTACCTGACTGAATCGCAGATGCACAGACAGCCCTGCTGGCTCATCACCTCCTTGCTCCCCAACCTCCTACCAGGCCATTTGACGGTGTGCCAGCCACAGGGCAGCCCCCAAGAGCAACGACCCAAGAGGAGACTTGGTGCTCACGGGCACTGAGCCCATACCAAGTGGGCAAGCCCAGGCAGGGCCACCACTGGATCTAGCCAGGGCCACCCAAGGGGGAGTGAACGAAATCACCGGCTGTGAACCCAGGTGTTCAAGAGGCAACAATATGGGTCCTGAAATATTTTCCTCTGATTTGCATGGAATCATGAAGAGTCCCAGGCATCCAGTCTGTCCAATGACGACCCTGAGGGGACCCCAGCCCCACAGAATGTTGCTAAGTGCAGACAGCCAGCAGCATTCTTCGGAGACCCTACGATGCCAGGCTTAGCTCGAGGCTCACCGCAGCAGCGTGCCACCAGCGGACACGGCCAGCTTGCTAGAAAGGGGTCCGGGCCAATGCGCCCACAGCTCTGTGGAGGACTCCACTGGCCGACTATTAGCAGGGTGCCAGAAGGGAGGGCTTCCGGGGCTGCATTGGGACAGCAGCTGAGAAGGTCAACTGACCTCAAACTCATCCATCATCTTGCGGATCCCGCTTCCTTTCTGCCCAATTATGTAGCGATGGAGATCAAAGGGCACCTCCACCATGATGGTGACAGGAACCAGTGCCTAACAGAACCACAAAGGCAGAGAAACTGTAGGAACGGGGGCTTGGGAGAAGCACCTGCCACCTCCTGGGGGAAGCCCACGCAGCAACACGGGCAGGAGCAGAGCCTGGGCAAAAAGACTCCCCAGAAGGTTTCCCGGAGTCTTCCAAAACGTTCCCAATGCTTCACTCGTCAGGCAAACCAGAGGGGGCTGAGCCCTACAAAAAGGCAGCTACCACTTTCTTGGAAATAAGCTTTACATCTAGGGAAGGAGGGAAGGAAGGGGAACTAACTTCCAGGTAAGATTAATTTTAGTTCATTTGAATTAGAAAAATATCCCAACCCAATGCCAAATGTGACCAAACCCCACGGAGGAGGAGTGGAAAGCTTAGATGAGGTGTCTCCCATACACAAAACACAGGCTTTAGAGGGGGAAAAGATCTGATCTGGTTCTAAGTAAACCACCCACCAGACTGGGCTGATCTGTACCCAAAGCACCTGGGCAAGAACGAGCCCCAACCCCCAAGAAAAACTCAACCAACCTCAAGAGCCTCCTTGGCAGCCTCACACTTCTCTTTTCGGCCTGAAATTATGATGATGTCACACTTTCTTGGAGAGCTGGGGTCAGCCTCTCTGAGGTACTTCCCCTCCCCAATGTCTTCCCCATTTTCTTGAACAGAGGGCTCAGCAACGGGGGCTAAAATAGAGACAGAGAGGTCAGTGTCGCTAAGGACAAGTGGGCGGCACTGACGCCTCCAGGCTGACGGTCGGGCCTCTGGGCACTGACAGGAGCACCCAGGAGGTCTGCAAAGAGCACCACCCTAGGGTCACCGCCTTCGATCCGCACAACCGCACGAGGAAGGAGGTGCCGTTATTCTCTTCATTTTACAGATGAAGAAAACTGAGGCAGACAGAGGTGGAGTGACCTGCCCGAGGCAAACAGAGCCAGGACGGGGCATGGTGTTCACACAGCTCCTGAGTCTTGGCAGGGAGACTCTCCACACTGTCTGTGGTTATTTTAAATGGAATTTCTCTTTATCTTCTTGCTGAATTTTGTTGCCAACATAGACAAATGTGGAGGGTTAAGGTGGGTTACTGTATATCCTACAATTATGCTGAAGCTCTTTCAATCTGTTTCCTTAGAGAACCCTAAGGAAGTAGCTAAAAAACTAACTCCTTAGGGTTCTCTAAGGAAACAAGGAGTTTTGTTTCTTCTCCAACTACATTCTTTCAATTTCACTTTCTTGTCCTATTACTATAGTTAGCACGACTGCTAAAGCTTGCACAATAATGGATGGCAACAGCGACCATGGATGTCCTTGCTTCACCCCTGATCTCACTCCAAAAGCTTCTAGAGACTCTCTCCATTACAGATAACGCTTGCATCTGGTTTTACATAGATACTATTTATCAAGAAAGTTCCATCATTCCTACACTTTCTTGTGTGGGGTTGTTTTTTTTTCTTAACAGGAATGGGTGCTGAATTTGTCAAAAGCTTTTTCTGCATCTAATGAAATACTGGTGTATGTTGGTTTGTTACTAGTATAGGTAACTATGTTCCAAGTTTTCCTAACACTGAAGAAGCCCTGCATTCCTGGTAAAAATCCAGCCTGGGTCATATATGACCTTTGTGATATACTGATACAGTCTCCGTGGTAACATTTTCTTTCAAATTTTCTCATCAATACTAATCAGGGAAATCTGTTTAAAAAGTTCTCAGTTTTGACTCTCCCCAGCTGGAGTCTCAAGATCACATCTGCGTTGTGACGCCATCCGATAAGAATAACAAAAAGGAATCTTAAGGAATTTGGCAAGTTTATGTGGTACTCAACTTGTCCTTTAAATGCCGGAGAGAATTTGCTTAGGGGCAGCCAGCTGACACAGGAGATTAAGAGTGCTGGCCTTCGAGTCAGAAAGAGTCATCTTCCCGGGCTCAAATCTGATCTCAGACACTTACTAGTTATGTGACCTTGGGCATGTCACTTGCCTCAGTCTCCTCATCTGTAAAATGAGCTGGAACCACTTCAGTGTCTTTGCCCAGAAAACCTCCCATGGCATCACGAAGAGTTGGACACAACTGAAACGACTGGACAACAGCAACAAGAGAATTTGCTTAAGAACCCGCCCAGTCGAGGGTTTATTCTGTCGGGAAAGACAGGGCTGTTTTTTTTCCTTCGAGCTCATTTACGGCTTGGTTCAACTTCTTTTCCTAAAACGGGGTCATTTAATATTCCAATTCCTATTCTGCAGATCTGGGCAGAGCCATTACAAATGGACCGATGTAGAAAGCGCCACGCCATGCCCAGAGTGCGGCAGCCAAGAAGGGGGAGAGCTCCCGTGCGACACTGACTGACGGGCTCCTTCAGCACGTCTGTGTCACGCTCTCTAAGGCTTCTGCAGCTCCTCTCACCTCCAGGATCAGACAGAAAATCCTCTGGTATTTGAAGCAAGAGAATGTTACCAGACTAGACCTCAAGGCCTCTCTACGTAAAAATGTCTGATGCCGTGAAACACACTCACTGCTAACAGCATCCTCCCACAGAGAGGCCAAGGCGGGTGAGCTCAACACGCCCTCAGCAGCAGATGTGGGAGGTGGACATAGATTATTCTACTGAGGTCAAATGATAAGAATGAATTATTATAAAGCCACCCAACCTAAGGAGAGTTCCAAGACCGCTATGGAGGTAAAACTTGAAATATCACAGCCGAGTTAATGCTCAGCTTGGTGCTGGAAGAGATAACCAGCTTCACCAAAGCAATGTGCCATCTTATTGGGAGAAGGGGACAGACAGAGACAGACAAAACACACACACGTGTAACCCAAAACCCAAGCCAATTATAAAGACATAAAGCAAGGAAGGCTTCATAGGGGAGGCAGAAATTTAACAGACAAAAAAGGACACAAACGAGTAGATATATCTGGGGGACCAAGGACTTGGTTGTAGGTCCCCACGTGACAAGAAACAACATGAGCTGAGAATGGGTAAGCTGAGTCACTGGGAAGAACCCAGGCCATGCAGTCAGACCTGGACTCAGCCAAACACAGCTTGTAGAACAGAGGCAGGCTGCACTCAAGTCAAATGACGCAACAGAAGAGGAAGGAGAAGTTTTATTTCATCATGAAGATGCACATGATGAGTGGAAGAGGAAAAAAGTTCCACCCCCCAGAGAGGCCAGCGGTAATAGTCCTGGGTCCTGCACACAATGGGAATAAAGTGTGAGGCAAAGACTACACGGGAGAGATGCTGCAATACCAGGAGCCACAGGGTTTGGGTCAGAGGAGGGAGAAGGGGAGGCAGAGTTCAAGGTATAGCTGGCATTTTAAACCTGGGCAACTAGATGAATCCTTGTCACCCCTGAAACAAAGAGTCCCATGCTGAGGAGGACCAGAGAAAGCCCTTGGCTGTCACCACATTCCGTTTAAGGTGGCCACAACCCGAACAGAGGCAGCTTGAGACACAGGTCTAGAGACTGGAAGAGAGGGCAAGGCGAGAGACAGAAATCTGGGCTTGTCAAGGGGGATACAGAACCAAGGCTCAGCTTGGGTCTCTCAAAGGTCACTGAGTGGTGGGAGCAGGCCAGGCATGGCAAGGATGAGGCACCAGGGTCTGGCTAGGAAGATGTAAAGAAGCCTTCAAAAGGAGTCCATGGGGCAGGAGAAGGAAGCAGCGGGGAGAGAGAGGGATGCAAAGCGCAAGAAAGAAGGGAGAGTCAAGAGCAAGGATCCCAACCAAGCAAAACAAACAAACAAAAAAAGAAAACCCAAAGCAACCCAACTATATGAACACTGACTTCCTTGACGCACTCCTGGCACTCTGACCTGGGAGCTGGGGAGCCAGCATACTGTCACTGGTCCTCAGCACTCGATCCGATTCAGCAAGGCCCATCTCCAAGAGAAGAGCACCCCCAGTTTTAGGGAATCCCAGCTGGCCATGACTAACTATGAGCACCTCCCTTTCAAAGCACCAGAGAAGTGCTGTAATCTGAAATGCAAAATGGAACCTGAATCCTATGAATGTGTCCCAATCCATCGCCTGAGGGGTGTTGACTTCACCCCACTATTTTTCCCATTTGTGAGCAGGTGGTGTTACTCTGTGCTCCAATGCAGCTGCCAGGCAGGAATATTCACCAAGGACACACACTTGTAGAATCACACACACAAAAAAATCACTCTGGGTCAATCCACCCAAACTCCCAAGAAATCGTCTGGAGAGGAAGTCAACATAAACTGGATTGAGTATTAGGATCATTTCAGCCCAGGCAGTGGGAGAAAAGCGCCTCATGCTCCAGTTAAGCTCACACGAGAGCCCGAACAGGGGTTCGGATGGCTAACATCTGACAGCCGGGGCCTGCCAAGCCCTCCAAGACAACATGGAGAACTCATGGCAGGGCCAGCGCTACTCCCCCACTGTGGGGTCAAATCTACTTCCTTACCTTTCACACCATCTCCCCTTGGAGCCCCTTTCCCAGGAGAAAAGAAGACGAGCTGGATGGATCATCCAGGCAAAAAGCTTTCTCAAGAGGCCGAGAAGTATAGGATGTAGACAGCAGCACAGCTGCAGGCCAAGCCCACCTCTGCCCACCCCTCTCTGGAAGAGGAAACACCCCAACAACACTGGGCTGAAAGAGCGCAGTTGTGAGCTGGAATCCAAGCTCTAACATGTATCTGTTGTGAAACAGAAGGACGACGACACTCACACAAGGTGTTGAGGACTGGCTGTGGTAAAGACGCTTGGTAAACTGTAAAGTGCTAGAAAAATAGGCACAACTGCTACACAGCCTGTCCCCTCTCCCGCACTGCAGCTGGGGGACCAAAGTCACTTGAGTGTTCTGAACCAGCTCATGCACATAAAACACGCTGTAACCAGCCGGTACCATAATATCTACATTTAAAACAGTGTTCTATGCAGAACCAACATGGAAATGAAAATGCCCTCCCCCTGCCTCACACCTGGGTTCTCCTCCCTGTCAGGAAACTTAATCTGGACACCGTAGTCGCGAGTGATCTGCTGGATTCGGGACCCTTTGGGGCCCATGATGGAGCGATGATACTTCTGGGGGATGGCGCACTCCATTGTCACTTGGGCCTCCTTCATGGTCATGGTGGAACAGAAAACATCAAAAACAAGTGGTTAAATGCTGTAGGGATGGTCACATTGCATGTCGGCCAAAAAACAAAAAGAAAGAGACATCTGTACTGGGCTACGCCTGCCATGACATCTTCCTTTAAGTAAATAAGTGAGGCATGGTAGCTGCCACAGGAGGTCCTCGGAAGGATCCCACAAATGCCTGGGTCGAAGCTTCGTTCCCTCATCGCTGGGAGATGGGGATCACAGTGCTCTGTTCTGCCTGCCAAGTACCAAACACTTTTCATGGAAACAGAGAATCAATTATTAGAGATCAGAGCCAAGCAGATTATCTGAAACGTCAATCCTTTCTGATCATCTCTGCAATGTACTAGATTTAGTATGAGGCCAAGGCAGCAGAGAAAGGCCAGCTTTGGTATCCTCCTGCCACCTTCCAAAGCACCGATCCTCCCCTCCCCACTGTGGTCAACTGTTGGTTAAATAGAGGGCAAACCTCCTTCACTAGGCAGCTACAGCTTCAACCCCACACAATCCAGCCATGCCACTAGAGCACAGCCAGCTTGGCACCTTGGCATCTGCCACGGCACAGGTCAGGTCCTTGCTCAAGAAATAATCAAACACTCCTGCTTCTCTAAAGAGGGCAATGGTCTACTTTCAAAGGCTCTCCTCATCAGCCCTGTGACTGAGTCTTAGACTGCCTAGATTAACTGTCCCTTCACTGGCTACCTCTGCCCAGTCCCAGGCCCCCATCTGATGCTCCTCACCCTTCTCTGGGCCCTTGGAGTTCTCAACAAGGTCTGGCTAGCACCTGCCTAAGGCGTGTGACCTGACAAGTTAGAACATAAGCCCCTCGCCCCTCCCCCAGACTACACACCAAGTCCTCGATGATCTCCTGGATGCGTTTCTTGGCTGCCTCCACACAATCTTTGGCTCCTTTGAGTGTCACTTTATCGCTCTGGGTACCAGAACGGGGGAAGCTAACCATCACACCACCGTACTCCTCAGCAATCTCCCGTAAGACCTGGCCTCTTCGGATGACAAAATGGCGGTGATGCCGAGGGTCCACCAGCATGCAGTCTTCTACCACGTTATCCTACAGAAAAGAGGAAGTCAGGGAAAGGAAGGCTGGATAATGAATTCTCAGGCTGAAAACCCTCATGGGGCACTGCTTCCAAATCCCATTTCCTTTCAAGTCCACATCAAACGAGTCAAGGTCTATCAGGTCCTATGACGCCATCTCAAATGTAAAGCGTATGTAAAGTGGTCAGCAGACTTTTAAGGGCTATACGAGTTACTGTGCTAACGAAGAAAGGAAAGATCAGGTGTTAAAGATCAAAAGAAGTGATCACTCACAGAGAGATAAGCAAAAAAAGAAAAAAAAGAAGACAGAGGAAATAGGGGCACGAGCCGTCCCAGAGGCCCACCCCGAGCAGGCAACATCACGGGCCAAGCCAGGACGATGACAGCCCTTCCAGGATGACCGCATATTTCAGATCAACCATCAGTGAAGGTGCTTGTCGTGTGGTCACCACAAAGGAGCAGCAGCTAGGTGGCGCTGAGAGACCCAAAGGAGAAACCAAGAGTCTTACCAGGTTTTTAATGAGAATCTCCAGTTCCTTCTGAGCCTCTCTGACAGCCTCCTCCGTCCCAATGATCGTTATCAGCTCCTGATCCTTATCTTCAGGTGTGGGGAAGATTATCCGGGCTCCCGTGTTGTCACGAACCTTACGGATGTTCCCGCCCCCTTTGCCAATCAGGAATTTGTGATACTCTGGTTTGGCGCGGAGATCCACCGTGTAACTCTTGGTTTGCTGCCAAACACAATTTCCATTTAACCCGTTAGACGTGCACATACCCCTGCAGACAAGACACTCCGGAACGAGGGCCATGGCTCAGCCGCCCACCTCCAACCTGTCCAGAGGCCAAGGAGGCCCGGCAGCTTCGGCCTTCACCGGGATAATGAGTCTGTTTGCCTTTTTCATTTGTCCTGCTAATTTCTAATGACAAAAGCCCCACTTCCCCAACCCCCGCCTTAGCAGAAATGCAAAGTTGTGAGGGGGAGGCAGGGGTGTGAGCAGATAGGCGGGGCCTTGCTGAAGTCCAGGGGGGGCAGGGCCAGCACTGATCACACCCGGTTCGGTCCTCAACTCTCTGCTCACCCTCTGCCCACCTCCCTTCTCTCCCATGTCCCGCACCGATCGTCTACCAGGCCCCAGTGCCTCCTCTGCTTCCGTGCTTTAGAACCAGGCGATGCCACAGTCAGGGCTAAAGGCAAAGACCCAACAAGCCCTGGCTTTACTCGGCAGTCACATGGGCAGCCAATCAGAATAAGTCTTCAAAGACAACCTGTTCACTTAGGACAATTAAGTTTCAAGAGACAATGAAATGGCTTTTGGGATGATATCCCCAGAAGGGTAGGTGAGTCACGAACGAGAAGGGCCCCAAGGCCCATGCCCACCTCCCCACTACTGCCAGCCCTGGGCACTGCTCCACCACCCTGAGGTGCAGAAAACAAGGAGGGTAGCATAGGGTCTGGGAGCTCAACTGCACACCGATTTTATGCAGGATACCAGGAGCCTGAAAGAGGTGAAAGATCTAAGGTCCCACAAACAAGACATGGCACTGAAGGTGCTACAGAGACCACAAGTACATACTGGACAAGTATCAAAGGCCTGCGTCACGAGGCCTTAACTCATACGATGCCCCCAGGAGCCGAACGCTCCAAGGGGAGAAGACGCCACCAGAAGCCTGTCCTGCTGCCCCCATGAGCTGTGCCTTTCCCATTCCCTCTCCTGCTTGCACTCCTGGACCCTCAGCTCAGGTCACCACCAGAGGCTTAGGTGACCAGTGACCTGCCATGCAAGCCAAGAAAAAGAGAAGCAGACATGCAGGGAAGGGTGGTCATATCTGCTGGCACAGAAGAAATAAAAGTGGGCCTCCACCCCCTTGCTCCCCCAACAAGCCTCACTTCCCTGGGACGTTTTCTCTTCCCCACTCACCTTTTCTTCTGCCAGGTGTAACAACTGTCTTTTGGCTTTCTCCACGTCTGGGGCAGGGCCCCTGATGACCACGGTGTCGATGCCCGAGCCTTCGGTGGGAAAATGAATGTGCACCCCACCACACTCTTCCATGATGGAACGGATTAAGCGGCCTTTGGTGCCAATGAGGGAGTTATGAAGCTTGGATGGAATGGACACCTCCACTTCTGTAATGTTAGCCTAAGCCAAAACAAAGCAGGTAGTTATCTTGTGAGACAAGAAAGCGCTGGGGCGGGGAGAGAATCAGACTAGGTTCTATTGAAATATTTGACTGCTACGCCCAACAGGCTGAGTGCTGGGCATGGCCCACGGGCATGAGATCAAGGGGCCCAGAATCTTCAAGCTGTTTTATTGCCTAATGAAACTGTTGAGGAGGAGGATGAGCTCACTTAACTTTCTTTGAGGGGACCAAACGGCGGCTGTTTACAGAATGTCGATAGGAGGGAGAGGGAGGTTAAGAAGTGGTGGTAGGAATCTATGTAAGAGCCCCTGTCATATCCCTCATGTGCAGGCAGTCTGTGGCCATGTTAGGGAGCCTCTCTACACACATCCAGATTGGGGTGGGCTTGACCCACATCAATTTTCCTTAGATACTTCATGTATCTTTGCAGCATCTTGATTTTAAAACTCCAGAGAAAATTTATGGCAAGAAAAATATCCCCAATTAAAAACAAACTGAACAGCAAGACAATAAAATACTGTTTATAAAACCAATCTGACCTATAAAAATCCAAAACTACTCCCAAGTCCTGTCAATTTTACAGCACAGGAACCAGGCTCTCTCCAGGAGTGGGAGCAAGGCTCTGCCCACCCACTCACCCCACCCTGCCCCCTGCCCTCACCAGGTCTTTCTGAATGGAAAGGATCCGGCTTCGAGCAACTTCACAATTGGCTCGCTTGCCTGTGATGACGATGGTCTCCGAGTTACTGTTTTCTGCTGGCAGATCAATCTTGGTGTTGCTTTCTTCACGGATCTACAAAGGAAGAGACCTGCATGAAAGGCTGCCAGGGTGGGAGAGTTTTCACCCTGCTTCCACACCCCTCTCTAAGGCTGGGCCCTGGCACAAGGCAGAGCAAAGACAGGGGACTTCGTCACCTTTTTGATGTTTGCACCTCCTTTCCCGATGATGTTCTTGTGGAACTGTTTGAAGATTGGAACGGAAATGGAATAGCTGTTTTCAACCTAAAAAAAAAAAAAGGCAAATCAGTAAGTAACCACAAGAGTGAGGAACCTTTCCCCTAAAATGTCTGTGACTGATTTCTGCTCCTTGGACTGTATGATCGGAAGGGAGGAGACTGATGACCGTGAACCCAAACCGCCCATCTCTCAGAAGCCTGGCCCCTCATGCCAAGGCAGCGCTCTCAGGTAAATGCCCCCAGACGGCCCCTGAGAATCCAGACCTTCCCAGCAGCACAAGACGGATGTAAGCCCCAGACAGGATCAGAAGCTATCCTGGTCTGGAAGGGCCACATGGCAAGAGTTGTTGGCCATTTCCTCTCTTGGGGCCACAAGCGCTGCTGTAAATGTGTTCCTTTCCCCGCCTGGAGAGCTCTGAGCAGCAAACCTGTCAGCACAACCAGACTGATCCCCTACTCAAGAAAGCCCCATACTCTCTCTCTCTGCCTCTAACTCTACTTAAACGGGAGGCAGACAAAAAAAAGGAGATTTGACAGCTAGATAAAATAAAAGGAAATGGATGTGGAGGGGAAGGATCTATCCTCAGGTATGGAGCACTGATGAAGGAAAGCCCACTGCCCAGCAGATGGCTGCACAAGGCTATCCACTGGTGGGGAAGTAGGAAAAAAACCAGTCCCAAACTGTCGAACTCCTTCCTTATCACCAACACCAGTGACTGACAACCAGACATCACCTCAGCAACCGGAGCAGGGGCATTATCACATCACTCCCATCAGAGCGAAGTGACATCAGTGGGAATGTTCTTGATTTCCCAACTGAGCCAAGCACGATTAAGAAAAAGAAGGAAGTCAAATACACCAGCGTCTCGTTCCACGTGTCACACGATACCCTGCTGGTCTCAGAGCCCTGCACCCCCAGGTAAGACAAGACAGAAGCACAGCCAAGCCCTCGGCCTACCAGATCCGCCGCCATCTTCTGCATGTACTTGGTACATTTCTCCACCTCATTCTTGGGGCCTCTGAGTTGTACAATGTCACTCTTTTGGGCTGGGTCTGGAAAATTGATGATGACCTGGAAGAGATAATCACCAATCAGTTTGGTGTGGAGGCTCATGGGTCCCACAAAGCTGGGCAGAGGGCCTGATGCGTCCTTCCCCATGCCAAGGCCATTCATAAAGAAGGCTTCCCCTCTGTCTAGGGGCCGGTCAGCAGGGTCTCCAGACCCCCAGTTTCTCGAAGCCACAGAAGACCCCATTGCATTAGAGACCCCCATGAAATCTCACCTCTGGGAATTTATCACGAATTTCACGGATTCGTTCACCTTTCTGCCCAATGATTGTTCGATGAAATCTCTGCTCAATGATTAAGTCCTTGGTACGTTCGTTTTCCTAGAAATACAAGCGTTATTGAAGGTCACCAGGGGACGGAAGGTCTTCAGAGTCTTTTAATCACACACATAAACAAAAATCAGCTGGGTAAAAGCACACCCAGGCGTTCAGGTCCAGGTCCGGAAACGAGGCCCAGGATGTGGTGAGGTCAGTCCCCTGTGGCTCCAGGGGACGGTAGGTGGCCAGCACCAGAAAACTGGAGAGGAGTCCCCCCACGGTGAGACCCTGGATCAGGGAAGGTTTGCCCCCTGAAACCCGGGAGGCTCGAACAGAACAAAAAGCCACAAGAGCTATGCAGGGAAAATACCAACCCCAGCCAGTCTAGAACTTTACCAGGTTCTACACCAGCTCAGCGGAGTCACCTAAAGTGCTCCTCAAAAGACTCGATCTGGTCAGTACTCTGGGCCCCTCAGGCTTTAGACTGGGCTTTGAAAAGGGTCTTCTCTTTTTAACGCCCCTCTCCCTTCCCAGAGGCTTCCCCTTTCCTAGGGCATGGGCATGCAAACCCCCTACACTGACCATATCTCCTAAAGGCGGCCTTGTTCTGGTCTTCTAGCCCCACACCTCTCTTTCAGGAGGTTAATTTCAGCACAATCTTCAACTGATTTTACAAAAGATTCCCAAGTTTGTGCTTCTGGCAGAGCAGCCCCAAGAAGGATGCAAGAAGCATTCTTCTCTCAGAAGCTCCTCCTCCATCACGTGGAGCTTTTCTTTAAGTGCAAAATTCGGGGGATTTAATTATTACCCACAGTCCCTCAAGACGCACACTTATAGAGCGTCCAATTTCAAGTGTATCTGTTAAGGCTAGAGATGGCCAACACCGGGCTCCTTTAGGGAGGGACCAGGACTCATGCAGAGGTGGGGTTAACGAGTCCAAGGCTCACCATACGGGACGCGAGCTCCAGCAGCTCTTTCTTGGCCTGTTGGACGCCCTGAGGGTCCCCCTCAATCCGGATCAAGTTGCTCTTTTCATTATCAGGAGGGATTCTCACAGAGACCTTGTACTGATCTTTGATTCTGTTTACTGCAGGGCAAACAAACAAACCACCCCTTCACTAAAAGAGATCATCACCCTTGAAGTAAAACACTGGGCAGACAGACAGATGCATTCCACTCCCAAAGAGATGCAGTCAAGCGTCTGTTCTCCTTTCCTGGGAGCAAATAAATGTATAGTGCAAACACAAACTGCCAATATCTGCTTTAAATATGTGCTGCAAAAAGGTACAATTCTATTTCTCAAAAACACGCGCATGAGGTCGGCGGAAGACGTTATTTCCGACAACAAGCTTCCTTCTACAGCATGGTGGTTTGTCATTCTGGTCCTTCACGCAGCATGACGAGCGTGAGAACATTCTGAAGAGTCGTCCCCTTTGGTGCCAGACGTGGCCTGCTGTAGCACAGCACGCACAACTACCAACGGCCAATGGTCAGCACAGTGACCCCGGGACGGGGGAACACACGGAGGAGAAGGTGGCTTCCACAGAACCGCCATCAGAACTGCAAGTGCCTGTTGTCTGGGAGGACACTGATGAAATGCTTTGTTGGGGACCCTCCTTTGCTGCCCCTTGGACCTTCCAAGGACTGATGGAACGAGGGTCCTCCAGTGAGAGGGAACACAACAAACAACTCCAGGATTTAAGACCACACACCTAGGGGCAGCTAGGTGGTGCAATGGATAGAGCACCAGCCCTGAAGTTGGGAGGACCCGAGTTCAAATCCGGCCTCAGACCAAACACCTGACACTTACTATCTGTGTGGCTCTGGGCAAGTCACTTAACCCCAACTGCCTAATAAACAAAAGCACAAAACAAAAAAGACTTGTGCATTCAGGATACAGACTTGCTATCTACTGACAACACTCAAAACTGGATAATGGGGGAGAGGAGAGCTTCCTTCGAGAGCTGGGGTTCTTGGTGTCCATAAAATCGGTTTACTTCTATTTTACTAACTGTATTGAGAAATAACTGGTGTCCTTGATAATCCTATGAACTTTTACTGAGAAGCAGTCCATTAGTATACCCATGACTGGCTAAGTTGTCCAGGACACAAAAAGGAGGTAAGACCCCTGATCTAGAAAACAGCTGGCTCCTTCCTCACAGGGAAGCAATATTTCCTCAATTATAGCCACAGCTGTCAAAATTACAGGGGAGTCAGGAGCCCAGATAAGAAACAAAAGGTTGCAGCCTACAGGAACTGGCTATCAGGACAAGGAGAGTTTGAACTTTCCCGTTGCCTTCAGGTGGAATATCCAGGCCTTCGGAACCAACAAGAACCCAGATAAGTCCCATTCAATAAGAGATCCCTGCCGCCCAACATGAAGGCCACAAAAAAGAATGACACATTTTCTGGCCACTGAGGCCAAAGTCTGGGCTGCTCCACACCGCCATATGGCTGATCCTAAAGAAAAGCCATTTCTGATGATCTACACACTTCAGGAAGACCTCAAGAAAGCCTATGGGATACTTGCCACATCTCAAAAGAAAACCAAGAGATAGAGAAACAACAGTTCATCAGACTCACTGTTGGCACCATTCTTTCCAATCAGATGTCTGTGAAACTTGTGGTCAATATTAATCTCAACATAATCCATTCGGTTAATCTGTGGAGGGAAAGCATGCAAAATTAGAACTCACAGGAGCTGAGAACACCAAAAGCAGGATCCAAATCCAGGTCCCAGCCACAACTCTTCTTGCTCAATCCTGGGCCCTCTGAGTTATGTTGGAATCAGATACCCCAGAACTCCCTAGCCTGCTATAGTCTCTCACGACCTCTAAGGACACATCCTTCGCTACCTGAGTTTAAATGCGAGGTGAAGTTGTTGGCTTTAACAAACTACATGGATATGATGGGATGATTATCCAAAGACATAAAAATAAGGAATGAGAGAGAGGAATTCACTGGAAGAAGGGGAAAGGGAGAGGTAAAATGAAGTAAATTATCTGACATAAAAGAGGTGAGAAAGAGCTTTTACAGTGGAGAGGAAGATACGGTGGGGGAGTATGTGAACTTTATTCTCACTGGAAGTGGTTCAAACTCAGTTGGGTAGAGAAATCTATCTTTACCTTACAGGAAGTAGAAGGGGAAGGGTATGGGGGGGGTGGCAGACAGGGGGAGGTAAAAGTCAGAAGCAAATCACTTTTTGAGGATAGAAAGGGTGAAAGATATAAGGGGAAAACAGGAAGGAGAGCAATACACAGCAATCATAATTGTGAAAAAAAATTTACAGCAAGTTTCTCTAATAAAGACCTCATTTCTCAAGTATATAGACAACAAAGTCAAATTTATAGAAATAAGAGCTATCCTTCCATTGATAAATGGTCAAAGAATACGAACAGGCAATTTTCCCGACAAAACAATCAAAGCTATCTATAGTCATATGAGAAAAATGCTCTAAGTCGATACTGATGAGAGAAATGAAAATTAAACACAACTCCGAGGCACCACCTCACATCTACCAGATCGGCTAACGTGACAGAAAAGGAAAACAACAAATGTTGGAAGGGATACAGGAAAACTGAGATACTAATGTACTGTTGGTGAAGTGGTACGCCCTGATTCAAGCACTCTGAAGAGCAATTTGGAACTGTGCCCAAACAGCTATAAAACCACCATGCACACCCTGTGACCAAGCAATACACTATGGGTTCTGTACCCGAAAGAGATCATAAAAATGGAAAAAGGACCCACATGGACAAAAATATTTATAGAGCTCTTTTTGTGGTGGCCAAGAATTGGAAACTGAGGGCATGCTCACCAATTGGGGAGTGGCTGAACAAGTTGTGGTATGTGACTGGGATGGAAGATTACTGTGCTAGAAATGACAAGTAGCATGTTCTCAGAAAAGCCTGTAAAGACTTCCATGAATTCATGCAAAGGACAAGCAGACCTGGGAGAACATTGCATACAGTTACAGCAATACTGTATAATGATCAATTGTGAATGACTTAGACAATTCTGAAGGTGAAAAATGCTATCCATTTCCAGAGAAAGAACTGATGGAGTCCACCTGCAGACCAAAGCACTTTTTTGCCGGCGGTTTTTGGGTCTGTTTTCTTTCACAACATGACTAACATGAAACGTCTTGCATGTCTATACATGGATACCAAATTGCATACCTTGCCAATGAAGCGGGGAGGGGAAAAAGGGAGGGAGAGAATTTAGAACTCAACAATTTTTAAAATTGTTAAAACTTGCTTTTACATATCATTGGGGAAAAAACAAAATATTAATTTTTTTAAAAAGAAAAAAAACCTACATGGTTAATATGCAGTATAAGTCAGAAAATTAACCTTATCTGACCCAGTACTTTCATGGCTAAGACTTTACCCTGAAATGATGATAAAGAAAAAAAAATTCAAAAGGGACTTCTCTGTACACAAAAACAAAAAACAGAAAAAAAAAAATAGAACAATCTGGACACCCAACAATTGTAGTCCAGCCAACAAAATCACCCTATGGTAATGAAGGGTTGCAGAGTTGTGCAGTGATGAAGGGGAGGCATACATGGCACGACATTAAGAAGAACCAACAAGCTGGATTCCATTTTCAAGAAAGGGAAGAAAGTCAACTCTCAAGTGCAGCTCAATGAGTGTGACTTTGGGGCAAAATTCTAGAGTACTACGTTCCTCTTGTTAGAGGAAGGTCTAACGGCCCCAGGGAAGTCTGTGGATTGAATTAGCTTGGATCCCATGTTGTTCTCCTGCCAGACGCCAGAGAAGCTGGGCAGCCCGACCCCGAGGAGAGCTGCCGCCAATGACAACAGCGCTTGCATCTGCGCCAGCACCGTGGGCAGTGATCTGGATGAAGGCCCTGCCAGCGTCCTTGTCGTATCCGCAGACGACACAAAGCTGAGAAGAGCCAACGCCCGACGGACAGAACCGAAGTTCAGAGAGCTCAGCGGGCCACGTCTGCTGTGATGAAGGTGAGGGGCTGGAGGGAAAGTCTTATGACCGGGTTCTCTAGTCCAACATGGAGGGAGCGTGGCTAAACAGCAGCTGAAGCAGAAAGGTATTAACACCAGGGTATTCTGCAAGGCCAGAAAGCACCTGACGAGAAGCGCCCTGAGAAGGAGAGGGGACAATGGTGGGCCATCCCAAGCTCACAAGACTGAAGAGGTGACGGGGCGGGGCAGGACAAGACTAGGCAGCTTTGTGGCCTGAAAGAGCAGGACGTTCAGGGCAGAACAAGGAGTTGCCAAAAGAACAGTTTTGGCTCTCTAGGAGGGAAAGCCACCCCAAAGCAGGAGGCAGGGTTGGGTTCAAACAAAGGCCGGGAAGGCTGTATGAGGAGACATTCCTGCCACTCTATGAGCACCACGGGAGAGCAGCCATGCCGCTGCTGCCAGCTCCGCAAAAGCAGGGATGCTTACAGCCCCCAGTCAGAGAGGGAGGAAGAAGGAACAGGAGAAAAGGCAAGACAGCACTGGGGCAGCTAGATGGCGCTGTGGATAGAGCACCGGCCCTGAAGTCAGGAGGACCTGAGTTCAAATCCGGCCTCAGACCAAACACTTGACACTTACTAGCTGTGTGACCCTGGGCAAGTCACTTAACCCCAACTGCCTGAAAAAACAAACCAAACCAAAACAAACCAAACAAAGAAAAGGCAAGATAGCAGACAAGAGTGAGCCCAAGGCAGGAAGCCTGGGGAAGGCACCGCGGGGATGGGGCTGGACATTACATTTTTATTTAATCCCTGGGTTTCAGGGACAGTTAACAATCTGAAAGGCTCCTCTCTTTCTTCCCACCACCCAGATGCCCTCTGGGCCCAGACACTGGCATTCAGACCCTCCACGGAGACTTACCAGATCCTTGACCATGGCCTCGATCTGCTCCTGAGCCACATCCACATCCTCGGTGGGTCCTTCCAGTGTGATCTTATCCTCTCCTTCAGTAAACTCTATATGAACCTGCAAGCCCCAAAAGAGGAAAGCCAGTGCCAAATCTGTAGCGCCCACCTCAAACCAACACTGTCACCAACCTCCAACAGCCAAAGAGCGCAGCTCCCAAGTAACCACTGGGGTGTGTGCCAGGGGCACCTGCCCCAGACCCTCTCCTCACTTCTACTAAGATGCATTCCCATGACACGGGACAACAACCACGAATTACAGAGTGTCACAGCAGAAAGGGAACTGGGAGAGCCTCTTCTAGACCAATAAAGACACTGAGCCCCATAGACGGGAAGGGACAGGTGCTCCATTAGACTGCAAGCTCCTTGAGGGTAGGAACTGTGATTTTCTTGTCTTCCTGGAACTCGGCACAGTGCCTGGTACAGAGCAAGTGCTTCACAAATGCACGTGGAGTTGAAAAGCATCCAGGTTCACCCTAGTACGGGGCAGAGTGGGCACTGGCACTCAGATTTTCCAATTCCAAGACTGACCCTCTTAGCCAATGCCACTGCCCACTTCTCAGCATCTTTAGGATGGTCACTCCTCCAGAGGACATCCAGGGCAGCAGGGAGACACAGTAGGGACGCAGACTGCCAAGAGCGGACCAGAGCAAACAGTGGGAAAGCTGGGCACGTGGCTCTCAGCTTGCCTGAACACTGCTTGACGAAGGCACATACCCCCTCAATACTGTACATAAACCAGGGGCCTGAGCAAGAAACAAACATTGTCCCTCGGGAAATTCTAAATTAAAAGGATTCTCAGACCCATTCACCCCCAGGTGAAGGAACCCCCCTGGACCAGAAAGAAACCTCTACTTTCTGAAATTATTCCTAAAACCAGATCAAAACACCCTGAAAGGCACCCCGGTGTGAATGTTCCCAGTCTGCGTGGGGGCTAAGGGGAGCTGCTCTCCTCAGCGCTCGTCCACCAGGGTAACAGAGACCTAACCAATGGAGCCAGGATTTCAGAGGACACTTCAGCCAACTCTGGGCCTGAATCCCCACCAAGCTCCCATCCGCCGTAACACAGCTGTTCCGCTGAACATCTCTGACTCCCTGGCCAATTCACAAAGAGCCGTCACTCACCAAGAGCAGCTTGAAGGAAGGCTGGGGTGGGGGGGCAGGGGCATGCTGAGGCCCGCCCCAAGCGTTGCGTGATGAGTCACCGTGGTGGCACTCTGTGCACTATGTCCAAAGGCACTAACACGGCCTGTGACTTGGCCCTGCCAAGTAGTCTACTAGCCTTCCTTCACACCGAAGGCCCAGCATCTCCAAACGTCCAGGCCTACCTGGACACCCCCCACCCCCTGCCAGATGCAGGCAGCACTGGAGAGATGGACGAGGTCGCATCCCTACCTTTGGCATCTGCTGAGTGATTTTGGCCAGGTTCTGCCCTTTCTTGCCTATGATGAAACGGTGAAGCCAAGATGGAGCAGAGACAGAGGAGACTGTGAAACTGTTGGCCTGGGGAGAAGGAGAGAGTCAACCCGTCAGGCGTGGACTGCCAGCCTTCGTGAGGCTAGCGGTGTAAAGCCCTAGTGTGCTGGGCTCACCTTGGCGTAGACTTCAGTCAGCGCCTGCCCTAGCCGCTCCGGCTCGCCGCGCAGGATCACCGTCTCCGAGCCACTGTCTGGGGGGGGGATCTCAACGGACACTCCGGTTCTCTCCAGAATCTCCTGTAGGGAGTTGCCCTTGGGCCCGATGACGTACTTGTGCTGAGACTTCTTCACCTCCACTGCGATGGTGGTGGTCTTCTTTTTCTGGGGACAAGCACAGCTGGTGGGGTCACCAAGTAGAGCAGAAAGGACAGGAGGGATGGGGTCCAGAGACTCCCGAAGAGCTCTCAGAGCTCGGGAAATGAGCCTTAGACCCCAGAAATATGGACCAAGAGCTGCAGGGCTCGTCCCGGAAAGAGGCAGCAACGAGCAAAACAAACGGCGACCCGAGCCCGTGGAGAGCCCCCGTCGGTGTGGCTTCTGAGGTCTCTCTGGGGCTGCAGGGACCCCTTCTAGGTGATTTGGACGCCAGGGTCTTGGCAGGAAGCAGAGAGAAGCTGCTCATTCCAATGGAAGGAAGCATTCTCTAAAGGCTCCTTTCCCCTCCCTAGGTCCCGAGACCCAAAGACGCATTTGGGGCGAGGGCCAGGGGCCAAAAGGTCATAAGGCAGCGTGGGGGCTCAGGACCACCCCCCCACTCCGGTCAGTCCGTGCCACCCAACCCACCTTCTCCTCGTATATCTTCTTGATGCGGGCCACGGCCTGCGCCAGCTGCTCCTTCTCTCCGGTGAAGACGATCTCAGTGCGGTTCACACTAGGCGGCGGGATGTTGATGCGTGTGCCCGTCTCCTGCATGATCTCACCCACCAGCTTGTTGTAGGGTCCTGCGATGAACGGGTGGAACACCTTCTCCACGTCGAGCCTCTCCACCGCACGCTTGTCCTGTGGGGAACACCACAGCATGGGCACGCCACACACGCACATTCACATAAACTACTCACACATAAAGCTACTCACAACTCACATGTGCACACGCGCGCACACACACATACAATACACCCACACATGCACTTACACTCATACATACATAAGGTACACACGTGTACATAAACTCACAAGAACACACACCTACACTCACGTACATGTACACCCCCCACCATGTACACATGAGTACACTCACAAGCACAAGCATGCATACACACAGACACACACACACACAGCCCCAAACACTGCTGAACCCAATGGCAGGCAGACAGCATTTTTCCCCATCCCCACAACCTCTCTGTCGTGTCAAGATTAAGAGACAAAAACAAGCACTGTGAACCAATGCCCACCGTGAGCACACTCAGCCTGGTTCCCCGTGGGTGGACGTTCCTGGCAGGGAAGCCGCCCCAGCCCCCCCCCCCTCCAGGCTTCCTCCCTCTTTCCCGTGCTCCGGATGCTGAAGTTTGCCAGGGTCACTGCAGCATCATTCTGTGCTGCTAAAGCTCTCTGTAGGACAGTGCAGGAACAGAGGTAAGGGGGCAAGCCCCCTGTCTGGACTTCAAACAGACCCCAGAGACCCAAGCTACAGAGAGCAGCTCTGTCACACCAGTGTGAGAGCACCCTGTACCAGAGTCCGCAGCACCGCATCTAGCTCCACTCAGCTCTGGTCCCAAAAAGCCACCTGCAGCACACACACCTGGGTGATCCATGAACTGCCAGTGTGGAAGAAAGGGGAGATGCTTTGAGATCTAGCTCCAAGGGAAATCATCATGACTGCGAGGGGGAGTCAGAAAGGAAGGGGAAAAAGACTGAAATGGTCAAAGATCCCAGGAAGAAGAATACTCAGGGACCTGGAACATAAGCAGGTAAACCGAAAGGGAAAACATTCACAGCCCAAGGAAGCATGGCCTCCAGATCCTGGTAACCGTGAATACCACAAAACAAAGGACAATGACTCAACACTCAAGACAGAGGACCCTGTGGGACACACGATTCCTGAGTGGTTTCAAAGAGAAATGATCACGATGGCCTACACAGCAAAAACAAGGGGCGAAACAGGAAAAAAGGGAGTCTGCAAGAGCAAGTCTGAAGAAACAAAAGAACGCAAACACACAAAAGTGAAGGATCATCAGAAAAAGTAGACTATGAAAAGAAACATGCTCTTGGCCCTCAAGACGCATGGAGACAACTTTAGTACCACCTGAGGTACCAGAGGAACACGACGGGACCATTCACAATGCAGAAGTAACAGAAGCAAACTGCAGAACTGCTGAATGGCGGCCTCTAGGAAAAACAACCAAAGGCTACAAACCCCAAAATTCGACAACTCAACTCAGAATTCTGCAAGCCGTCAAGAAAAAGGCCTTCAAACACAAAGGAGACTCAATGAGCACAAACTTGTTCTGCACCACCAGGAAACACAGAGGGGAATGGAATCAGGGGTTCTGAAGAGCCTGGAGCGCAGGGCGCAGCCCAGGAGAGATCCTGCACATCTGAGCTCAACCGTAAATGAAAAGAAAGAGGTACGTGAAACGTTCTTAGAAAGAGAATCAGACCCGAAGAGATTATCTGCTTCTTCAACACCCCAGACAACAGAAATGCCAGAGGGATGAAGGACTGAAGCAGCAAGCAGCAGCACCAGGAAGAGACACAGAAAAAAGAGACCAAGAAATGTGCACAAGACGACAGCAGAGAAGGCGTAAATCAGGTGGAGGTAAAGTGGGGAGATGGGACCGGTCCAGTGTGCACAGAACCTGGCAACCCCTTGGCTTCAGGTCAATCAAGGCAAATGGGAGGGTACATGCAGGGAAGAGGAGAGTGTGTTATGTGCCTGGGTCAAATCAAAGGGTAGCAATGAGGGGACAGTGTCCCCTGCGGTCTCAGAAGGCTAAGAGTGGGAGAGGATGGGAAGAGGGAGGCCCTGCTATGGAGAGGGAGGGGGCTACACTCACGAATGTGCCTATGGGTAAAGGGACATGGGGACCTTGAGCTGAGTGTTGTATGGGGGATTTGGTGCTTGACCAAGCGTCGTCAAATCCAAAACCATCACTCCCTACCTTGAGGATGGAGAGTCGGGGGGTGGGAGGGTAGGGGTGGGGGGTGGAGCTGAAACTCCTGGGGACAATCGGCACCTGCAGGAGTAGGAGGGCACAGATCCAGGAAGAGGATTCAGGAGGTAAACAGAGAAAAGGGCTAACAAGGGGCGGGTACAGATCAGGGAGGTGAAAGCAGGGTAGGCGAGGGAAAGCAAAGGGCCTATCACAGGGACCCTGAAGGAACTGGCATCGTTCAGGGAGCGAGGCACAGTGGAGAGGTGCAATCTTCAGGGCAAGCTCCACAAAGCAGTGGCAGAATCTGCCTAGAGGGGAGAGCCCAGAACGGACGCCTTGGAAGTTCTATTCTATACAGAGAAAACAGAGACACCAGAAAATTACAGAGGTCACAAACTAGACGATGAGGGCCTGGGGTAGACAGAACAGGACAACTGAAGGAGAAGAGGAAAGTGGAATCTATTTAATTGAGAGGGAAAAAAAGATGGGAAGAATTAAATAACCACATAAAAACAGGAAAGGAAAAAGAACCAATAAGCAAAACGGTAAAGGGAAAGGACAGGAAGGATCAGCAATGAGAGGAAGAGAGTAGGAATATGGCTACTTTACCAAAGATTTTAAACCAAAGTAACTGAAAAAACGTAAAACTTCACAGTAGAAGAGAGAAAAAATATTAGAGACAAATGGAAGAAAATATAAACCTCTCATCACTTGAACTGTGAATGGTTTAAACAAAATGAAAAAGAAAAAGTGACAGAGTAGGTAAGAAAAACAAAACGTCACAACCTGTGGCTTATGAGAAACACAATGAAAAGACAAAGATACACACAAAATAAAACTGCAGGGATATACATACACAGATATGCTATCTGACAAAATAAAAACAAACATTCAAAAAACAAAAAGGGAGAAACAAGGAAACATCACGGTGAAAGGAACCACTGACAACAAACCAGTATCAGAAATTAAACTTTGATGCTCCAAATGCCATAGCATCCAAATTCATAAAGAAACATTCACTGAGCTACAAGCCAGACAGTAAATGACAGTGACAGGAGACTTCAATATCCCTCTGTCAGTTTTGGATAAATCTAACAGAAAGATATGCAGAAGGCGAAAAGGATGAACATTTCAGGTTAAGTATTTGTGACATTACAGGCAGGATCACAACCTCTCTGGACATGCTGCTAGCAAATCACTTCACTTCACACAAAGTTTCAGGGAAAGAGCTACCGCGACCACTGGCTCCCCTCCTTTACCTGCTCAGCCGAGATCAGCAGGACTTCATGCCGGGCTTTCTCGATGCCCTCCTTGGTGCCAGTGATCTTGATCTGGTTGCTGGGATCTTCTGGGCGAGGAATCTGGATCTTGGTTGCAGTTTTGAGTTCTAAGTCCTGTAGTTTCTCACCATTCTTGCCAATGACAAAGCGATGATGTTCTTTGGGAATGGCCACCGTTGCTGAAGCCTGCAGCCCAAGAAAAGAGGGTGTAAAGGACAACTCGGGATGCTCTCCTTGCCCATACAAGCAGCTCAGCTACAAGACAATCCATTCAACAGGTAAGTGCCCAAGACAAAGGGCAGAAGCCATCACTTCTGAAAACGGGTGTCCCTGAAGTCACCACATCAGTGCCCAAGAAAGAGACTACAACTCACAGTCGTGGTAGCAAAGGACAATGCTGGTGTAACCATGAGTCAGACCTGGCCTCTGTGCCCTGAGACCGGACCAACGCAAGAATGCTATCTCTTAGGAGGAGGGCTCCAGGCTCCTGCCTCCACAACACTGGCTGGGAACACCGCAAAGCCACCAGGTATAAAGGATCATGGACCACAGTAAACCTCCAAAAGGGTGAGAAACTCAAATGGGAAAGCCACATCCTAGAAAGAGACAGATCTTCTACAATTTGGATCGACGTAATGCATAGCTAAAGAGCTGATCTGACAGACAAGAGAGAGACATCTACCAGAAACAAAAGCTCAGCTGCACCACTTGCACCAACTTCCCTGACCCTTAGAGGAACTGGCACCAACAGGAGTGTTCCCAGTGACCAGAGGCCACTCTCCAGCAAACAAGCAGGCCAGCCCAGCCCTCAGTGCTACACCCTTCTCCATCTCTGGGCCCCTGGGCTGGTCACGGGGGCAGCACTCGGTCCTCTGGGCATCCACTCACAGACAACACCCAAAGGGGCTCCGAGTTCTTCAGACTTATCCCCTCCGACGGTGCAGGGACATCCATGGCTTGTCCACTGTCAGTATTTTGTGCTTTGGGGACTTGGTCAGTGACCTCCTGGCAAATCCTGTCATTTCTCTTTTCATTAATGATTTGCAGCAATCCTTCACATGGTTGCTGACAGCCTGAATTTCTTCTTTTGAGAACTGGTCATGTCTGAATAAACAGTTCTCAAAATCATTCCAATGAACCACGTGAAGATTGCTCCAAATCGATAACAAGAGAAATGCAAATCAAAACAACCTGGAGCTTTTCATGTCACATGCAGCCAAATGGTAGCAATGACAAACAATGAAAACAGTCCACGCTGAAGGGGCTTCATCCAAAAAGACAGTCAAACTAAACCCTCCATGCTACAGCTGGGAATGGTCAAAGTATACTGAAAAACAACTGGGAATTATAGGAGCCAAATCAGGAAGCTGCTCCATGCCTGTGACCCAACCACCTGGAGCTGGGCATCAGCCACTGAGTTCAGTGACAGAGGACATTACCAAAATACAATGTTGGACCGTTATGGATCCTGGGGATATGAGACACACTCTTGCTTCTGACAGGGAAGCATGGGGCTACAGGTAGGAAATGCTACACACTCTCCAAAGGAATTAAACCTGACATAAGCCACTGACTGGAATTTATTAATGCAAAGACAACACCAAAGAGCCAAAAGGAGCCCTCCCACCCACCTGCTCACTGCTGGCTCCCTCTGCTCGGTAAAGTCAGCATTTCATGACTGAGACAGAAGACACCGCCATGCCAATCTTGCTGCGGGCACTGGCACTCCAACGCCATTTTGCCTTTTGCTGCCTTCTGTCCCACGCATACACAGAACAAGCAGTACACGCCCAGGCCCAGGCAGGTCAAAAAGAATTCAGACTGACCTGTGTCTGCAGCCTTGCAACAATGTCCTTCCGAGCCTTCATGACCGCTTCCAGCTTTCCAGAGACCATGATGGAGAGGCCTTGGTCTTTGGCAAGGGATAACTCCAGGTGAGCACCGGTCCTCTGCATGATCTCGAGGCAGATCTTGGCTTGCTCCCCTTCCCCAAACTGGTTCATGTCCTTGTACTTCCTCTCCTCCAGGGGCACATGGAACACCTGCTCAAACCGTGGCATAAGGGAAGGTCATAAGCCCACCAGACAACAGCTCACTGTCCCAAGCTGAACCCAAGTGGCCCCAATTTGAGGAAAGCTGCTTGAGCGCCTGTTCTGGACCTTGGCTGACTAGACTAAGAAAGTATCTGCATAACCCCAGCATCAATCAGGTTCAGCTGGGGGGGGGGGTAAGGAAGGTATATTTCTGCTAAATTTAAGAAAAAAACATTTACTAATGCCATCCCAGAATTAAATGAGCTCCCTACTACTGCAGATCACTTGTTGGGCTCAAACAGAATGGGCCAGAAGACAGGGAAGGTCCCTACTCCCTGATCGCTATCTAAAGAACCTTCTCTGACTTCCCTAAGCCTGCAAACACAACCTTTCCTTTGGAGCTCTCGTCATGTTTTCTACAGCTCCAACGCACTCCCTGTTTCCAGGTACGTTCCCTTGGGTCAGAGCCATTCTCCCCCCGGATCCAGTCTGAGACACTTCTTGCATCGCCCACCTGAGTAATGATGGAGGCTTTAATGGGTCGGATCTTGTTGCCCCAGGCCCCAGCAGGCTCCTGAGCTGCTTCCAAACAAGCAGACTTCTCAGGAAGTGGAGGGAAGGCATCTTTGTAAGTTGGAGGGTCACTTTCATCTTCTGAATTTAAAGCAGCGACTGTAAAGACAAAGACAGAGTGAAAAAACCTCACAAGACAACTTAAATCCCAGAATGAAAGGGCAGAGAATGAATGACAACTACTAGTAAACCTATCAGTTTCCATTCATTCACATTTTGGCTTTGGGGTGAAAAAGAAATCATTGAAGGATGTCTGGGTTTTTTTCCTCCCTTTATATCAAGATACCTGCAAACACTAAGTTCAATTTATAAGAAATGGCAGCTAAAATCATGTTGTCTGACCTGAGACCCAAGTGCATTTCTCTGCCCTTAAACATAGCCCATCACCTATGGGACGTTTCAAGGTGCATCAATACTCTGGTATAGACCCTCCCTTCTGTACGTTGAGGTCAAGGTCAGGGACCAGAACTGACATGACACTTATGTGGGCAAGCTGGCTCTGCCTGCTTCAAGTACAGAGACTGTACCTCAATCCTGTATGTGGTCAGCTTGAAAATGAGTCTCCTTTGTCAAATAGTGAAGACAGGACCAAAACCATACACATCTGGCACAAATACTGGAAAACCAACTCTAGGCATGCTTGAAGAACTAGAGTTCAGTGATCATGAGCTTAGCACTCAAAGGGCCACACAGACAGCTCAATGCAGGGCAGATCCTGCATGGCCAAATCACCAACTTGATATACAGTGACTCTCAGAATAGATGCACCCAAGGCACTATCCTTATCCCCTACCCCAATGGAACACGCAATAAGGCTTTATAGCACCAAAGGCCAGAAAACTGTACATGCAATAGATGTCAGAGATCTCAGGGTGAGGGCACCCTACCTTTAATCTGCTGCTGGGTCAGTCCACTGCGGTGCTCTGCAAAGCTCTCCTGGGTCAAAACTGCAACAGAGCTCATTGTCGATATCCCACCTACACACAATCCGGGTATGCCACTAAAGGAGCAGGGAAGAAGCAAGGAAGGAACAGTCAATTATCTGAATGGAGCAGACTCTCCACTTCTCAGATTATGTAGCAACACTGAGATCCACAGTCTCAAAACTTCAGACTTAACAGCTTGCCCCTGTGCCTCGATTTGCTGTCGGCATCATCCCAGGGCTGCCAAAATGACCCCCACTCTGGCCTCTGAGCCAGAAGAAAGACCAAAGACGAATGGCCCACGCCTAGATGATCGTTCAACAAAAGCTCTACCGAACTCAACAGGCCAATGGATCTGCGATGTCAGTGATGAGGCTGAGCCTGCCACCAGGGCCGATCGTGAGCCAGGCAAGCCTCCTCATCCTGTGTGTTCTCATGTACTGCCAACATTCTGAGCCCCAGGCAGGGAAACAAAAGGGCAATGTGCATCCTCAAGCGAGCAGGACCCAAGAGGCTAATAACCCACATGCTAGCCATGGAGCATCTTCTCTGCTCTTTTAAGATGAATCACAGGATTTCTTGCAGAAAACAGTTCATCTGGTAAAGCATGTCCCATCTGATGGGTCAATCACAAGCCTCTCCCAGCAGGCTTCTCTTCTTCCCCTCTTCCACAAGAAGCCCCGAGGCCCTGCTTCTCTAATGGAGGCGCAGCCCTCCTCCAACCACAAGAACCTCTTTTTGAGGCCCCAAAACAGCAGGTCTCCATGTTTCTCTGGAACTGTGGGAAAAAAAAGTCCAACAGCTTCTCACCTGGGCTGCCTAATAACCCCAGTGAAGACATCAGCTCCGAGGTGGAGCCCTGCCTGGAGAGTGACTGAGGCCATTCATTCTCAGGTTTTCACTCTGAATCCCTAATGAGGCTCTTGTTTTCCTTGTCCATCCTTGTCTGTACACAGTGGTTTGTAAGCTCCCTGAAGGCAGGTGCATGTCTCTGCCCGCCTTGTCCCAGCCCACAGCAAACCCCTCAAGGAGAGCTCACCTCACACACCAATCCCACTCTAGGTCACTCTCGGATCCCCGGTCCCTTTACTGCATCCCTCTTGCTGAGTCACCAAGAGGGAGTGTAATGAACACAGGGCGTGGAATCAGCAGGTGTGGGATCAAATTCCAACTCTCACTTAGCAGCTAGGTGACTCTAGTCAGGCCACAACTTCTGAATATGTTTATGGGAATAACACTTGTCAACTCAGGAGCACCACGGTGCATCAAGCACCGGGCCTGTCCTGAGTTCAAATCCAGCCTTAGACACTTAGTAGCGGTGTGACTCTGGGCGAGTCACCGTCACCCTTGTCTGCCTCAACTAGAAAATGGGGATGATAACAATGGCACCTACCTCTCAGGGCCGTTGGGAGGATCAAATGAGACGATAATTGTAAAGCTCTTAGCACAGCGCCCGGCACTATGATCATTATTAATATAGCTTAACAGGGCGATAGGAGCAAAATGCCTAATAAGCTTGAAGGAGCTTTAGGAATGCAGGAATCAAATACACAATACAGGAAAGAAATTTTTTTTAACCATTCAGCAAAACCTTTGACAAAGCCTCTCAACCTACTCTTGTAGGGAGAATATGCTAAGGGCCAGCACCATTGGATGGCATTAGAAACTGGTTCAACAGCCAAACCCAAGGAGTATTCTTCAGTCCTCAATGGCTCCATGCCAGCACGGATGGCAGTCTCCCCGGCAGTGAAACAGGGCTCCCCTACTGCTTAGATGTGCTTCCCAAGGGCATAAATAAGTGCACCGGTGTGCCCTTTCCAAACCTGCAGACGTAGTAATGAAAGCACTGGATCAAAGACTCGGGATCTCAAGAGATCCTGACAAGCGAGCACATGGCGATGCCAAAGGAGGTCACATTTCAGATGCCTACAACATGGAAGTCATGGCCAGAGAGTCTGCCTGAAGAGGACCCAGGAATCCAACGGGCCTCCAAGCACAGCGAGCCAGCCACCTGATATTGCGTCTTTCTGCTGACCTCCAAACCTGCATCTCCAACTGCCTACTGGACATCTCAGCCTGGATGTCCCACAGTATGTCCAAAATAGAATTCATTCTCTTTCTCTCTAAACACCGGCCCCCTCCCTATTACCATAGAGGGCACAGGCCCCCTACCTAGAAGTCATCGTGGACTCCTCACTGCCACGCCCTGGGTGCACCCCCTCATCACCTCCCACCTGGATAACTGCCATAGCTTCTGGGGGGAGGGGCCGGCCTGCCTGGAGTCTCCTCCCACTCCAGTCCATCCTCCACTCAGCCCCCAAAGTCTGATCCCGTCACCACCTACTCAGTGAACTCCAGGGGCTCCATATTCCCTCCAGGAACAAATACAAAGCCCTCCATAACCAGCCCCTCTCCTACCACTCTCCTCCCCACCACGTGGGCATACTTCCAGGCACATTGGCCACCGTCTCCCAGTCCAGGCATTGTCTCTGCCTGTCCTCCATGCTCAGAACGCTCTCCCTGCTCCACTCCCACTACTGACCTCCCTGGCTTCCTTTAAGTACCAATTGGTTAAAACTCCACCTTTTACAAGAAGTCTCCCCCACCCCTCTAACTAGGGCTTTCCTTCTGTTAATTATTTCCTACTTAACATGTCTATACCTTACTCTGTCTACATTTGTATGTTGTCACCCCATCAGATTGTGAGCTCTGAGGACACCCACTGTCTTTTGCCTTTTTCTGCAATCCTAGCGCCTAGCGCTTACAAGATAAGTGCTTAATAAATGTTTATTGATTAACCGCTGTGATAGAAAAAATTAACTCAATAACATTTTTAAGTTCACAGGAAAAAGTATAGAAAGGGACACAAAATATGGCACTCATTAGGACCCTGTTAAATTTAACACAGACTTTAACAAAAGTTAATATTTCTTCTATGGTCCTTTCCTTGTTGCTTAGATATTGAAACTTTTTTGTCTGATAATCATTAGTCTGTAAATACTTTTAGCACTTAACAATGAGAGTAGTCCAGAGGAGAAGGGTGGGCAGTGGTCTGCAGCGGCCACTTTGCCCTCTTGGCTCCTAATTCCACAGCTTCCAAGAATAGGGAGCTGACAGTCCTGCTATGCTCTTTCCTGGTCAGATCTCACTGGGAGATACGCCTTTAGCTTGCGGGGCCACAGCTTAGGGCCACTGATCAGAGTATCTAGAGAAGAGCAAGCCAGATAGTGAAGGGCCCAGAGGCCATGTGACATGAGAAGCATCTGAAAGAACCGGGAGAAAAGAAGGGAGGATGGGAGCAGAAGAGCCTGGGCTAGTATTGCTATTAGGAGAAGAAAGGCCTCTGGGGTGAGGGCTGGACATCCCAGAGGCCCGGGAAGCGGGGCACAGAAGCAGGGCACACGGCTGCCCCAGAGAACAATGTTTGCTGGCCTTGTCTAGGGGGATTACTCATGGACAGCTGGGACTGGACGGCCCCCACAGCCTCTCCAGACCCTCCCTGGAGGATTCCAAGCGCCAGCAGGCTTGCCCAGCTCCCTTCTCCACCATGTCCAAGAATTCCCGGCTCCACCTGCTCCTCAGAACTTCCCCAAGAAGTGCTCTCGGGGCCTTTCTCCCTCTAGTCCATGTACACCTCAAGCTGTCTGTGCAAGAAGACAAAGGCCTCTTGACAAGTGGCCTGAATGGATCCTTGGATGCCACAGGCCACAGGCCAGCCAACCAGCCAAGGAAGCCGGCCCCCAGCCGGCCCAACCCTCTTTTCCAAAGGCCAAAGATGAAATTAGGTGCAGTTATACTCTTCTGTTCTCAGCAGAGCCAGAAAGGGACCCACTGTCCCAAAGCCCATGAAAATTCAATGCTCTCATTTTTCCAAGTTACTAAGGACAGGGGCAGCTCGGTGGCACAGTGGATAGAGCACTGGCCTTGGAGTCAGGAGGACCTGAATTCAAATCTGGCTTTAGACACATAACACTTACCAGCTGTGTGATCCTGGGAAAGTAAGTCACTTACCCCTGACTGCCTCACAAAAAAACCCCAAAAACAAACAACCCCCCCCAAAAAAAAACAAGTTCTTAAGGACAAAATCTACATGGCTAAGTTCCAAATTCAGCAGGCCCACAACGTACCTAATCCACATCTAAGGAAAATAAAAATTGATCCAAAAGTCAGATGACTCCCCTCCCCAAAGCAGAACTAACTGAGAATTAATGCCAACTTCAATGGCAAATGAACATAGAAAATGACAACAAACAGCTGGAGTTCTGGTGGGGAATGAAGTTTCCAATAATGTCCTCAATTGACATCACAAACTTTTCAGGATGAATAGGACTAAGAAAGTAAAGGGTCTTTCAAGACTACATATCCACTCACCAGCTAAATGGTCAGTAGCCAGAAAGTCCGTCCTGTTGCCGCCCGTCCGTCAGCCTGCCAGCTTGGGGGAAAGGGAGAGAAAAAGAAGTTACCAGCAAGGCTAAAATCCACAAGCCCCATGCCCTTCCACATTGCAACTTCCAACACCCACTTTCCAGGGCATTTCCCCATTCCCTGACCAAGTCCAAACCAAGGCACAAGGGACAGACAGCCTCAGCTACCCCAAGTCCCTGCAGCCAGTGCAGCCCAAAGCATCCCATGGTCCATCACCGTGGGAAATCTCAAGTGGAACATGCCTCCCCCTCCCCGTATCTTCCCCACAAAGAGGTCATTCGACGGGTCCAAGAAGGAACATTCCAAGAAGGAACAGCAGGCACTACAGGAAAACACACTATGGCATCTGAGATATACCACCCAAGGGAGACCAGATGGAGAAGAAAGCCCAGGCCCAGGACCTCAGCAATTCCAAAAGGCTTAGGATGTCCTGGGTACACCAGGACCCACCACTGGAGGCTACAATCATCCTAAATCCTAATGGGCCATTTCACTTCAGGAGCCACTGTTACCGAAAGTGAGCACTGCCAACCTGCTGCTTCTGTGACCTCAGCCGGGCTCGTTCTCAGGAGTGACAGAAGACCTCAAACTCTTTCCCAACAGTGCCCGGGCAGGCGGGCTAGACTCGCCAGCCCCAGAGAGCCCAGGCACCTGTGCTGAGAACTCAGGACTGGAATGCCTTCTTGGAAGCTCTAAATGCCCTGCCCTCCTGGGGCTGCCTCAACACGAAATGACCGCCATCTACCCTGCTTTGGGCAGACACAGACCTCTATGTTAACAGCACAAAAAGGGCCCGATGTAGCCCAGCTCTGCCCCGCCCCCACCTGGTCTCTTCAAGACCCCAAAGTTTGGTAAGAATGCTGATGAGACTAATATCTCCTAAAGACACAGCACTCCATAGGCAACAAAGTGTCATCCTCACAACAACCCATAGGAGTGAAAGCCTCTTCTGTTCCTTTGTCAGGGCTCCCTATCCCACCAATTCAGAGTACCAATGGTCCACGGCCTGGGGCAACTCCCTCACTGAAGCTGAGGGTGCCACCTGGCCCTCTAATGCCACCACAGCCCACAAAACCAGCGGCCTCCTCTTCCACGTGTCACCTTTCACATTTACTTTGGCAATGGCCTCTTAACTGGTCCCCCTGTATGCGGGCTCTCCCTTGTCTAAAGCACAAGGCTGACACTGTCACTGCCCTGCTCAATGCATTCCAGTGGGTTCCTCCTGGCCCTAGCATAAAAGTGTCCCAAAACTCTTGGTGCAGGTTTAAATCGCTTTCATGGATTAGAACTGCGTTAAGATTTTGGAACACCCTGCATAACTAAACTACTCTGTTTGGCTTTTAAAGTCCTTCCCAATCTGCCTATTGAACACTGCTCTCCTCCAAGAATCCGACATTCTACTCCCACTGGCCTCATGGCTATTCCCTATACATCACATCCCATCTCCTGTCTCCACACCTTTGCATAGGCTGGGCCCCAGGGATGGTAGGCACTTGTTCATCCCCGAACTTCAAAAACAAATTATCTCCCAGGAAAATGTAAGCTCCTGGAGGGTGGAGATATTTTTTGTCTCTGTCCCTAAAACAGTGCCTGGAACATGCTAGATGCTAAGTGCTGGCTGAACTGAGTTGACTTGCCCAGGGCGGCACTAACAGTTTCAGGGCTTGGTTTTAATTCCAAGTCCTAGATTCTATCAACTACATCATACTCTACTTGTAATAAAATAACTGACATTACACAGTAGTTGAAGGTTTGCAAAGTCCTTTTTAAACTTAAAATCACATTAGACATTTCACATTAAAGAGCAATATATAATAACTAAAGTTATGTATTAGATAATAGAAATATTCCAATGAGTTTTAATGAATCAAACAAACGGCACAGTAGCTTTGTGACCCTGAGCATGTCACAACCTCTCAGCCTGGGTTTCCCTCTGTAAAATGATGATAATAATGATACCTACATGGAAAAAGCAAATGAGCTAACATCTGTAAAATGTTTTGCAAACTGCAAACACTATACAAATGCCAGCTATTATTACTATGCTTTCGGAGCCCTTCCACCCCAATCAAGAGCACCCATCCGATCAATCTGGCTCATACAGTTCTAGCACTGCTCTACATACATTCCCTTCATTTGAGCCTTACAACAACAAAGCCCAAGTCTGAGCAGGTCACTCCTCTACTTACCTCTGGAATCAAATATAAAATCCAATCTGGCATTCCCATAAGCTTCCCGACTTCATCTTTCTGGTCTCCTCCCCCTTTCCCCCTAACTCCAAACTATGGGATCCTGTGGCACTGGCCGCCTTGACACCCCCCCCCCCACGACAACTCCTGGTTCTAGGCATTTTACAGGTTGCTCCTCATGCCTGAAACTCCTCCCCTCCATATCTCCACTTTCTGGCTTCTCTCAAGTCTCCACTAAAAACCCAGCTTCTATGGGAAGCCTTTCTTGATCACCTTTAAAACCAGTGCCTTGTCTCTGGAGATTCTGAATGTATCCTGTCTATACATGGTTGTTTGTATATTCAGAACAGACGATGTCTTCTGCCTTTCTTCGTGTCTCTAGCGATAAAGCATGGTGTCAAGCACACAGCAGGCAATTAATAAATGCCTCTTGATTTGCCTATGAGATACTACACGTACTAACTCCCACCAGGCAACTAGGGCTTGGAAAAGGGATCACACAGTTAAGACTTCAGAGATGACATCTGAACCCAGGTGTCTCCTGACTCAGAACCAGAATTCTTTCCATTATGCCACAGCTATATTCAAACTGTCTGCAAAGTAAGAATAAATAGGCCCTGAATTAGGGCATAAGGAACCTTCCGATGACAAGAATAGAGGAGCAATTACTTTAGCCACTCAGGGGGCTTTTCATTCCCTGGTTCTAGTCAACAGACTAAGGCTGCTATTCTGTGAACAGTAAAAATTCTCCAGTAGAAAAAGGCTGTAGACATGACTTCAGTTGATTTATTACAAATGTAGAATGTGAATCTGGAGTTTCAGGATCCTGGACTCCTGCAAAACCAGGACCAAGTCAGAAGGTCAGAATGCAGTTCAGGGCATCTGAGGAAGGAGGCAGCTAGGCCTCCCTGTTCCAGGGGCATCTGAAGGCTTGTTGTTTTTTATTTTAAAAGGTGGAGGAGACCCTAAGAGGCCAAGTGTGACTCCCAAGCCCTTAACCGTCCATTTTTAAGGTCTCCGCAGCCCTGAAATCCACCATCTCAGCACAACATTCAAAAAGTACAGGAAGCGGCTATTCTCATGTGTGTCCCAAAGGTGCATGCAGCTGGCCTATCGAGGTGATCGCCCCCAAGGTCAGACGGTAAATAACTGGGGGGGTGGGAGGCGGTAGAAAGTAAACAAAACGACAAAATGCAGGTCACCTAACCACTGTTTCTCCTCTGGAACATGCACACCACACAAAACCTGATACCACAGTTCTAAGAGGGGACGGGAGGAAGGGAAGGATATTAAAATTAAAAAGATACTGAAAGACCCCACACTGCGGCCACATTGTAGAAGGCATGTTTCTATAGGGAGAGGTCCCCGGTCAGTCGTTAACATCTATTAGATGCCTATCATGTGTCAAGGAATGTGCTTAGAACATAGAACCAACTTGATGGCATGGAGCATTCTAGAACCCAATGGTAGTGAGCAGTGCTTTCCAGTTTATTTTGGTAAATTTAAGCCGAGTTCTGCGCCTTGCCCCCATTTATCCCTCCATTGCTGGCTCTGCCCTCCTCCTCTGTCAAAGGGCTTCCCGGGCAGTCACAGCTGAAGGCTCTTTCAGACGGGCCCTCCACAGCCCCTCCTCATTTCTGCCCTCCCGTGGATAGACCGGCCTCCTCAGGCCCCTCGGGGCCCGTTCAGCCGGGGTCCCCCGGAAGCGCCTGCACCCCCCGGGGGGGGGCCCTGCACCCCGGGGCTCTCTCCAGCCCTGAGGCCCGCGGGCTGCCCGGCTCTTCTGATTTGACCAGGACCCCTTCCTAGTGTCGGGGGGGGGGAGGGGAGAGGAGGAGCTGCGTGCCCGTCACCCCGCGTCTGCAGCAGGAGTGGGTTCGGGGGGAGGGGGGGTCGCAGGATGTGGCAGTCTCGCCCGCGGCCGGCGCAGACCCAGCCATGTGGGGCCGGCCCTGCGGACGGGCGACTTGGGCAATCGCGGCCCGAGCGGGCCCCGCCGAGGTGGGTCGTGCTCGGGGCCGGCCCCGCCAGCCGCACCCCCGGGCCCAGCCGCCTCCTCCCCTCCCCCCGGAGGGAGCGGAGCAGAAGCCAGGGGGAGGGGTGGGCGCAGCCCCCCGGGACCCAGGTCCGGCAGGTGCCCCCCAACCCTGCCCCCACCCCACCCCCCGCCGCGCTCGCTCCCACGCGTGCCCGCGGGGCCTCTCCGAGGTGCCACCTCAGCACTGGCTCCACCAGCGGCCGTCCCCGCGCCGGGGGCGGGGAGAGCCCTTAAAGGGCCAGTGACCCGGCTGCCCACGGCCGCCCCGCGGGTCTGGCCCTGACCCCCGGGGGGAGGCCCCCGTGGGGCCCTCGCTCCGGGCCAGTCGGCAGGGGCGGGCCCCGCTGGAACTGTTCTGCGGGCGGACCCCGACGGCGTTGCCTACGGCCCCCTTCCCACCGTCGGTGTCACTGCTCCAAGACCCCCAGTTCCCCGTCCCCCGTACTGGCTCAGGCCCAGCTTGGCCGGGAGCGATGACGCGGCAGCAGCACGGCACCCCCTCCCCCGGCCAGGCCGGCCCCCGGCCCCAGCCTCGCTCATGCGCTCTGGTGACACGTAGTTTCCCCCCCCCCGCCTCCACGTCGGCAGCGCAGCGCTGCCCCGGGAGCGGGGGGGGGGGCGAGCCCCAAACTTCGGGCGGTCGCCCGAGGCCCGGAGCCCAAGGGGAGCCGTAGGCCCGCAGCGCCCGCCCGCCGGCTGCGCCGAGGCCCGCACTTACTTTGGCCGCAGCTCTGCGCGCTCTGCCGCCGCCACCTCCGGGGAAGAGCCTGGACGCGCTCGGGAAAGCGGCGGCTCCGCTTCCTCATCGGTATATACGGGCGGCGGCGCCAATGGCGGGCGGACACGTCAGAGGCCCGGCCTCCCGGCCCCGGCCCCGGCCTCCCGCGGCCTCCGCGGCCCAGCCCAGCCCAACCCGGCCCAGCACGGCCCGGCCCGGCCTCCCCGAGGCCGCGCGCGCGCGCTGTCCCACAGCGCCCCCCGCAGGCGCGTCTTCCGCACTGCGCGCGCCGCGGCCCGGCCCACCGACCAATCACCGGCCGCCCCGGAGCCTCGTTCCGGCCGCCTCCGCCGCCCGGCAACTTCACCAAGTAGGCTACCCGGCAGCCGGCCACGTGGCGGCGACCCCCGGAGCCCCGCGCGCCCCCTGGCGGCCGGGCGGCCAGACGGAGGTACCGTCCAATCACAGGCAGCCTGGTACAAACCCGAAACGACGCCCAGCCCAGGCTGCAGGCGCAAGGACAGGGACAGGGACAGGGACAGGCGCAGGCGCGCTCCGAGCACAGAGTCCGGCGTGAGTCCCACAGCGCCCCCCACTGGGCACCCCCTAAATATGCCTGTTTTCCTTTTCTGTGATGAAGCACCTGCCTTGCAAGGTGGTCGTGAGGATTAATTGAAACATTTGTGAAACGCGTAGCATGGTGTATACAGCAGGTGCTTAATAAATGCTCCTCTTCCGCCTCTCCTCCTAGTCCTCAAGCCCTTTCCCACTTGGTTCTTAATACATAGACTAATATAGTGGTTTCACAATAAATTCTGTTTTAATTAAGCGCCCCTTCCATGGTTCTGTATTATTCGTGGCTGGTTACCCGGACTCCTGCAGGGGTCACACCAGCTAAATCCCATCGAAACGAACGGGATTCACATTCCAGCAAGAAAAGGGGATGAATGATTTCAGCCACCAAACACTGGGCATGGGCAGCCCAAAGGGGCTTTAAGAATTCCCCCCCCCCCGGGCCATCTCCTCATTTTACGGATGAGACTAAGGCCCAAAGAGGGAGTGGCCTACACCAGGTAGCAAGGCCGCTGTGGCTGTGCACGTCTGTGCAAGAGAGAGCTGCCAATGAGCACAGAAGGGCTCCTTCCCCGGTCCTCCCACCATGCCAAACGCCTGCGCATTCCTAGCCATGCAGCACACAGGTGAGGGAGCGATGGAAGCCCAAACACGTTCCCTTCACGGGGCAGGTGGGTGGGGGCCAAGTGGACACCCCTTCTCTGCCAGGTTCCTGTTCAGTGATTTAAGAGTCTGCAGGGCCAGGAACAGCGCTTCACCCACTTCAGAGGGCCCTCCTTTTTCACAACATTAGCCTGTGGTTGCTTTAGGGCCCAGGGATGCAGGATAACCCTCCCCCCCCCAACAATTAAGGGCCAGGATGTTAGAGGCACAGGCTGCCTGTGAGCTGACTTCAAGACATGACCAAGGAAAAAGATGGGCTGGGCAGGTGGAAAGCCGGGATGCTGGGAGGAAGGTCCCAGCCACACCCCCTTCTGGCAGATTTCCACCCTCCCCCTACCCCAGAGGTGAGGAGAATTAAAAAATGCGCAGGATGGGGCTGCAACCAGCATCCCCAAGGGAACTAGCAAACTGATGCATTCTATCAATTGATGCCAGGCCAATTGAAACACAGCAGCAGCAGCAGCAGCAGCAGCAGCAGCGGGCAAGATACCTCCCTAATCCCTGGAGGATACATTGTTTTCCACAGCGCCAGACCGTTTCCGCCATCAGGTGGTTTTCTCTCCGCACCAGCTGTCCCCCTCCCGGCACACACCCAGCTGACAGCCTTCCAAGGCCCTTCACACCTCTCACCTGGACTTGCACCACAGCCTCCTCCTTCTCCCCTGCTACTTCTTACCCTGGAAGCTCCCTGCCCTTTAACCCCCTCCTCCCACTGCTGAGTGCCTCCCAGAATCTTTTCTTAATATGGTAGTTTCTAAAACCAATATCTAACATCTCAAAAAAAAAAAAAGGCCTTTCCAATAAAATCATGGGGTAGGCAAAACCCTACCTTATCACCACGATCTGATACAGTGTTGTCCTAGAACTGTTAGGTAGAGGAATAAGATAAGAAAAAAACATAGAGGGAATAAACATCTGCAAAAAAGTAACAATTATTTCTCCTTGCCAATGATACAACGTTTTACTTAAGGAACCCCAGCTGTACAACTAAAATTAATGGAAATACTTAATAACCTCAATTAAATAGCAGAATATAAAATCCATGGAAATCATGTCTTTTAGAATATTCCCAACAAAATCCAAAGGGAGAAGATAGGAAAAAAATTCAATTCAAAATAACTCCAAAATGTGCAAAATAATATATGAAAGTCCCCTTACCAAGACAAACAGAAATTATATGAACTACAAGACACTCAAATAAAGGAGGGCTTAAATAATTGCAGAGACAATTTCCCTGAGGTTGAGGCTTACTGGAAGAATAACAATGACAGTACCATGTATTTAGTTTGGAGATTCAATGCCATGCCAAACTATGCCAGGAACACTTTACAGAACTGAACAAAATAATAACATAAAAGAACAAACTTTGGTCACGGGAAATAATGAAGGCAGGATGTGAAGTGGGCCCCTAGAAGTACCAGATCTCCAAGCACACGGGGGGTTCCGTCAGTGCCCAAAACCGGATGAAGACTCTGGAGATGCCCTGTGCCGCAAAGCAGCAATAATCAGAGCAAACAACAACGGGGTCAAAGGCCCAGATGAGGCGCAGAAGACATGGGTGCGCCACGTTCCGGCCGCTATCGGACAAGCTCTGCTGGGACAGCTGGACAGAGTCGGGTTTGGAGTCCCGTCCCACACTCACAGGTGTTCCCAGAGTGTCCTGTTTTAAGCAATACCGCAACAAGCACCAAATGGACAGACCGCAGGGGCAGCTAGGTGCTGCAGTGGATAGAGCCCCGGCCCTGAACTCAGAAGGACCTGAGTTCAAATTCGGCCTCAGACACAGAACACTCACTAGCTGCGTGACCCCGCGCAGATCACTTAACCCCACTGCCTAGCCACAAGGAAAAAAAAAAGAAAAAAAATGTTGGACCATAAGTAGAGAGGGGAAGGAGCTAACCTTTCCCAACAATGGGTGAGGGGAGGAGTCACTAACAAAACAAGGGACAGAGGATGAAAGGGGATCATCTGAGTTCTATAAAACTGAAAGTTTTTCACACAAGCAAAAGCAATAAAGTTAGAAGGAAAACAGCGGTGGAAAAAGTCATTGCAGCAAATTTCTGATGAAGATCCAATAACACTGAGGCAAAGCCATTCCCCAAAAGGTAAATGGTCAAAGGAAGAGGCGGTTCTCCAAGGGAGAAATCCAAGCTATGAGCAGTCAAATGAAAAGCACCCCTTCTTCCCACGCGGAGGGACAAAGAGGACCAAACAGGCCAATAACAACGTCAGCAGGACTGCGGCAGGAGAACGGCTAAAGGAACTGCAAACAGCACTTGAAGGTTTGCAAAATGCCTTGCAAACAGCTCATCTTATCTTTTAATGCATTTTTTCCCCTCTTTTTGGTGAGGCAATGGGGGTCAAGTGACTTGCCCAGGGTCACAGAGCTAGTGGTGTCAAGTGCCTGAGGCCGCATTTGAACTCAGGTCCTCCTGACTCCTAGCGGCCCCTGCTCGTCTCATCTTCAAAACAACCTCGGGAAGGAGGTGCTGTCATCTTCTCTATTTTACAGATGAAGAACTGGAGGCAGGCAGACTGGGTAACCCGGTCAGGGCTCACACTGACGCTGCTTCCAAGAGGCAGGGTTTGAGCTCAGGTCTTCTCTTCCTGACTCCAGCTCCAGCACTCCATCCACCAGCTGCCTCCTATTGATTAGGCCCACCATTCTTGAAAGCAACATGAAACCATACCCCTGCTTCACAACTCATTAGACTGTGCACACCCTTGGACCCAGCAATAGTACTAAGAGGCCTACATCCTAACAAGGTCAAAGACAGAGGGGAAGAGACTCCTTCCTATCTGAACTATTTATAGCACCACCTCTAGTGGCAGCAAAGAATGGAGAGCAACGTGGGCTTCCCATCAACTGGGGAACGCTGACCAAGTGTATTCATCCACAATTAATCTTCCCCAAACCAACCGAAGCGATTTTCCTCGAGGGCAGACCTGCCTAACCATGTCTCGCTCCACTGCGGCTCCCAACTGCTTCAGCCCCACAAGCTCCTGCTCGGCCTTGACAATCCTGCCCCAGCTCTCTTCCCAGCCTTCTCCAGCACCATCCCCTCACACTCTCCTATCCAGCCCTCCTCACTGCACCTCACTCCAGCCTCCATTCTTCCATCGCTCTCTGCCCGCACTGACCCTGGCCGAAGGTGTGAGACAGCCTTCCACTGACCACATGTCCCCATCGGAATGGGGACTCCTTGAGGCAGGGGCTGTTTTGGCTTTTCTTTGTGTCCCCAGTAATTAGCCCAGTGTCTGGCACAAGATAAGCACTTAATAAATGCTCGGTAATTAATGAATGTAATACATTAGGGAAAACAGGTTCAGAAAAGAAAGTGACTTGAATGCCTATTGCCTTTGACCCAGAGCACCACTCCCAGATTTCTAACCCAAGGAAGCCAAGGAAACAATGAGAACTGGTAACAAAGTCAATGCCCATTGATTGGGCAATGGCTAAACCAATGGCGATCCGTGAACGTAACAGAATATGACTATGCCGGAAAAAAACAAAAACAGAGAAGCCTGGACAGATAGATCTCCATGAATTGATGCAGAAGGAAGTCAGCAAAGCCAAGAAAACGAGTTACACGAGGACGAAGCAACGTCAACGGACAAACCACCACCAGCAAGAATACTGCAAAATCACAAAGTACGAGTATGACTCCAAAGAAGAGAAATAAGATGCCCCTCCCACCCCTCCCCCACCCTAACCCTCAGCAGAGCCCGCTGTTCATATCTGTAAGATGTACTGACCAATTATGCTCCTCTTTGTCTTCTGTCTTCACAAAATGACCTGTGGTTACACAGGGTGGCTCAGTGGGAGGAATACCAGCCAAAATCATGATGATGTCACAACAACAAAACACACTGATAAAAACTTATTTTCTTAAAAAGGCGTCCACAGAATCAAGAGAACAATTTATACAATAACCACAACAATACAAAGAAAAACACCTTTTGAAAGACTCAAGAACACTGATCAATATTCCGACTGATCATGACTCCAGATGGATTAGAGGTGCAGAAACACATCTTCAGACCCTGCCAATGGCTTACTTTGTTCTGCTCAACTATATTTACTACAAGGGAAGGCTTTTTAAAAATAATTTTTTGGGGACAGCTAGGTGGCGCAGTGGATAGAGCTCCGGCCTTGGAGTCAGGAGGACCTGAGTTCAAATCTGACCTCAGACACTTGACATTTACTAGTTGTGTGACCCTGGGCAAGTCACTTAACCCCAAAACTGCCTCACCAGAAAGCAAATAAATAGAAATAATTTTTTTCCAGGGTGGGAATTTTAAAGGAGACTTGGTCAGGTAGTAATAATGGTTTTTTTCACAAGACAAAACAACATCATCAATGAAAACAAAGAGGACATTAATTATTCCTCTTCACCCCACCCCCATTCACCCTCTCTTCCCAGCTCCTCTGTTTCTGCCTTCATTCTTCTGGTCACTGTCCCCTCGAATCTCCCCAATCCAATCAGTCGCCACAGCTTGCAGACTGGCCTCCTCTCCTCTCACATCCCACCAGTGCTCTGTTTGGTTTTGACTTCACCATCACTGACACCTCCCTCCCTGACCGACCCCCCCAGATGAGCTCATCATCATGAGATGGGGTCACCTTTGGTCCTCACACCTCCTCAATGGTCTCAGCCACCTTGGCCCCTCTGCCTGGAGGGCCTGAGGAAAGTGCAAAAACTTCCTCCCAGAGCCTCCCTGTATAGAAGGCTCAGATGCCCAGGTACCATCTGCTGTGCTTGGTTTCAATTCCACCAACATCATGGCGCCCCCTTTTCAGCTTCCCCCACTAGACTGTAAGCTTCCCGAGGGCAAGGACTGTCTTTTTCCTCTTTGTGTCCTCTGTGTCTGGCATATCATAGGCACTTAATACTTATCATATTGCATCGTTCAGGCCTCATTACATCTTCCCTGAACCATAGCCTTCCTGCTCGATCCCCATCTTCAATTCTTCACTCTCTCTATGCCATCTCCCACACAACTTCCACCAGTCTTCCCCAAACACAGATCTCACCATGGCATTCCCCAGTCAATAATCTCCAGTGGCATCCGACTGCCTGTAGCATGAAATGCAAACTCCCTTGACCTTGTCCATCACAACCTGCCACTGGTCAAGTCCAATCTATAAGCATTGATTTAGCACCTAATGTTCCCGGCCATCGGTTAAACCCTGGGCTTGCAAAAAAAAGGCAAACCCAAGGGACCATGCCAAGCCACTCCTAAGGAGCCCACCCTTGTGAACTTTATTATGAGACTTATTAAAAATTCTTCTCCTTCACATGTGTGCTCCAGCCAAAGTGAACGCCTTGTTACTTTGGTCATTTCAAGTCCTTTCTCAGACACTTTGCCCAAGTTGTCACCCCACCCCCATTCTTACCCCTGTGAACCCCAGATTTCTTCAAATTCATTTTCTTGCCTCAAGCGCCACTGTCTGTCCTTCCATGAATTGGGACACTAAAGGAATGCTTTGCAAATACTCAGGAAAGAATGTTCACTAAGACTCGGCAGAGGCTAATGGAGGGCAGATCACACCCAATTTAACTCACTTCCCTTTCTGTTCAGGGCTGCTAGGTTGGAAAATCACAAACATACTGCAGACCCTGTGCAAGGGCTTGCAGAAGTTCAGTATCCTGTGTCTTTCATGATACCCACCCAGACAAGGGGCAGGAAGGGGGTGAAACGTCAAGCGTGTGGATCCCATCGAGAAGAATGTCCAGACTCCAAAAAGTGATCAAGGTCAGAGTGAAGGGAGATTTCCAGGGACCCATTTTATCAATGTCTTGGATGAAGACAGAGGGGGTACACCAATAATACAAGGGTGGAAGAGCTAACCACCATGGCAGACTCTAGGGCCAATGAAACTGGCAGGCCCAAACGAGGGGCTGAATCGTAAAAGCTGAAGTAGAAGAGGAAAGAAATGTCAAATCCTATAGCTGGGTTAAAAAAAGGTTAACCTCAAAGTTCAGGATGGGGGAAGTACCGCTGTCTGAGCAAAGCCTTTTGGAGTTTATGGGAGCAGCCACGCCCAAAGTCGCTATGACTCAATCTAAGGTGACAGACAAAACAACCAAGCATGGCTGTATTCAGCATCACCATCATCATTATTAACTCGCTAACTAAATGATGATAATGATGGCCAAAGCAGTGTTTAAAATGGGGTTAAAAGAAAGCATCATGGAAAAAGCCAGCAACATCTCCTGGCTTGTTAGAGAGCATCCTGGCAGGGAGCTCTCTCAACAATCCTACACACCAACCAGTCATTCTCAGTTTTCAGGACTGAAAGGAACTCCACCTTTCATCCCGTTGTTTTGGTACAGTGACTGCCCAAAGCCTCACGCCTACTGAGACACAGGTGACTCATTCCCTGCTGCATGAGAAAGCGGAATACCAGTCCATCGCACGCTCTTCCAGTCCACAGAGACAACGAACAACCATCCTTTCAGCGGGTAAGAAGAGCTTTTACTCTCTGCCACGGAGACACCACCCGGCCGGTGCAGAGCCCAAGCGGCCTCAAGCTTCAGATCAAAGTCAACACTGGCAGGACAATTAACCGATGTGGATCGTCTTGGCTCACCTGGCCCAAGCCCCATTCAAGGCAGGGATGCCTTCTCCAATGCTGACAACTGCAAGTTCCCTCTGGTGATAACCCACACGCTGGCCATCAGTGGCGGTCAGGAGTCTTACTTACCCTGGTGAATGAACTAGTGCTCTCCTCCATCCTCCCATTTGCTTCACTCCCCCTTGTAACCCCCGCCTTCTGGATTGTCCTAAAATCCTTTCTAGCTAGGTGCTCCTCCCTCTGGCACAGGAAACCAACTCCTGTTCTTCTACTCCAATGAAGGGAGCCTGGGGTCCCCTTCTCCCACCCAGATTCATAACAAGATTCGAGCTGTCCTCCAAGGTTGCGACAGGCTTCGGTGAAATGCCCTTGTTTGGCTCCCCATGGGCAGAGGAAGGTAATAGTAACCCCGCTGTGGGAATAAGTAAATAAAAGGGGAGGATCCTTTGAAGACACTCCCAGTTTGAAGTTACAGTCTGTGTAGTTGTGAACTGCTCAGAAACAAATGCAGCAAGCCATCAATCTCGCACGTGATCCATCAGCAAGTAATAGTAATGATCATAGCTAGCTAGCATTTATGTAGCCCTTTACATGTTATCTCATTTAAAGTTCTCAGAAACGTTGGAATATGGATGCAATGATTATTCCCATTTTACAGAAGGGAAACCAAGGCAGGTTAAATTACTTGTCCAGGGTTCACACAACTAGCAAGTGTCTGAGGGGGAATTTAAATTTAAGTCTTCATGAATCCAGGTCTAGAACTCTCACCAACTAGACTGCCCAGCCACCTACTCAACTGTGTCCAAGGGGACACAGCAAACCCACAGAGAGCATTTGTCCGCAGTGGGCTCACAAACTATGGGGAAATAAGACACATGATGCAAAGTGAAATGACAGATGTTCAAGCAATAGCACGAGTGATCTGTGAAGGCCAGACACAGCCCAGCTCCCGGAGAGCCAAGGCATTAAGAGGCAAAGTCAACCCCACCTCCCAGTTTTAGGAATCAAGGACAGCTTGCATCGATAAGGAGTCTGGGGAAAAAAGCCTCAGATCACACACCACCCTCAGCCACACTCCAAGAAAATGATTAACAGGGAAAAAGGGGTAGAACCGAGGACACTGGGAACCTTCTATTCCAGCAAAAACCAGACAGGATGCACCCATCTTGTGCTTGCCGACATCCATGTCTTTGTTCCTGCATTCCCTCATCGTTGTCTATTCAATTTCTTTTATCCCATGATTAAATAAGACTGGGGCATATCAGGTGGTTTAGACACACAGGCAGACCTCATCTTACTGCACCTTCGCCGATATCGCGTTTCTTAAAACCTGAAGGTTTGTGGCCAGTCTCTTGGCGCCATTTTCCTTCTGCATCACATTGTGGTCATTCTCACACTATTGCAAACTTTTCCATTATTATCACATCTGTTATGGGGAGCTGTGATCAGGGATCTTTGATGTTGCTACTGGAATGGTTTGGGGTGTGGGGAACGGAGCCCATATAAAACAGTGAGCCTGAGAAGTGCGTTCTGACTGTTCCGAGCCATCCCCCATATCCTTTCCTTTCTGTGGGCCTTCCTATTCCCTGAGACACAACAATACTGAAATTAGGCCAATTAATAACTCTACAATGGCCTCTGAGTGTTCAAGTGAAAGGAAGAATGAATCAACATAGCAAAATTCATTGTTATTTTATTGCAGGAAATTGCCACCACCACCCCAGCCTCCAGCAATGACCATCCTGATAATTCCACAGCCACCAGCACTGAGGCAAGACCCCCCCCCCAACAGCAGAAAGGTGGGGACTCACCAAAGCCTCAGATAACAGCTGGCATCTTTTAGCAATAAAGTATTTTTTAAATTAAAGTATGTATATATATTTTAGACATAATACTATTGGACACAACAGAATACAGCAGAGTGTAAAAATAACTTTTCTATGCATTGGGAAACAAAAACTCAAGTGACTCACTTCTAATGTAATATTTGCTTTACTGTGGTGGTCTGGAACCAAACCCTCGATATGTCCAAGGAATGCCTGTAACTCTCCTGAACCACTCTTCTCAGATACACCGTCTCCACCAAGAGGCTCTCCATGATTCCTGCCCCTTCTCCTAGCCCCTAGAGATTATCTCCTCCTCCTCCTCCTCTGAGTTTCCATATAACTTTGCAGAAGTTAATAGAGTCTGCAAAGTATCTGTCTTATTTCCCTAAGGCAGCAGTATGCTTTGCAAAGAGCGATCACTGGCCTTCAGAGAGATCTGGGTTCAAACCCCACTGGTGACACTAGCTATGACCCCGGACAAGTCTCAGCCTCCCTAAATCGACGAATGAATACACCTGTAAAAGAAGATGAGAGCTCAATCAGAAGAAAGTCCCTTGTACCCCCAAAATATTTAGAGCAGAACTTTCTGTGATAGCAAAAAACAGGAAATAAAGTCAATACCCATCAAGTGGGAAATGGCCATACAAATGATAGTACATGAACATAATGCTGAACATGAGGAACTCAGAGAAGTCTGGGAAGATCACCACGGACTAATGCAAAACCAAGCCAGGAGAGCCAAGAAAACAACATACACAGTGACTACAACAATGGAGCTGGACAGAACAGCTCCATACCAAAGAATCAAGAGCCAACGTGACTAAATCACAAAAACCACGCAAGACCCAAATGGAGAAAGAGAAGAAAGCCCCAACCCACCCTCTGTGCAGGTTACACAGAGCACCGGGTTTTCAATGCTTCGATGAGTGGTGCTGATGGTGTTTTCTCTCTAAAACATACTCTTTTGCTATGCAGGATGGCTCTCTGGGAGGGAGAAGAGGAAGAGTACTAGGGATAAGGCGATGACATAAAAAATAGAAGACATCAACAAAAATCTACTTAAAAAAAAAACCAACAGGATCAGAACAAGCTTTCCTCGCAGCACCGTTGGAAGGTGTTACTATTACTTCTAGATCATTGGCTCCTGGAGGGTCCAGGTCTTGGCTATCTTTGATCCCTCACAGTGCAGACATCTGGTAAACGTTTATTGTGCTGATGTGGACTCGGTTTTGGATTCTTCAGCTACCAGGGGAGGAGAGGCATCCCCCAACTTCACAGATCCCGCCATCTTTCTTAATGCCTCAGGTTTAGGGTAAATCCTTAGCATTCTGTGGGCTCTTCTGACTTCTAGCCACTTAGGCTCCATGATTCAACTTGAGGGCTAATAGACTTAGCACAATGGATTTCTTCTTGAGCTAAGACCTTCATTAAAAATCTATACACTTACATGGCTGACAAGAAAGCCAAGAGACACCCCCTTGCTCACAGCTGATGCCCCACTGAGCTCTGACCCCTAACTAAACTTAACACAAGGACTGATGGATGGAACTCCCATCTGGGAGGTCAAGGCCAACATGGTTTGTGGCTAAGCAGTACTGGGGGCAAACAGAGCGGCAGGATGAAGATACCGGAGCATCTCTTTAAGGGGTGGGGATTGACGGGTGTGGAACATTGAATATGCTGTCAGACAAGATGCTGGCTGGTTTATTCAGGTGTTGCTTTTTGTTTTTTAAATCTTTGTTACAAGGGAAGCCTTGCTGGTTGAGGAGAAAGGGGGAATATTAAGAAATGGAAGTGGCATAGAAGCAAAAGGCCACCCATTAAACCTTTTTTTTAAATGAGGGAAATGGCAAGAAAGAAATGAAGGCCAACATCTAGCCTGAGGGGGCCCTAAGCCTGACATCTGTTTGACCAGGAGATGGCACAATGGTCACTGTGCTTCAACTACTCTAAGCGTACAGGGATAAGCCCCAAAACCCAGGACCCAGCTTCTACACCCAAGTGAACACACCGCTGATCCAGCATTCCGTGACACAAAACTATGCAGGACACGCCAGGCACAAGTAAGTGAGCCAAGGAAGACACTGCCACTCTGCTACCCTCCTGGAAGGATGCACCCTGGGAGCCCCTGTCACCCAACATCAGCTGGAGTCGGGAGCAGCCAGTTCCCTGAGAAGGAATGCCAGGAGCCGAGCCAAGCTCCCAGCACGCCACATGAAGAAGCACTGGTTCTGGAACGCTCCCGGGACAGCCGTCACTCTCACGTCCCCCTAACAACCAGGCACGGGGCTAGGCTCACCTTCCAGCTCTGATGGGAAACGGGTCTGCCAGCCTTCTTTAGCTGGGACTTTCCCACCGCCATGAACGTAGCTCAGATCCAGGCGGTCTTTCTACAGACAGCAGGAGAGACCTTCAACTCCCCCAGAGACCACAGACCACCTCTGGTCAACGCAAAGACACCAGGCCCGTCTCTCGGAGGGTAGCCACCAGTGACACGTGCCACAATACTTCGATTGTAAACAAACCAAAAAGCAAACAGGAGATGATCAATGACAGCACATTTCAGGTCTTCAAGGATGCACCATGTTCATACGGGCCTCTCTTGGCCCCGTGCACTGAAACCCCGCTAGGCCTTACGAGACCACTTCATGAATCGTCTGCTTCGATTCAAAAGGACATTCATTACAGTACGTGCTAGGCATCGGGGAGAGAAAGGAAGAAGGAAACAAGCACTTATTAAGCACCTACTGTGTGCTAGACACTACACTAAGCACTTCACAAATCTCTCACTGTGTCCTCACAACAACCCTGGGAGGCGGGTGCCATGAGGAAACTGAGGCAGTAGCGGCTAAGTGACTTGCCCAGGGTCACACAGCTGGAAGTCTCTGAGGCGGGATTTACATTCAGTTCTGATTCCCGGCCCAGCACTTTGTGCATCATGCACCACTTAGATGCCTTTGGGTAAACGCCTGCCCTCAAGGAGCTTACATTCCACAGCAGGGAACATAAATATTCAAAGAGCTGTGAGATCCCACTGCCTGGATGTCCCTCCCAGGAAGCAGATCGCAGCCACATTCTGCACCTGAGGTCCCTGCTCAGGACCCTGGAGAAGCCTATCTTCTTTCTCAAGGACACATTTCTTTGAGGACATGCCCGACTCTGGTTCTCCAGCTGTGCGCTCCCCCCAACCACGCGCAATTCAACAGGGCCCCGTGGGCGATACGCAGTCTATGGTCACATGCCACTCCCACAGCTCTGGTATGAAAAAGACAGACCTATGTTTCCGAGGGAATTCTGAGGCTATTAACCCGGGCCACTTCCTTTCATCTAGCCCAGCTCGTCCAAGAAAGACAGGCTCCGGAGAATGCACATCTAACCACATCTTTCATTCACTTGGTTTTCCCTTTGTGGACGGTCAAACCAAACAGTCAGATGGCACGGTGGGATGTGCATCAGGGTATCATCCTTCAACAGAATTCTTCCACCGATACCTCTGGAGCGCCTACAGACCCATCGAGGCTCCCTCTGTTCTCTCTTTCAAGGGATCTCGGATAATTCTGATACCTGGATAGGAAACGACTGAAGAGGAAGGAGGCAGCATTCCATCCTCCCAGAACAAACACATTCTTATAACCAAGCAATAAACCCAAGCAACAGAATTTTGGAGTCTCTAAATTTTTCTGTCCATTGTAAGATGGCGAGGAAGTGCCTCCTGTGAAACAGCACTTGCTGTTCCTCAGAATCCCTACTTGGAGTCATTGCTTTGAGAGGCAGCAAGGCACAGTGGAAGGTTCAAATCCAGCCTCAGACAGCTGTATGACTTTGGGTAAGTCACCTAACTTCTCTAGTCTCTGTGTTCCCATCTGTAAAATGGGTGCGTTGGTCTCAATGGCCTCCAAAATTCTTACCATTCTAACTTCATGATCCTGTGATCATCAAGAAGTAGCGTAGCAGTCATTAGTTGCTGAGTTCTCACTTTTCTTTGATACTGACGAGGTCAGAGACATTTTCCACACCTCTGAGATCTTCTCTTCCTATTCCTGGTGAATAAATCCCACAATGAGCCCACAATTGGGTCCGCCCCCCCCCCAAGGATCTCTCTTGGTCCATTGTTCTAACCATGCTACTCCTCTTGATCAGTTCTCTTGGGGAGCCTTTTCTTCATCCTTGACAAGCAGATCCGGGTTGAGCAGGGGAGGGGCTTGGCTGTCTCTGCTCTGGAAAGCTTGGCCGCTTTTCCTTTCTGTCGAGTCCCTCAGTTCTTCTCTGCTGAATGCCTCCAGGATGGTTGTTTGAATCTATCACCAACCCTGCTTTCAATTCCTTTCACCATCTCTGGTTTCCTAGGCAGCACTGAGCCACTGATCACCTCCTTCTTTGTGAGAATTTACCAAGAAGACTGCTTTCTAAGCCAGCCTGGTCCTGGCTTGCTAAGTCAACAGTGTCTTCTGGCAGAGGTGCTTCTTAGGTGCGGCCGCTGGGCTATGTCCCCCTAGACTGTGCTGTGAAGTTTCTGTCACCTACGACCTTTCTTCTGGCCACAGGCTGTTTTCTATCGGAGGCAGGAGGAGTTGTTTTCATTGCATCCCTATTTTTTCCCATTTATATTCTTCTAGCTTTCTAGTAATTTTTGATCTTGGCTTTTCACAACCTGGCAGTCTGATCATACTTCCACATCAGTAATGAGTCATTCCTCTCTGTTAGAATGTAATCAGAGAGAGGCGGAGGGAAGGAGATAGGTGAGGCTCACCTTGCCCAGGGCTTTGTTCGTGGCTTCACCGTGGCCTCCCAGTCTCTGGCCTCCCTCATCCTCGTTCCTAATCCATATCCCACCCTGCTGCATTTTGTCTGCTGAGCAGGGAAGACACAGTAACACTGATTTTGCAGCTATGTGAAGGACTGAGCAGAGCTCCAGACAGGAGAACCAACGAGGAGGCGACTGGAGCAGTCTAGGGGAAAAGAGAGGGGGCTGGGCTGAGCCAGGATGGCTGGGCTCTGGACTTACAGTGGAGGGTGCCTCAGAGGCGAGCACATCTCAACCCCCCATTTCACAGATGATGGAGCCTCCGCGAGTCAGTTAACACCGCAGATGGGGTCTGAACCCAGCGCCTCTGAGTCCAGAGCAAAGCTCTTGTTTTGCAGTGAACCACGCTTCCTCCCTAAAGGGAAAGAACGGCTAGAGACGTTTGGGGAGCAAATTCACAGGCCGTGGCAACTGACTGGAAATGGGGTGGGGGGCAGGGGAAGGAGAAGGAAAAGACGACTGAGGCTGAAGAGCTGAGTGACCAGGGGGATGGCAGTGCCCTCGGCAGAAACTGGGGAAGTCAGGAAGAGAGAAGACTGCAGACATGATGAGTCACTGGTGATACAGGAGAGATCTGGGCGATACGTAGCTCCAGAGGAAGACTGAGGCTAGACAGATAGATGAGGGAGTGCCGTGGGGACGGATGGGGTCACTGAGTGAGAGTATAGAGACAAGAGCTGGCATATGGACGGACGAGAAAAAAACCTCACAAGCTTAGGGCCGACCCAGCTCTACGCTTCCACAGCGCAGACGTGCAGAGGTGCACACACACTCGTGGCTGCGCTTCTACAGCTGCTGCACGCAGACACACGCAACACACACACACGTACACTTTCTTGAGGTCTCTACGGTTCCATCAGCTTGAACGCTGACACAGACGGCAATGATAACAACAATGGCATAGCGGGCTTTTACAGAGAGCTACAAACTTAGAAAGCACTTTGACATGTGGGCTGCACCAGAACACTCTGAGCTCAGTGCCACAGAATGGTCATCTCCATTTTACAGATCAAGAAACAAAGGCACACAGAGATTAAATAATCTGCCTAGGGTCACGCAGCTATAAGGGTCGGAGCTTTCTGGAGTTACTTGGCAGACTGTCTTCAAGAATTGCCAAGGTGAAAAAAACCCCACCAACTAATCACTCTTTAGGCAACCTAGTGATAAAGTCTCCCAGATCTGAGCAGCACGGTGGAGTGCCGGTGACCCGAGGCCTTCATTTAGCTGCCAGAGCTTTGTAAGCCAGGGTCACCTCCACAACACAACGAGCCACTGGAGACTCTTAGAGATCGGGTGAGCAGGTTTTTGAAAAACCTGATCAATCATTTGGAATCTGCTTTAGGAGCATATAGCAGGAGAAGCTCGCTACTCAAAGAAAATTCTAAAAACCCAGAAGGAAGGGAGTTCTGTATAAGGGCCCAAATGCACACTTTATCAAATCAACAGAAAGAAAAGTCCTGGAGAAAATTCAGAAACACACAGCAGAGTGGCCTTTGTAGAAGGTACATGATACAACAGGGCGGGGAACCTGCAGCCTTGAGGTCACGTAACGTGGCCAATTCCATCAAAGGGCCACACTTGAGGACCTGGAGAGCCACAGGGTTCCTATCCCTGCAATAGACTCTTTAAAGCAGTCAGGATATGCAGAACATCATTCCTGTTCTAATTCAAACGCAGACCTAGAGAACCAGGTCCTGTCAGGTCCTGGAATTCCAGGGAAAGCCACCAACAGCAGGCTGAGCCCAGGTTGAATTCAGAAAGACAAATTATTCCTTGCCTTCAGAAACTGCAAACCTTACAGTTCCCAGAACCCAGATTAAAAGAGCAGTCTTACAAAAGGAATTAAAAATTAGGCAAACATGTTCTTGGCAAAAACCAGCAGCTCCCTTTGCTCTGTAAAGAAATGGGAACCGCATATTTTAGACTGAGAAATGAGAAGTTCAATTCCAGTCAGTGGTCAAATCATTATACTTAGAAAGAAGGTAAATCAAATATTAATGAAAATGCCAGAGTGCTGTGGCAAAGGAAGGAGTCACCTGATCAGCTACCAGGCTGCATTCACTCCCATGTCCTCCCCCACCCCCTTTTGGGGATGAAATACCACACCCATTTCTGCTCCTCTATCATCCCGTGAACCCAGGAGCTCAGAAGCTACAGATTTGAAGGGGTGAGCTTAAGGGGGACTACAGAGTCATTCGAGCCTTTTAGGGGACAGCCTCCTAGAAAGGAAACAGACCCTGCACTGTCATTATCTGAACAGAGTAAGTGCACAACCAAAGACTTCAAGCCCCTTTCAACAATTATTTTAAAGAAACTGATGATATTTTGAGATAACATTGGACCCATCAATCTTGGCTCCACATACAAAGGCTGTGTGTGTGTGTCTGTGTGTGTGTGGGGGACACATGACAACAAAGCACAGGCAAAGTGGCAGCTGAAGTTACAGCTAAGAACCAGCTGGGCAGAACGGCCCCCAAGTACAAGGCAAGTCTCCATTTCAGTGCCAAGATTCCACCCAAGGGGAGGCAAACCCAAGAACTAGAATGGGAAGGGGAAAAGAGGCCAGAAGCACTTCCCAAAGCACTCCCCTCCTGGACCTGTATTTGCTAATTAAAAATCCACCCACAATTCTGGAAAGTCATTACAAACCATTTCCACATGTAACAAAGGAAGGAGCCCCTGTGAGTGACAGAAATATGGGGGGGGGGTGCCTCCAACTAATGCAGAAAAATTTTCCATAAGCAAAAGTTACCTTAGTTCATGTTTACAAGCAAAGACCTTTGCTATGGATACAAAGCTGGCTAAAGCCTGGGTGGAAATACTTAAGAATCTGAAAGACTAATCCTAAGGCTACCGCCTGCCACCCATCCAAATGAGATTTTATGCTTTTCCATAGATCAGAAAACAAAAACCTCCCCAAAGTCCAGAGCATCTTGCACATGTCCCATATCTGTATCTTTATCAAGCAGGCAGCCAGCCAACGAGCATTGGTTAAGAGTTTAGGGGGTTGAGTATTTAAGATACAAAGAAAGCCATCAATAGTTCCTGCCCCAAGGAGCTTACATTCTAAGGTGGGAGACCATATGTAAATATGGCAAGATACATAAGGAGGGACGGGTGACCAGGGTATGTTGCAAAAGGTGGGATTTTAGCCAACTGAAGGAAGCGAGGGGACTATCAAGGGACGTGAGGAGGGTGAACGTTCCGTCGGGGAGAGCCAAGCAAGACAAGACCTGGGGCAAAACCATGTAGTTCAGAACTGGAAGGAATGGAGGAAAGCTCGGTGGACCCCCAGTTTTTTCATCTGTAAAAATGAGGGACTTAAGGCTAGCTAGCTCCCTCAGGTCCCATCCAATGAAATTCAATGATTCCGCAATCCTCCTGCCAATAATCTTTATCCCTGCTTTGATCACAGAACATGTGGAGTCCTTAGGAGGCAGACACCATTTTACAGCGAGAGGATGAAGCCTGGACACCAATTCTGTCTCTTCAGCACAGCAGCTACGTGAGCCTGGGCATGCAAGTCATGGATCCTTCCCTGTCCCCAGATGACTCCTTAGAGCTCCCCCCATTCAGCCACACAGACTGGTCAGGACCCATCACTTCAAACTTCAGGGAGCAGGTCCACTTACCTGTGCCTCCTCCACTGCCTCAGGGATTTCCTCTCTGTCACACACTGGGGTGGGGTGGGGTGGGAACAGTCACCTAAATCAAGTATGACACGGCACAGAGAAGAAGCCAGGCCCTCCCATACTCTCCAATTAGGCCACTGCTGAAAAGCATAAGCAGCAAAATCACGCTGTGGACGAGTATCTGCTAGACAGTGAAAGAGAGAACTTGGAGCTGAATCTACACCCTCCTCCTCCCTGAGCTCTGACAGGGCACAACCCCAGCGGCTCAGCTGGAGATGAGCAGGGATCTCTAACGCCCTTTCCAGCATCTCTCCACAAATGCTTCCAAGCACTGAAGAAAGATCCTGTCCATCGAGGAAACCATGATAAGAGTTGTTCATTATTGGATGCAAACCAAATTCAAATCCAAATTAGTCTCTACGCCCACTGTGCTACACACAAGGCATCCCAAGCTGCCCTGTGGGAGTGGCATGTTTTCACAGCGACTCCCTCCATCATATATGCCTCACCCACCCAGTCAGTCAAGAAACACGTATGGGGCACCCGCTCTGTGCCAGACTGAGCTAAGTGCTGCCGACACAAAGAAAGGCAAAAGCTAGTCCCCGCGTGCCCTCAAGGAGCTTCCCACCCGAGGAGGGAGACATAAACAAATGAATATGTTCAAACAAATACTGACAGGATAATAGTAACTGGGAATAATTAACAGAAAGAAGCCACTAGACTCAAGGAAGAGGGCTTATGGATCTTTTCTAGCAAATTCGCCAGTGCCCCAGGCCTTAATGCCCTGAGCACAATGACATCTCCCAACACCAGGCCTGGAGGATCTTCCTCAGCCACCAAGGGCAATCCGTCCTCAATCTGGACTCCAGGCTCAGTCTCTTCCATCATGGAAGTGAGCATACATTCCCACTTTAGGACACGCGGCTTACAATTATGATAGAAAGGCCAAATGAGGTCCTCTGGCACATTTTTAAAGGAACCTGCAACTTTTTTTTTTCCCATAAGGATGGGAGGACACAACCCATTTAAATGCTTTAAAGCAAAATTCTGATCTGCTTTCAAATTAAATCAACACACAGCAGGCACAGGGGCAGGATGGCTCATTTTCCACATTGTTAAGTCAATTATGTGATAGTAAAGATGTGTTTTACCTTGACCCAGTAAGGCTGGTCTCCCAGCCGCTCCACCTCCTGATCGTGCATCGTCCTGGCTGGGCCCCAGGCCTGGAGCGCTCTCTCCCCTTGTCTACACCTCCTGGCTTCCTTCAAGTCCCAGCTAAAATCCCACCTCCTACAAGGAGCCTTCCCCAATCCACCTTAATGCTGGCACCTTTTCTCTCTGGTGACCTCCACTCTGTCCTGTGGATGTAGCTGTTGTCTTCCCCAGGGCCCGAGGCACTGGCCTTTTTTTTTTTTTTTGGTATTCCCAGTTCTTAGCTTGGTGCCTGGCACAAAGGAGGCACTTAATTAATGTTTCCTGACTAACTACTACACAGTATCTCTTGGGAAAGAAAGCCTGACTGCTCCCTATGAAGCCCATCGAGAACGTGCAGACTGCATAGATGATCCTCATATCTCTCTCTCTCTCTCTCTCTCTCTCTCTCTCTCTCTCTCTCTCAACACACACACACACACCCCTCTATAGATCCCTTTCCCACACAAATCTTATCGATGTTCCCCGACCACCTTTGTGATGACACGGCCTCCAATATCTACCTCATCTCTTCTGCGTCAACTTGCTCTAATCCAGTTGGGTCGGCCATCTTTGTTCCCCTCTGTGCCCTTCCAATACCCTCTAAAGCACATCTGGGGCTGTGACATTAAGTACTCGGGCTGATGATGGTGAAAAAATTTGTTAGAAATATCTTTGGAAGATGATCAACTGGGGCCGCCACCCCGCTGAACCCTCTGTACATTTCCCTCCCAACAACTTTAAAATAACACCTCAAATCCAATTTTGGAGTGGCAGAGCCAACAAAAGGTCAGGGCGAGACATTTTTCTGGCCTAAGAGAACTTAGGAGGTCAGCAGGTGAAGTCTGTGATACCGGCATGGAGGCCTGTCCACAAGCCACACACGGCGGCACCAACAGCAGCCTCAGGAGCTCTCCGCCAAAAACAAATAAGGAGGTTGGACAACTGGGCAGAAAGAGATTACAGGGGTCCTTTGGCTGGCATTGGATGCAGCTCATTCTGAATGACAGCTCTATGGTCCACACACAGTTCTGGGGATCTGTTACAAAGGGACCAGGGGCCTGGTCACAGTTCCAAGGCAAAGAGGACCAGGGGCCTTTCTGGGTAAAGACCACAGCACTGACCAGGAGAACAGTAACCACACCTCTCCCAGGCTCACACCACTTTGGAAGCACCAAAAATTTGCCAACCCCCAGAACTAGCTCTGAAAACAGCAGCATGAAAAAGCCTAAAGCTTGGGACAGAGCCCGATTTTAACATAAAACTGTTCAAAGTGAAGGAACAGGCTGGAAAAATGAGCAAACACCAAACACAGAATCTAACCATAAAAAGCTACTAGGGTGGTGGTAAAGATCAAGATTTAAATTTAGAAGAAGACAACAATACAAAACCAGATCACTAAAACGCTAATGGACCCAAGCCCAACAAAAAAACTTGGAAGAGTTAAAGAAAGAGCTGGTGAAAAAAAAATTAAAAAAAAAAAAACAAACAAACCCAAACAAACAAACAAATAAATAAATAAATAAAAGAGCTGGTGATGGAGGAAAAATTGGGAAAAGAAATGAGAGTGACGCAAGAAATTATGAAAAGGGAATTATCAGCTTGGTAAAAGAGGCAAGAAAAAATACTGAAGAAAATAACACCTTAAAAAATAAAATAGGCCAAATGGAAAGAGGTACAGAAGCTCACTGAAGAAAATAATTCCCCCCTTTTTTTTTTGGTGAGGCAATCTGGGGTTAAGTAACTTGCCCAAGGTCACACAGCTAGTGTGTCTGAGGCCAGATTTGAATTCAGGTCCTCCTGACTCCAGGGCCAGTACTCTATACACCATACCACCTAGCTGCTCCAAGAAAATAACTCCTTAAAAATTATAATTGGAGAAGCGGAATCTAATAACTCCACAAGACATCAAGAAACAACAAAACAAGGTCAAAAAAATAGGGAAAAACATTTACAACCAGTGTCTCTGATAAGGGCCTCATTTTAAAACACATAGAGGACAAAGTCAAGTTTATAAGAATACAAGTCATTCCCCAATTGATCAATGGTCAAAGGATATGAATAGGCAGTTCTCAGATGAAGAAATTAAAGCCATCTATAGTCATATGAAAAAATGTTCTAAATCATTATTGATTAGAGAAATGCAAATCAAAACAACTGTGAGGTACCACATCACACCTATCAGACTGGCCAACATGACAAAACAGGTGAACAATAAATGTTGGAGAAGATGTGGGAAAACTGGAACACTAATGCATTGCTGGTGGAGTTGTGAAATGATCCAACCATTTTAGAGAGCAATTTGGACCTATGCCCAAAGGGCTACAAAAATGTGCATACCCTTTGACCCAGCACTAGCACTTCTAGGGCTATATCCCAAAGAGATCATACAAATGGGAAAAGGACCCACATGTACAAAAATATTCATAGCAGCTCTTTTTGTGGTGGCAAAGAATTGGAAATTGAAGGAATGCCCATCCATTGGGGAATGGCTGAGTAAGTTGTGGTATATGAATGTAATGGAATACTATTGTGCTATAAGAAATCATGAGCAGGCTGACTTCAGAAAAACCTGGAAAGACTTGTATGGACTGATGCTGAGTGAAGTGAGCAGAACCAGGAGAACGTTTTACATACTGACAGTCACATTGTGTAACGACTGACTTTGATAGACTTAGCTCACTCAGCTCTTCTCAGCAATGCAAGGATCTAAGACATCTCCAAAAGTCTCATGATGGAAAATGCTATCCACATCCAAAGAAAGAACTATGGAGCTTGAATGCAGATTGAAGCATATTATTTGCTCTTTTTTCCCCCTTGTTTTGTTTTGTTTCTTCTTTCTTGTGGTTCCTCCTATAGGTTCTAATTCTTCCTTACAACATGACTAATGTGAAAATATGTTTAACAGGAATGTATATGTAAAGTCTATATCAGATTGAGTGCCATTTTGGGGAGGGAGGGGAGAAAAATTTAAAACTCAAAAGCTTATGGAAGTGATTGTTGATAAATCAAAATAAATTAATAAAAAAAATTTAAAAATAGGAAAATATAGATGAGAATGTGAAATACCTCACTGAAAAAACTGACCTGGAAAACAGATCAAGGAGAGATCATTACTAGATTATCTGAAAGCCATGATCAAAGAAAGAGCCTAAACATCATATTCCAAGAAATTATCAAGGAAAACTGCTCTAATATCTTAAATCCAGAGGGTAAAATAGAAACTGAAAGAATCCACCAACCACCCCCTGAAAGAGATCCCAAAATGAAAACTCCCAGGAATATCGTAGTCAAATTCTGGAGCTCCCAAGTCAAAGAGAACATCCTTCAAGCAGCCAGAAAGAAACAATGCAAACATTGTAGAGGCACACAGTCAGGACCACACAAGATTTAGTGACTTACATGTTAAGGGACCAAAGGCCTTGAAACATGACATTCTGGAAGGCAAAGGAGCTAGGATTACAACCAAGAATAATCTACCCAGCAAAATCCTTTAGGGGATAAAAATGGATATTTAATGAAATGGAGGACTTTCAGCATTCCTGATGAAAAGACCAAAGCTGAATAAAATCTGACAATGAAATCGAAGACTCAAGAGACACATTAAAAAGTAAACA